>NW_020884919.1:721789-796232 GCF_003945725.1 Corapipo altera
AGCAGGTCCCTTCCCAAGCAGGTCCCTTCCCAAGCAGGTCCCTTCCCGGGGTTGGGGATCCCCACAGCCTGGCCGGGGTGACCTCGTGGGGTGCTGGGAAGGGGGTGTTTGCTGGGTGGGGACAGGTTTTGTGTCCTGCCTCCACCGAGGTTGTGGATTCGATGCCGTTTGCTCAAGAGTTGGACTCGATCCTTGTGGGTCCCTTCCAACTCGGGATATTCTGGGATTCTTTAGAAAAGAATTTCTGCTGTGCCTTCACGTAGGATGGAGCACTATGGGTCTGGACCAAGTTTGGGGTTAATTAAGCTGCAGTGTTTGCAAGTTTTAGATATTGAGGTGGGAATAAACTGTGAAAGCCCTGATTTCCAGCCCTGAAATCTTCCCTTGGGAACACCCTGCCAGGAAGAGATGCTGGTTACCCCAAAAGCAGCTCCTCTGGCTGTGGTCTGAACTCCCCTTTCAACACAGTCTTTGGGAGTAGCAAAATGATGCATTGACACATTAATAAGTCTTTTTGTATATGCACACAGAACCTCTCCAACACATGGCTGGCTTTGGGAATTAAAGTGTTGTCCCACTGGGGAGTGTCTCCTGGAATCCCACCCTGCCAAGAGAGAAGTTCTTTAAGCAGATGTTTACTGTGACATTGGCTGTCCCCACAGTTGCTGTAGAATCCCTCTCTTATGACCCTTGTAAAAGACCCAAAAGTGTTATAATCTAATCCCTGTTCAATTTTTGAGTAATCTCTATTAATCTCCTTTTCCCCACCCTCTCCCACTGGACATTCCTGGTTTCCCTCCTCCCTGCCCAGGCTCTGGTTCCACACAAATGGCAGCAGTTAGGGAAGGGGCCAAGCACTGATTTCAAACAGAGAAATCCAAGATGAAGTGGGGATTTACCTCCTGGGGAAATGGGTGGGGTCCCACATTTCCCACTGTTGCATGGATGCAGATGCATCTTGAAAGTAGTTGTTGTTGGCTTTTTTATAGGAGTGATAATTTACATAAGAACATATGAGCTCTTAAGCCCCGAATTTATTGTGTCAAAATTTTCTAATAATCCGATAAAGGAAAAAAAAATCTTGAAATATTTTCCTGTGAGTCCTGCACTTTTTAAAATTTATTTAATGGTTTATGCAATGAATTTCTGTTTAAGCACTCAGTAGAAAAGCTGCCACAGCTCAGTCTTGGAGAATGAAAATGATTTTTGCCTTTTGGTGAAATTCCAGAAATAAAAAGCCTGAATATTCCTGTTGGTTATTATTTTCATGTAATTTTTTTTTTTTTGCTGGAGTAGTTTCATTGAAACATAATCCTAATAATCTAAACATAAGGATGCTCTTCCTAAGTGAAGAGAGATGCTGCAAAATATGAGAACTTAGAGGATATAATGAGTTTTGCAATACTTTAGTGATGCCAGGAAGGATCTTCCAATGTGTATGGCAAGATTTGTGTCTTGTTTCTCTTGACTTTCAGTGACGGTGCCCAAGGAATAGGGTGTTGTCTTGTGCTGCTGGGATACAAAATCTGTGATTTTCAGTTTATCCTGTGTCAGGATTGAGAGCTGTGATGATACAGGCTTGGGTCTACCCCAGCAGAGACAAATGCAGAGGTAATCACCATGGCAGACCGACCTCTACTCCTTGTTTGCCTCTCGTGTGTATTTAGCACATTTATGCTCATCCTAAGCAGCAGTTTTTTCCAGACAGAAAGTGCTGGATCTGCCTCTTCCCATCTGAGGATGGTTCTGGAGGTCGAGCCCCTCGCTCTGGCCATGGCTCAGCAAACAGTGCCCCTTTGTCCCTCTGTCCCTGCCCTCCCGGCGTTGGCGTTGCCGTCGCGGCGATGGCGCTGCTGACAATGTGCCACTTGTGCCCGCGGGGCTGGGGGTGGCTCCGTGACTCACTGGCACACACGGGGCCCATCCTGAGCACTTGTGTGCCTCCTCCCACCCCCGGGCCCCTGCCCCTGGCAGGGTGAGCGAACCCAGCTGAGCGCCCATCGACCTCTGCTCTGGGGGACAGGGACAGCACCAGGGAAGGGCTGGAGCTGTGCCAGGGCAGGGTCACGTTGGATCTCAGGGAAAGGTTCTTCCCCCAGAGGGTGGTTGGGCACTGCCCAGGCTCCCCAGGGCAGTGGGCACAGCCCCAAGGCTACCAGAGCTCCAGGAGGGTTTGGATGATCCTCTGGAGCAGAGAGTGACTCTTGTGGATGGGCCTGTGCAGGGCGAGGAGCTGGACTGGATGATCCCTGTGGGTCCCCTCCAGCTCAGGATATTCTGAGATCCTTTTACTCAGGGTTCAGAATCTAAGGTGTATTTCTACCACAATTGGAATTCATAGAAGAGCTTGGAGCTGTTTTTGGAGGTCTGAGGATGCTGTGATGTTATTCCATGGTACAGGTTGTTCTGGTACTGCTCAGCTGCAGGAGCCTCATCTCCTGTGCTTTTTTCTTTGCCCCATTAAACAAAATCAGGAAGCAAAACTGGAATGCACAGATCTCACTGGAGGGGAGGAAGAGGTGTGACAGTGGGTGATGGCTGTGTCCCCCTGGCCATGGGTCAGGCTTCATCCCCATCCCACTGCCCACACAAGTGCTCACTCACAGGCGATGGCACTCACTGCTACCATGGAGAGATCCCCCTTCCTGAAGGGATTGCAGGGTAGAAATCCCAAAGGTTAATCTATCCATTATTATAAATATTTATAAATGGGTTGGATAAATCATACTGTGTAATTATCTACCTAACTAGTCAAGCCATTAGGACATTAAATAGCACAAATCAGAACTCATTTGGTTCATCATGAACCTGATATTGTTATGAAACAGCTGAGCAGTGCTGTGAACCTTTCAGGGGTTTCAGGGCAGGGAACTTCATCTGTGGGGTGTGGTGGGCCTTTAAAAATGGCAAACTAGGGGGATTTGGTTGAAAAGGGAATGTCTGTGACAGGAAGTTCCTCAGTCACTGAAAGGTTTCATCAGCACTAAGTCAAACGTGAACTTGCCAAGAAAACTGAAATACAGTGTTAAAACGCCAAAATCCTCTGTTTTGCAGCATTTTAATGATGCTGTTTACACAAAGTATGTTCCATCTTTGTTTCATTGACGCTGTTTGGGGTTATCTATCAATAGTGGGAGATCAGCACATTGTTTTGCCTTAAAAGCTGTCAGGAATATCACAGCCAATTGCAGAGACATGGTCTCTAAGGCATGTTTTCTACATAGTTAACTACTAAACACTTATAAAATTCTCCAGTTATTTCTTTAATGCTCCTAAAAACCCCTGTGTAACACCCAGGTGTGTGGCTCATGCTGCTGGGGACAGTTTTTAGTCTCTAATCTGGCATTCCTGTCACTGCAGTGAGAAAGGCCTTCTTTCCAACCCAGTGAGGGGTTGGGCTTTGATCCTTGTGGGTGCCTTCCAGCTCAGGGTATTTTATTATTTCCTGTGTCTTTTCCATTCAGAAATGAGGCTATGAGGGAGAAGTGGTGTGAGTTGATGAATCATTTGGTTGGTACTGTGTAGCCAAAAGGGCTCTTTGGGCAGCTAAAGGAGGGATCCAGGGGCCTGCACTTCAAACTGCAGCTGTATTCTTGTGCTCTTACATTTCAGATAACTCCGGGGGGGTGGGGGGACACCCAAACCCCAGGAGGATGGCTGTGGGTTTTGGAAGTATCCAAAGCAGCACAGCCCAAACCCCATGGACATGGGAATTGGGGATGAGGCAGAAATTGGGTTACTGGGGGTCCCAGCCCAGCACTGGATTCATGGATGAGGCAGAGAAAAACCCATGACAGGAATTGTGTAGAAATGATTTTGGAGTGGATTAACAGGATTCCTCAGTAAGAACCATCAAACAAAATTTATCTTGTCTATTAAAAAAAAAAAAAACCAAACAACCCTTCATGATATTTCCACTTGAAGCTGATTTTTGTAAACAAACAAACAAAATTTTATCTTTCATACAAGCCCAAATTTCCTGAACTCCTCCTGCTCGTTGAGACGACAAGAGCCACTAAAGCAATTAGCACTCGCTCTCGAGCCCTGCATTCGGAGTGTGCCGGCAGGATGATGTGTGGGGGCTCCGGGGCTCACCCGGCCTTTGGGGATGCTCTGGGGGGTTTGCAGTGGGTGGGCTCACGGATCCCGAGCTGGCCCCAGCCCCTTTGCTCGGTGTTCTCAGCCCGACCTGGGGCGGGCGGCTCTGCGGTGCCAGGAGCGGTGAGGATGCTGCTGCTGCTGCCTGTTTGCAGAGTTCCCTTCCCCGGCCGTGTCCTTTAAACTCCGGCTTGCGCTGGGTTTGAGGGACGAGGGCTGAGATTGACAGCGGGGCCCCCCAGCCCCGCGTGCCCCGAGCGGGAGGAGCAGCCTGGGGGTACCACAGCTGACACCCCCCAGGCAATGCACAGCGACACCGGCACATCTGAGCGGGGCCGGGCACAGCGGCTGGGCCTTCGGCGGCTGCTTTTTCTGGTATACAAATTGGAGGGATGGTTTCGCTATGACATTTAAATAACAGCGATGAAAAGTGGGAAGGAGCTCCTCGGGAGCGTGTTCTTCTCTTGGAGTCTGCCTGCAGCTCCCATTGGTACCGGCGGGAGCCTTGCAGATGTATCTGAGGAAGGAAAAAAACCTTTCACGTTGCATAACCAACCTGAATTTCTCTGGAGACCACGGGCTGCTGAAGCAGTTGGTCGAGATTGCTGCGTTTGGGAAGTTATTTGTTTCACCTGCATATCAAACTCCAACTTACTTTTTTTTTTTTTTATTGCCACTGTATACTGCACATCCTGCTTCTGGGGAAAAAGCTGCCTCCACATTCCAGTGAAATATATTTCACACTGTGCCTAAATACGTTTAGTGAGATGAGATTCAAACAATTAGATATGTCTTCTACTATTTTCTCTGTTAGTCCAGTAGCCAGCCTAATAATTATCTCAACTGTTTTACTATGACTTGCATGGTGTTGTCAATTTATTTGGTTGGAATTAGTTTGCTATTCCTTCTTGTAAGTGTTGCCTGTTTACTTAACAATATTTGGCTTTGCCTAATGATATGTACAGAAGACAGGGCTAAGTGGAACATCAGCTGTTTACATCAGCTCCAACAATTAATGCATGTTAATTTTTAATTACAGTGATTGTACCAGAGGCGGGATGTATGTTTTCCCCCAGAACAGATGTAGCAGTCAGCTCTGCTGGTGAGCAGGCAGATCGATGGGCTGGGGGTGTGCCAGCCCTGCCGAGGGGGCAGCTCCTGCTGTTCCTGCAGGGGAAGGAAGGCAGTCCCACACGGTCCCCTCGCACGGGGAAGGGGATGGCACAGCAGCACCCAGGGCTAACCACTCACAGGGGCTTGGCCCATCTCTGAGCTCTCCTCGTGCTCAGTGGGTTTGTTTTCTGGGCAGGCTGGCACTGGTGCCAATCCCAGTGGGTTTGGTTGGTGCTGTTGGCTCTCGGGTCTGTGCCAAGGGAAGCAGGGAGTGGCTGCAGGGCGGGACCTGCTGCCACCCACAGCAGCAAACTGGGGCCTGATGTGCTGGTGGTTTCCTGAGAGCCCTCAGTGAGCAGCAGGGGCAGGTTGTGGTGCTCCTGCCTGGGGAGGTTTTGCCCACAAACACAACAGAGGCTGGTTCCTGGACGCAAACGTGTGGGGAGGATTTGTCATGGATGTGATGGGTGATGGGGGGGCAGAAGGTGTGGGCTGATGGAGTCCTGGGCTGTGCCAGTTCACGGGCAAGACCTCAGAGAGAGCTGGGGAGGCTCAATCTCCCAGAATCCCTGAGGTTGGAAAAGACCTCCAAGGTCATTCAGTCCTCCCTGTGCCCGATGCCCACCTTGTCCCCCAGCCCAGAGCACTGAGTGCCACAGCCAGGCCTTCCTGGGACACCTCCAGGGATGGGCACTCCAAACCTCCCTGGGCAGCCCCTGCCAAGGCCTGACCACCCTTTCCAGGAAGGAATTCCTCCTGAAATTCTCCCTCACCCCCCTGGTGCAGTGGCCCAGCACTGCCCGTGTCCACTCTCTGCCCCCCAGAAATGCTCAGTGTGTCTGTGGGTGTCTGAGCTGCAGCACCTGGAGGGCAGAGCCTGCAGGGATGTTGGCAGCAGCAGGAAATGTCTGTCCTTGGGTTGATCTCCTCTCCCATCCCACAGTCCAGCTCTGAATGTTGAGACTGGGTCCATTAATTTAAAATGTGAGGACTCTTGGTGCTTTTTCATTTATTTTAGACTTTGATCTCACCAGGTCTTTGGTGATGGGTGATTTTTTTATTTTTTTTTAATTTGTCTTCTCAAAATTTCATTCTAAAATGGAGAAGAAACTTGAAAAGGCTGTTAGACTGTGGGTGTTTGGACAACGCTCTCAGACACATGGTGGCATTGTTGGGGTGTCCTGTACAGGGACAGGGATTGGATTCTGACCTCTGTGGGTTGCCTTCAACTCAGGATATTCTATGATTCTGTAAGTCAGTGAAACCACTGCATTAGAGAAGTTTCCAAGACCTACAGCCAGGAGTTCAAACTGTAGAAAATGATACATTCTTTATTTCCTTGGAATTTACCATCTCTATCCTGTAAGTAGCCAGTTGTCATTAAAACTTAGGAGAAAAAGGCTTAGAACGTGGCAAAATTGTCTTACAACTGAAACATTACCCATTTTTTAAATTGTCTTAAGCTTCATACGTGTCCTTGCTATGCAAATGTTGTGATTAACACCCTGAGGTGAGTGGGAGCCCAGTTGACTTTACCCCTCAGCAATGTTAACAGGCAGTGTTACTCCCTCCTGTATCAGGTTGCTTTTGCCTTCAGAGCAGTTGAAATTCTCACAGGCAAACGGTTATAAGAAAATAAACACGAAACTATCAGAATTAAAATTTTAAATAGAAAGCTGGTGTAATTCCAGGGGGTTGTAGAGAAATAAGTAATGAATTTAACACTCTCCTCCTTGGTATCAAACTCATTTACATGATGAAAGCAGAGTTGACAGAATGAACTTAATGATGGTCCTGTTGCACAACATCTTCACCCCGATGTGCACTCTCGCATCTGTTGGGTATCTAAGTGGTTATTAAAGAATTTGAGCTTTACAAATACTGCAGGTAACAGACTTCTCATGTGTAAACCACAATATTCATTGTGAACCAGCAAAGCCACCTCAGGAGTAGTAAAAATGAATCATGGTCCTCTTGCAAGATGTGTTATGTGCAAGTGTTCTAATGACTGTGAGGAGAACCTCGCTGGTTCTCTTCTATCTCAGGGGCCTCCCATACTGGCAGTTAGTGGGGAAAAAAGGGAAAAAACAACAACAAAACAGGGAATGGGTTCACACTGGCAGAGGGCAGGTTTATGTTGGATGTCATGGAAAAGTTCTTCCCTGGGAGGGTGGGGAGGCCCTGACCCAGGTTGCCCAGAGAAGCTGTGGCTGCTCCTGGATCCCTGGAAGTGTCCAAGGCCAGGTTGGATGGGGCTTGGAGCAACCTGGGCTGGTGGAAGGTGTCCCTGCCATGGCAGGGGGTGGCACTGAGTGATGTTTAATCTTCCTTCCAACCCAAACCATTTCATGATTCTCCAGGAATAGAAATCCCATGGAGCAAGCTCTTGTCTGCTTTGGGGCTTTCAGTCCCATCCTGGAGAATCTGAGCTCCGTGTGGGCATGTGTAGGATCACAGAACCACAGAAAATGCAGAGCTGGAAGGGACCCACCAGGATCATTCAGTCCAACTCCTGGCCCTGCACAGGACACCCCAGCAGTGCTCCATGTGCCTGAGAGTGTTGTCCAAACCCTTGACCTCAGTTTTGGTGTATCAGGAGATGCCCAGGCCGGGTGAGTGTGGCCGTGGCCCGTCAGCTCTGTCGGGAGCAATCTGTGCCACGGGCTCAGGTCCTGCCTCACACCCAGGTCTCTGAGTCCCCAGGTGCCCTGTAAACACAGCTGTGTAACCTCTGTAGAAGGGACCTACAAGGGTTTGCTTCACCTGGAGCAGAGCTACAGCCACCTCTGGAGGGAAACATGACAGCTCAACAGCACAACAGCTCCGGGGCGGGCGGGAGGCGCTGCTTTGTGCGTGTGCGGCGGCGGCGCTGGGGGAGCCCGCAGGAGCTGATGGCTGCGAGGTCGGTGTGTGGTGGCAGGATGCAATTACCCAGCAGAAATTCCCCTTTCCTGGTAATAAGCTCCAGGAGCTCTTTGCTCCCCGGTGCAGGGGCAGCAGAAGCCGGCGAGTCCCAGCAGCGAGGGGTTAATGAGAACAGCGTGCTCTGGGGTTACCTCTGTTAGGAAAAGTGCAGAGCAATGGACACCGGGGGTATTTTTTATTTATTTACCTGGTAAATCCAGCTGTGCGAAGGGTCTCTTAGTGCTCTGTGGGTTTGTGGGTCCCTCCTCTCTCCCCGTTCCCCCCAGCCCTGGCGGGCACAGAGGAGGTGCCGGGCTCATACATTTACTGGACGTGGCTGGGGAGAAAAGTGCTGAAGTGCACAGAGCTGCTGGGAGCATCGCTCACGGGAGACAACTCCCTCCCCTCCCTCCCATCCTGCGCACAGGGAGGGTGCTCGGGGCACTAATTGCACTAATTGGTGTCCCTGCCCGTGGTGGGGTGGGTGTTGGAATGAGATCGTCTTTAATATCCCCCCAGCCCAGCCTGGGATTTGGTGATGGGAATTCTCCTGGGCTGGGGTGCAGAGGGAGGAGTGGCAGCACTGGTACCTCCAGCAGGGCTGCTGCTCTGCTGCAGAGCTCCACTGAGGGGAGAGTTAAGGAAACAAATGGAAGTACTCCCTAATTACTGGTTTTAAAGTCCTCAGTTCTTTTAAGACTGGATCTAATTTGTGCCTTTTAAACACCCTCATTGCCTGTTGCCTCGTTGCTGTTACAGAGCTGCCCATGCTGGACTGTTTGCAGTGCCCCTTGGCCCTTTTTAGGTGGGTATCCTATCTCTTTGGACACACCTTCCTGATGGAAAATAACCTTTAAAACAAATAATAATAATTTAAAAAGTCTCCTGTGCCTGCTGTTCCTTTACGTGGTGCAGAAGTTTCATGCTCAGCTCTGAATTAGCAGATGCTAAATACAACTTTTTCTGCTGCGTGTTCTTCAGAGCAAGGTTAAGATAGAAACTGGGTAAACTTCACTTCCCAGGAGATGTTTCCTGAGCTCCTGTGCCAGCCTGTCTCCACCAGCTGGGCACAGCTTGCTCCCCAGGGAGCTTGGAGAGCCTGAAAGGAACCACTGCATCCGTTCCCACTGGCCCTTGCAGTTTGGGGGCACACTGGGGCTGGATTAACACCCTTCATCCCTGGGGGGGGAGAAAGGGGTATGTTCTTTGAAAAGAAATGTCCATTAAAAATGGCAGTGTGAAATCCAGTTGGATAACCAAACCCAGTGCCCAGGGTGGTTTGTTGGTCGCTGGCTGGGTCACACCAGCCACGTTCCCCATCATCCCCCTCTCTCCCTGTGCTCAGGGGGAGGAATCCAATTCCCTGCGTGTGTGTGGTGCTGGAATAATACCTGAAGTGAATTATTTTCAGCAGAAATGAGGGATCATTTCTCATCCTTGGGGAAAATCCTCCCTGGGGGGGATGCCCCCCTTGCCCTGTGCGCTCCAGGGCTGGGGAGGCCAGGGGGCAGTTCCGGTGCCTTTTGGACTCTCCTGCCACAAGAAGAACATTATTCATTGTGCTTTTTAAATAAAAGCAAATCTGTGTGAATATTTACAAGGGAGATGATGCCTTTTTGCTCTTTATGGCAAAACATTGCTCCAAACCCATTTTTTTTTGTGGCCTTCATTGGAAGTTATCATTTTGAGGACCGTTTTCTTTCTTGACTTATATGAGCACAGGCACTTATATGAGACTGAAATGATTAAGGTTTTCTCTCTAGTGCAAGAATAGTTTGCATAGCTTTGTATCTGTGGTTTTCAAATGCTTGGGAGGGATGAGGTACCCACAAAATCTCTTTGGGTTGTGGGATTTTTTTTTGGTTTTTTTTTTTTTTTTTGGTGAAGCAACAGTATCTAAAACTTGTGTCTGGCAATCTATACCTCAGAAAGACAGCAAATATATTAGTCCAGAGGGAATGCATCATTTTAAATGAAAAATCGATAAATAACAGCATTTGGTGGGTTTTTAATGCTAAAATATGTTCCTTTTTAATTAGTCATTATATGTATTGATTGATGCTTACTGTACTTGTGATGCCTTTCCTTCAGGGCTTTGTGTATCTCATAGATTGGAAGATGTAAAAATACTTTAAATCAAAGCAGTAAAATAAGCGTAGTTAGAGGGAGAACACGAGGGTTTTTTTCTTCATTTACATTCATTACATATTATGAGTTTAATTACCTCCCTCCAATAATACCAGGCTGAAGGGAGGATGCTGGAGAAGGCGTACTTCTGTGATGATTTTATTGATTGTGACTGATGGATGGCATCAACATTTCATAGTGAAGAATCATGGTTTTGTTACATCAGGAAAATTAAATTGGGAGAGTTATTTTCTTTCCCAGTGATAGTGGCAGTTAGAATATTTCACCTGTAATGAGATGTGTGCGTTATGTGCCATAGTGAACCACTGCTGAGCCATTAAATATATGTAAATGAAGAGAAACACAAGAGAGCCTGGGCATAATAACGTGCAGAACAGAGAAATGGATCCTGGAAAGTGATTAATTTATTTGATGATGCCTCAAGTGAGGAATTTTAGGTCACAAATGAAGTGACAGAATGACAAATTACCATTTTAAAGAATTTACTGGGCATCATTACTGAACAATTGTCAGGTAGTTTATGGTGGCTGAGAAGATGGTATAAATATAGATCTTTTCCTTATCTGAGATGAATTATTAATCACCTTTTTAAAAATCTTTGTGAGTGATGGTTGGCTGTCTGATTGGAAATAATGTGTTCTACAATTTTAACTAAATTCTAATATGATGTGTAACAGGAATCTTTACAATTAAAGTCTCAGCGGAGAGTGGTAGGAGGTTTACAGTCAATTGCAGTTTTAATGTGATAAAAGAGGATGAATTCACCAGCATATTTCAATAGGTTTCCTTAGGTATATTATCCCTGCTGTGATGTTATTCAAATGTTTACAGTTTATTTTCCTTTGAAAAATGACATTCAGATACTTAAATTGTTTTCCCCCGGTTTATTAGTTAATGAAAATGAAATCCTTGTAATTAGGAGATTTTTGCCGCCTGCCACATCATCCCAGGGAAGGTTCTGGCTCTGTCACCACGCTGGCAGCGCTGGCAGCTCGGGGTTTGTTCAGCCTGTGTTTGCTCCCCGTGTGTCCTGTCCCTGCCCCGGGTGTCACCTGTACATCCCCACACAGCCCCGTGGAAAGAGCTGCCAGAGGGCACAGCAGGCCCTCAAAAGTGCTGAAAAAAGGGGTTTACTCCGTTTCCCAACAGAAATTTCCCGGTCAACCCCTCTCACGCTATTAAAATTCTATATTTTTATAACCACCCTTGTAATTCAAAACTGTGGAATGAATCAGGATAAATACAACGGCACCATCGTTAAGAATAGTGGTTGGTTTTTTTTTTTAATTAAAAGCAATTAAAATTAAAAAGTAACTAAAATTTTAAAAATTGGGAATTTTTTTTCCTTTGGAATGTTGTTGGTTCATTTGCTGAGTGTTTTGTAAAAAATCCACCACTCTGGTGGGGTTCCACCACCGTGTAGTTGTGGAGCTCTGGGTGATAACTCTCTTGCTTTGGGGCCCCTGTTCAGGCTGGGGACAGGGGTAGATGTACAGAAGGCGGGTGCAGGGCTGGAAAATTACCTGGACTATGCCTGGAAAACATCCTGGTTAAGCCCTGCCCTCCTGGAGGCAATTTCTTTTTTTCACTTTTATAATTTAATCCTAAACTTCTCGAATTTTAAACCTAACAGCTTGTATTTATTTGTAATAACTTCTCCACCCGTTAAAAAAGTACCTCTAGAATTAAAAAATAACTACAATTAACCATCGCTGACTCTTGCTATCGCCATTTTGCCTTACCAAAGGCGAAGTAAATCCGAGGGAATTTATTTTTATCCACTTTGGAGGTTTCTCTCTGTTCTTTTCTCCCCCGACAGAGTATTGACAATCAGCTGCTTTGCGTGTTGCCCTCTCCTGTTGTAGCTGATTACCTGCTCGGCACCTCCCACCGTGCCGGTTCGAGGCAGTGTTTGGGATGAAAAGAGCGACTCCTGGGCTTAAAACCAGGTGATGATGACGATGATGAGGCTCCTTGATTTAGGTTTGCTTGGAAAATAAGCCTGGAATGCACAATTCCCCTCTTGGTGGGATTTGCTCGGTGTTGAGCCTCCACTTTGGAGGTTTCTCTACAGAACCCACCCAGGGATAAGTCAGTGCCCGAGTGTGCCCTGTGTTTAACACCGAGGGGTTTGATGGGTGGGATCCGTGCCTGTCACCGTGCCCACGGGTTTGTGCCACCCGGAGTCCATTCGGGTGACAAATGGGATCGTCTCCGGCGGCGGCACACGGAGCCTCCCGGAGCCATCCCGGCTGTCTGAGCGCTGCAGCTGCTAATTACCTGCTTGGCTGGTGAGATGAGGCACCCGAGAGCCTCAGAGGAGCTCGCTCGGAGTCACATTGAGGAATTCTTTCCCTCCCGTGGCTCTCTGGATTGCTCCCTCTGGTTGCTCGGCTTCGTGAGCAGCAGAGAGACCTTTTTGTCTTCGCCCCTCCTCGTAGCAGTAAATAAAGAAGTGACTCTGCGTTGGGTGCAGAAGATGGATGGAACCCATCCCGAGTTTCTCTTTTGCAGCAGTAGTTCCTGCAAGAACTGACATTTTGCACCTAACCTGGCAGGGTGCTCGGTGAGAGGTTTCACTTCTGAGGACGTGAAAACCTTTTCCTTTCCCCCTTCGTGCTTGCAAATCTCTGCTCGAGGATGGGGATGTGTTACAGGGGAGCGCGGGGTGGGAACAGGGAATTTCAGGTGTGTTCCAAAGTGTCCTTCGAGACCAAAATGTCTTTGCTGAGCTAGGCTGCAGCTCAGCCAGGGGGCTGCTGTGCCCCACTGCCTCCTCAGCAGCACCAGGGGGGGGGCTGGTTTAGTCTCTTGGGGGTTCACCCTGATTGCAGCAAACCCAGTTCCTAATTCCTGGGATAACAACAGCAGCACGTTGCCACCTCTGCCTCCCAGAACTCCTTGGGAAGACCCACACACACATGGCTGTGTGGGGGTCGTGGGGGTCAGTTGTGTGTATAGTAAATAAAGTGGTTTTATATTTCTGTATATACCTGTCACAAGGTTTGTTGTCATAAATTCAACTTAATTGTTACTGACTGAGGGGGTAAAAGCAACTCCCTGATGGATACAGCCAGTGCAGACCCAATAAAATATATAATCTATTCTAGTCCACAAATTCTGAGCTTGTAACTTACTGAGGCTCAGATCTGACAAACTCCAAATTACAGACACCATAGAAAATTTAATATTTAATAAAATCCCTTCCCTACCCTATAACCATTACTGGGCACACTGACTTTTAAGAGGAGGTAAAAATAAGGAAGCAGTAGGAAAAAATACACAGTGTGTTCTTGGTGAAAGGTTCAGTAGTCACAGCCTGGGGTGGGATTTGCTCAGGTGTGATTTATTTCCAAATAGCAAAATACACCCCAAAATACCTGAGGTGTTTCACCATGGCTCACTGGGGTGACTCCTGGGAATTGGGAAGTTGAACCTTTAGGACGTTAATTCTACTGAGAATTAGGAGTTTTATGTAGCAGAGAGAATGGACTGACAGTGAGCATTGTGCCGAGGTGCTGTGTGTAGCTTGTGATCATGGGATCAAGGAATGATGGAGGTGGGAAGGGGCCTTAAAGCTCATCCCATTCCATGCCCTGCCCTGGGCAGGGACACCTTCCACCAGCCCAGGTTGCTCCAAGCCCCGTCCAACCTGGCCTTGGACACTTCCAGGGATCCAGGGGCAGCCACAGCTTCTCTGGGCACCCTGTGCCAGGGCTCATCACCCTCCCAGCCAGAAATTCCTCCCCAATATCCCATCTAACCCTGCCCTCTGGCAGTGGGAAGCCATTAAAAAAAAAAAAAAGTGTAATTCCCTGCTGAATATTAAAATGTATTTTACGATAAAATCCAGATCCCTCTTGAAGTTGCAGCATCAGCAAAAATCCCAGTGGGTGGGATTGTGGCTCAGTGATTCCCACAGGCTTGTAATTCAGCTGAGGGGTCTCATCCTGCCCCTGCAGGAGAGCCATCCTCTTGCCAGGGGGGCAGCACAGTGAGAGGTGGCATCACAGTCAGTTTAATTCTGGTTTGGGACTTTTTGCTTGCTGATGTGGAGGGAGGGACTCTGGTGTGTGGTGATGGAGCTGGTGGCTCTGGAGACCCAGGAGTTGTTTCTGAGCAGCAGAGAGGGGCTTGGGAAGCTGGAAGTCAAGCTCTGGGGGAAATGTGGTGCTGAGAGGAAGGAACAAGCTCTGGGTTCTGGTGGACACTGTGATAACCATGAGCCAGGGCTGTGCCCTTGCCAAGGGGAACGTGGAAGGGGCTCTGGGAGGAACCCCCAGGAGCAGGTGGAAGGAAGTGATCCCTCCCCTGTGCTTGGCACTGCTGGGGCCAGTTCTGGGCTGCCCAGTGCAGGAGAGCCCAGCAAAGGCTCAGGAGGGTGATGAAGGCAGGATGTAGGTTTGCAATGGGCTTGGCAGTGCTGGGAACAGTGGGACTGGATGATCCTAGAGGGCCTTTCCAGCCTAAAGAATCCCACAGTTCCGTGACACTTTTCCCTGTGGGTACCTGAGCACTGTCCCAGGTTGCCCAGGGAGGCTGGGGAATGTCCCACCCTGGGGATCCCCCAAAGCCATCCTCTCCCAGTCCTGGGCAGGGGGCTCTGGGTGACCCTGCCTGGGCAGGAGGGTGGGCAGGGTGATGTCCAGAGGCCCCTTCCACCCTCAGCCAGGCTGGGAATTAGAACTTTATCTGCTTGGTTTCCAGTGCAGAAGAAAAGAGGCAGGACCCCAATTTTTTCTTGGCCACTGCAGAACGTGGAGAGTTCTCCTCAAACTCAGACAGCAGCAAGTTTGGAGCCCCCTGCTCAGGGGTGGCTTTTCCCAGGTTTTGCTGTGGAAAAGCCAACAGTCTGGGAAGGGAAGAGGGTACTGTGCTCCAGCAGGATTGCAGAGGTGCCTGGAGCTGCTGCAGACTCGTGGCTCCATTTCACTCTCCTGTTTCTCTCAGATGTTGTGCTTTGTTTCTTGCAATTCCTTTTATTCCCAAAAATGTTCTGTACCAGTGTTCGACTTGTGATATGTGACATTGTGTTAATTTGTATTTTTTTTTCTCTGTGGGGAGGCCTTGATGAGAAATTATTGCAATTTGTGAAAGCTTTATTTGTGCTGCTGATGACTCAAAAGTTAGAAATGCTGCTCTGCTGTGATTACTGGCTTTAAAAAAATGACACAAATGAAAGTGGGACTTTTTGATTCCAGCAGAAGCACTTTGTTTGAGGCAGAGAATAGAAGTATTTTTTATCATTAGCTTTCACTCATTTCAGAAGAACTGTGCTTGTTAATAACTTTAAAAGACACAATGAATCTAAAATATTAATCCACTTAGTGCACTTCTAACAAAATGGATAAGCAAATGCCAAGCAGGAAGCCTTGGGAGCACTGGGGAAGGAGCGAGTTAAAAGCAGACTTAGGACAGGGAAAATAGAAAAATATAGCATTTTTTCTTTCCCTGAATTGCCTGGGAAGCTGAAACCTAAAGGAATCCAGATGCTACCTGTCCTCAGCTGAGTGAGGTCCTTAAGATTCCTTTTAATATAAACCTTCAGAGGAAAACCTGGAGCTGCATCACTGGGGCTGCAGGAAATGTTCCTGTGGGAAGGGAAGGGGCTGAATGAGACACGAGGGTAATTCCAAAGCAATCCCCATCCCAGACCCCCGAGCAGGGCATTTTTGGACAGTCAGGCTTGGGAATGCCACAGAGAAGGAGAGACAAAGGGGACAGTGTTGGAAGTTTCTCTTTGCGGTGTATTTTTCTTATTTTATTTTTTTTTAAGAGGAGTTTCAAAATGAATCTGGGAAAATTAGAAGGGGAATTTACATGGTATTTGAGGGATTTCCTTGGTTTCACAAATATTTTATCTTTTCTATTAAAAAAAAACCATTAGGAGGTGTGAAAGGAAGGAGAGAAAAGGTCAGGCTGTGCTCTCGTTTGCTCTGGTCTAAGTCCAGACCAACACCTTTAATATCAGTGGAGCTGCTCTGGATTTGTCAGGGTGTGGATGAGCAAGATCCCAGCCTGGACAGTGCCTTGTGTGGCTTGTCTGGTGGTGGGAAAGCAGCAAAGAGGGATGAATTGGGATTTTCTGGAGCGTGGGGTACAGCCTGGGCAAGGAAAGGGTGGAAACCCCCCCAAATTTGGGGATACTCACTGTTTAAAACAGAGGTGGGGTAAACAGCCACATCTCAGGTGGGTGAGTCTTTATGGAATTGGATGGAGCCAGGAATAAATTTGGTTTGGAGCATCCATGGTGATCACAGAAACACAGAATGACCTGAGTTGGGAAGGACCTTTAAACCCATCTCTTTCCAAGCCCCTGCCATGGGCAGGGACACCCGACAATGTCCTCACAAATGCCAGTTTTGGAAGGTTGCTAAATTAAAAATGGAAATTCCTGG
Organism: Corapipo altera; assembly: GCF_003945725.1. Classification (NCBI taxonomy): domain Eukaryota; kingdom Metazoa; phylum Chordata; class Aves; order Passeriformes; family Pipridae; genus Corapipo; species Corapipo altera. The sequence continues at coordinate 738,451 of NW_020884919.1, forward strand.
GAAAACAGAATCAGGGCAAAAAAAAAAAAAAGCATCCTGGGCTCTATTTTTAATTTTCAAATTATTTTTAACATAAATTGCCTTTGAATGGATGCCTTTACTTTTTCTCCAACAGACACTATAAAACTCCTCAGGTGGGTTGATGGGAATGTTCAGGGAGGGCACAGGGGGATCATCATTTTGGATGTGGCAGAGCAGCACATTCCCAAGGCTGAGCTGGGTGTTGGCAGCCTCAGGCTCCAGCAGCTCCCCCAGAGCTGGCAGCAAACAGCAGGGCACAGTGTCCCAGGGAGAGAAGGGGGCAGAGCAGCAGGAACTGGTGCAGACTGGGAGAGGCTGGGGGTCCGGGGAGCCTGTGCTGGGCTGGACACAACAGGCCCTTGTTTCCTGCTTTCCCCTCATTCTGCCTGTTTTTCCCATCCCTGAGCCCACATTTTTTGGGAGTGAGTATTATTTCTGCGGAGCAGCAATGGACTGAGAGGGTTCAGTTCGTGCCCCAGTGGTGTCTTTCAAAACTCGCTGTGTTTCTGTAATTGTTGTCCTTGTCTTTGTTGACATTGTTCATATTGGAGAGAGGAATTAATAGATTAATAAATTGAATTAATAGATTATTAAATTAATAGATTAATAAATCCTCTTTTGTTTTGAGTTGTTTTTAAGGTGGGGAAGCTTACACTTAGGCTGTGTGTTTGCATAGTTCGTGGGGTGTTTTTGTTGTGGTTTGAGTTTTCTTATGTTGTTGTTTTTTAAACTGTGTTTGTATTTGGCAATGCCTGGCCCCAGGCACAGATGCAGAAAGCCTGGGGTTGAGTCCCATTCTTCAAAAAAAAAGTATAAAATACTGACTTTATATGTAGTTTGTTGCAAATGCAGTTGGTCTTTTTCTTTGTCAGGTGTTCAGGGCTGTGTGAGTGACACCAGTGACAACTCCCAGTGTGCCCCAGCCACTGCAGAACTGAGGATGTCTCTGGATGGTTCCCTGTTCTCCCGTTTCCTCCACTCAGTTCCACATCCTTGCAGTGTTCATCTGTGTTTTCCAGCTAAACAAATGCCACTGTCTCCAGTGACACAAAGTGTCATTATTACCCCTCTGTACGGTATCTTCCCCCCGTAATCCATTTTTGAGTTGTGATGGAAGCATGAGGAGGAGCGTGGCAGCAAGGCAAGAAATCTTGGATGAGTTTTCTTGAAGATCCCAGAATGATTTGGGTTGGGAGGGACCTTAAAGGTCACCCAGTGCCACCCCCTGCCATGGGCAGGGACACCTTCCATATCCCAGGTTGCTCCAAGCCCTGTCTAGCCTGGCTTTGGACACTTCCAGGGATCCAGGGGCAGCCACAGCTTCCCGGGTGATGTTGAGCCTTGGCCGTGGAGCTCGGGGAGTGCAGGTGTGAGAACAGAGAGCTGCCTTTAATGGACCACTTATGCAAATGAGAGCAGAGAACATGACAATAAATAAAAGCCTTTCCTTTTTGTCTCGCCCCGGCCGTGCTGGGGGAAGGTGTGAGACCAGAGCTCTGGAAATAGAATTTGCAAAGGTCAAAGATTGCTCACAGAATTCTTAACTGCCCCTACTTAACACAGCTGCCCAATTATTCTTCCTGAGTAACTTCCCAAACACTTGTGCATCTTGCGTCAGACAAATTACCTGTTACCTGTTGGAAAAGCTTTATTTGAGGATTTGCAATTCACCCTCTTTCTCACATTTCTGTCTTTGGGAAAGCAAATTCTGAAATTATAAACAGCTTTAGTTCCCAGGTGCTTTAAAAATCCTAACCCAGAAGGGAAAATGGGAATGAACAGTGAGCAGCCTGGGAGCAGAGTTAATTGTAGCCCCTTCTTGCAGCAGGTGAAGCCAGAGAGATGAGTTTTGCAGCAGGCACTGCACTGGATATCACAGAATCTGAGTCGTTTGGTTAAAGGACCTTAAAGCCCATCCCATTCCCAGCCCCTGCCTTGGGCAGGGACACAGGCTGACACAGGCTGCCCAGGGCAGTGGTGGCATCACCATCCCTGCAGGGATTCCGAGCTGTGTGGATGTGGCACTTGGGGACGTGGGTCAGTGGTGGCCTTGGCAGTGCTGGGGTTGGACTCAGTTGTCACAGAGGTATTTCCCAGCCCAAATGATTCCGTGATTCCACGACTCTATGCTGTTCCTCCTCAAACCAAAGGTTGCCAGGGGTTCCAATGGCAGCTGAGCAAGTGTCAGGGAAGCGAAGGCTGCCACGTCCAAAGGCCCAACCTCTGGCTCAGGAATTCCCTGTGCTGCAAACAGATTGTTGGGGAAGCATTGCTGGATGTTCATTCTGTGCTCAAACTCTTCCCTGAGGTCAGCAGGTCTCTGCTCAAAGCCAGGATAGCCGCTTGGGTGCCTGGCTCAGGGCTTATATATCTACTCCTGGTAACTTATTTCAGTGGGAATTAAACTGAGCTGAACTGGGGCTCACAAGGAATTCCCCATTTGCCTGGATGAAGATGAGTAATTTGAACACAAGTTCCTGTTGTTTTGCATTGTGTTACTGGGGTTTTTACCTGAGCAGGTCCAGCTTTAGTGAGCTCACTTGCAAAGTGTGAGCTATGCTGCCTGGATGGAGGGTGGGGTTGGGTTGGGTCTGGAGAGAAGGTGATGGGAAACAAATGCAAGTAGTGACAACATATTTATTGAAATGTTGTGTTTGTGCACATGGGTTGAGGTACAGGTGACTGTAAGAACATGACCAAATGGACATACCCGAATTTCAGTGTTCAGTGCAGGAGGCACCAGCCTGGGGTGGGCTGGGCCTGGAACTGGAGCTGTCCCGGTGTGTTGGGAAAGCTTTGTGTTTGTGGGGAGGGGGATCAGCCCAGGAGCAGGATCGTGGCAGTACCTCGAAAATCACTGATTAGTTTTGTCTAATAGGCTTATTCTGAAGGTAATGTTCCTGCACAGGTTTTGAAAACTCCCTCTAAAGTCTGCCTGTTTTCCGTATCTCGCCCGGAGAGGAATCGCTGTGGTTGGAAATCAGGGATTGTCAGCGCGCGTTGTCAAAACAACTTTATTTTATCAAGTCAAGATAATGTTGAGGGAAGTCTATACCCACTTTAATTGCTTTGACATTCAATTAGCAAGACATTCTACTCCTCTCCAATAGAGTGAGCTTTTGTGTGGCTCCCAGGAAAACACGGCTGGAAAAGCACCAGGGGATGTCATGGGGGCCGTGTTCACCTTCCCCAGCTCCCTGCTGACAAGGTGGACATGCTCCCTGCTCTCCACTCTTAGACATTCCCAAGGAGCTTATTCCAGTGCTGCCCTCTCCCATATTATATTTTTTCTCTGCCAGGAGACCTGAATCTCCCTCACAGCGATGTAAATCCCTGATTTCCCCCCTACACCAATCCACCATAAACGTGAAAAACTGATTTTTCCTTCCATCTTTGCTACAGCTGTCGACACACTTGAAAATTGTTATCATGTCCTCTACTGACTGCTCTTTTTTAGGATAAACAACCCCAATTCTTTTAATCTTTCCTCAGATGTCAGGTTTTGCAGGGCTCTGATTAATTTGGTGCGTTCCTTGAGATGCATTATGCTCAGTGAATAATGGCCCTTGTCCCCCAGGATAGGTCATTTATACCTATGGCCGAATATTTATTCATTTAATCATTTTACAATATGTCCATTGACGCAGCAGCTGAGCACCAGCGGCGCTCCTGCAAGCACAGAAGTGCAAGAAGCCCAAATAAGTGGTAATAATTAAATCTGATAAATATATTTGGGCTCTGAAACTTGTTAGGCTCTGGCAAGATCAGCCAGATGTTTGAGTGACCCCTCGTCCTGAGGAGCTGGACTTGTTGCACGCAGACAGTCGGACAATGTGGTCTTGATGTTGTCAATAAAGCACTGAGCGACCCCAGGGAGTGGCAGGACCTGAACTCGGGGAAGGGAAGAAAGGGACAAGTTGGAGCAATGTTCTGATTTGGGGGTTTAGGATTCCTAAACTTGGCTCACCCTGTGAAGGATTTTAAAGACATACCTAAATAAACATGTGGATTTATGTCAGGCCTCTGCTAGAGGCTGAAATGGGTTTAAGTGAGAGCTACCAAAGACCTGGGTTTTGTAGGTGACTAGAAAGTCCTGAAATGTGCTGTAATTAATTATAATAGTGGGGGTCTGTGACATTTTCTGCTCTTCTTCTATTGCCCTTAGTTACTCTTTCAGTAAGGATGGAAACTGCAGGCTCCTGAGTTGCAAACATTGCAAATATTGTACATTCAAACCTCTGTAATAACACATCTAAAAAGTGTTGTAGTTCTTGCTCTGCTCACTGTGTCAACACACCTTGTTTCTGGTTACACTGACACACTGAATGCGACTCCAGCACAGTGTTCTTGGGTTGCACAGTCTCTTAAAAAAATCCTGGTAGTTGTAATTTTTTTTTTTTAAAGCATTTGAACTTTCCAGTGGGAAGTTGGACAGAATAAGAGACGGAGGGATGGATGCAGTTTCTTCATCCTGTTATGCAGGGTACTGAAAAATGTTTGATTCATTTGATATTCAGGAAAAAAGCCCCAACTATCCCAAGGGGCAGGGTCAGTGGGTGAATGTTGTTTTTCCCAAATCAGTGACAGCCTGAAAGCCAGAGGGAAGTGGGGCAGAGTAGGGACTGAAATAAAACACTTGGTCACGATTTCCACTCTCCGTGGTTTTCGTTTACTGGATTGAGAACTATCCACCAAATGTCCATGTAATGAATTTTTAATAAACAGGTTAAGGATAACTGTTTGGAATGGGGGATGTTTGGAGGGTGTGGTGGGAAGAGCTGCATCCCCAGTACCTGAGTCCACAGGGACCTTCCCACGAGCGTCAGGACGGGGCTGAGCAGCACGTGTGTGTCCTGCAACAGGCTGGGATTTCTCTCTCTGATTACAACAGGAATAAGTTCAGAATGATTTCAGATCACCAGTGTGATGTGAAACATGCCAGCCAAGGCTGCCAGGTGATAGATCCCTTTGGGAATCTTCAGTTTTAATTTTCCCCAGTTCAAAGTTTTGCCCCTGATTTTCGAAAGGTGCCAAGTGCGAAAAAAGGGAGGAGAACAGGGAATGAAATGTAAGACTTGCATGAAAGAAAGAGCAAAACTCTTCCTGGAAAACAATGTTTTCTGTTCTAGCTCTGCATGTGTTAAATATTTGGTATTTTGAGCTGGGAAAGCAGGATTTGCAAGTGGCAGTTTATACATGTACATATAAAGCATTTGTCTGTCTCCCAAACCTGCCGACAGAGAAGGATGGGAAGAGGCAGCGTGAGAAGCGTCAGCAGAGATCTTCAAATTACAAAGTCTCTCCTTTTAACCCATAAATATTTACACTCCACTTTCCTCGCAACATCTGCTCCGAGCACGCAGACAAGTAGCCCCGTCCCCGTGCATATGACACTAATATTTAAACTGATAAAGAGTAATAATTAATGTGAAATTTGCGAGGAATTAACTGGCTAATTTGCATTTTCAGACTGTGCCATTAAAGGAGGGCTGTTGTTTGTGCAGCTCTGGCCTGGCAGGCGGGTGGGAAGGTGGTCCTGGAGAGCTGCTCCCTGGGGGTCCCCCGGGCTGAGGGCACCCCCAGACATTTCCCAGGGTTCAAACAGTTTGTGCCTTGCAACCTGTCATTTTGCAAAGCTGGTTGGTGATGGGGTTGGGGTTTTCCCCCACTTTAAAATGTGTAAAGCGAAGAGGTTTCTGTGATGTAAATTAACTTGTGTGTTGATGGGAAGATGGTCTCTGTGTCTGCGGGGAGGGAGGGGCTGCACAGGTGGTTGCACTAAAAAGCCACTGCCCTCAGTGAATACCAAATTTAATGGCCACATGACAGGCACTTACTGTTGCCCTGAGGCAATCCAAACTTATAGATCTTTTTTTTTTTTTTTTTATTTGAGACATTTGTAATTTATGTGCACACCTGAAACACGGGACACACAACACCCTGTTCTGGCCCCTCTTCCTGCTCAGTGCCAAGTGCTGGGAAGAGACAGAGACGTGTCTTGAAGTCTAAATGGCCACAGGGTTTTTAATGCAGCCTCATCTCATTGTCTGCACAAGATCCAGTGTCCTTGGAAGGGACTGTCCCCCTGTACTGGCACTGCTGGAGCACCTCCAGGGCTGTGTCCTGTTCTGGGCCATCACTGATCTGCAGGAGGGACATTGAGGGGCTGGAGCGTGTGCAGGGAAGGGTCTGGAGCAGCAGGAGGGGCTGAGGGAGCTGGGGGGGCTCAACCTGGAGAAAAGGAGGCTCAGGGGGGACCTTCTGGCTCTGCAACCCCCTGACAGGAGGGGGGAGCCGGGGGGGGGTCGGGCTCTGCTGCCAGGGAACAAGGGACAGGAGGAGAGGGAACGGCCTCAGGCTGTGCCAGGGGAGGGTCAGGTTGGACATCAGGAGGAATTTTCTCATGGAAAGGGTGGTCAGGCCTTGGCAGGGGCTGCCCAGGGAGGTTTGGAGTGCCCATCCCTGGAGGTGTCCCAGGAAGGCCTGGCTGTGGCACTCAGTGCTCTGGGCTGGGGGACAAGGGGGGCATCGGGCACAGGGGGGATCCATGGGCTGGGAGGGCTTTTCCAGCCTCAGGGATTTAGAAGCAACTGCTCATCCAGGCTGGAGCAGCAGCTCTGGGACGGGCTGTGGCACAGCCTGGGGGAGTCACTGGGGGGGGTCTCTGGTGCTCCCCAGCCCCACAGCTGGAGCAGCTGCTGGGGGAGTTGGCACCATCTGCAGAAGACCCGAGTGAACAGGGCTGTTGGTTTGCTTGCTCAGAGTATTCCTGATACCCTACATGTGTCATAACACCTCTTGCAAGCTTTTAAGAAAACAACCAGGAGAAAAGGATGTTGAAATGTTCAGTGCTAGACTTGCCCCACTTGTCTTCTCCCTAATCCACGTTTCTGTGCAAATGATGCTCTGGGAAGCACATTTCCCAGCTGCAGTTGTGTGTGTGATGCTCTCCAGGTAAAGGTACCTCTGAGCTGGAACAGGAACTTCCAGGCTTTATCCTATTTATCTTTAATATTTCACATCAGGCTCAGCTTTGCTGCTGTTTTAATGATAAATGGTGGCTATTGTAAACAGAAGTGCTCAAATCATGGTCTCACTGCACATGTCTTTCAGGCCTGTGCTGCCACAATAATGAGGAATGGGAGATAATGACTTAAGGAAAAAGCGCTGGATTAAGTGGGACAGTAAATTAGGCATTTATCTCTCTCCATTGGAGGCCTGTTTCCAGTTCCCTCCAAGGTCTCAGCTGAGCTCTATTTAAAAGTAAACCACGTCGTATTTCACAAAGCCAACCCACTCCATAGAAATCAGCATATAAGCACTCACATTAAATTACCATATTACCCAGGAGGTCCTGGTTTTCAGGAAGGTCAGAGTTGAGGTGTATTAGCAAGAAAAAAATAAGGTTATACCATTCTGTCTTTTTACTCTGCAGCCCGAGTAGGGAATATTCCCACTCACTCTCTCTGTTTTGTTTTTTCTCTCCTGTGTGTTCTAAATTCTGGTGATTTTTAGACCACAGGAAAACCAGTGTGTACAGAAAGCACAGGCCTGTGGTTTGCTCTCGAGGGGGAAGGACTGTGATGGTGTCAGACCCAGGGAGGGGTGTTTGACTCTGCCTATGCCTGAGCATTTTGCTGGGGAAGCTCTGACAAAGGCGAGAATTATGGTTGCAAAGTCACAGGACTCTTGGTTTATTGAATTTGGGAGGCTGAGCCACTCAGAGGGTGACTTGATTGTACAGTGGAGAAACCTGTTCCCCACAGAAGAGCAGGAACCACTCTTGGATAGACAAAGTAGGTTCATGAAATAGGGAAGAACTGGGGCATTTTTTTTTCTGTACCATTCTGCTGAGCTGGGTTGAAATTAGGTGACGTTTTTGGTTTTCCAGGCTATTTTTCAGCCCTAATTTAGGGGTTGGACCAGATGATCTCCAGAGGTCCTGTCCGACCCAAACTCTCCTGTGGCTCTGTGGTGGCTGCAAAGTTATTTGGAGGGATACAGGAAGGAATTGGCTCCTTGGCATGTGAGTCCCTGCAGTGATGCTCTGACCATTCCTGTTCCCTCTGTTCCATGAGTTTTTATACTTCAGTGCCTCTGGATTTGTAGGGGGATGGCGTATTTGTCAGTGTAGATGAAGCATGTATTTTTAGGTGAAGATTTCTTGGATCTGCCTTTTGAATGACATTTCTTTCCACCTCCCCTCCCCATAATCAGCCTTCTGTCCTTGCATTCACTAAGTAGCTGAATATTGGTGAGCTCATTCCCAGAAGTTTGTGCTGGAAGTTGATCTCCTGGTTGGTTGCCTTGTAGGTCAGAACACCATTAATAAATTGCATTAAGTGCTGAGGCAAAGGTTGGAGAAGGCAGAATCCCGATCAGTATTTTACTTGGCTATAATATTCAATTAAAATATGTAAAATTATATATTTCTGCATATATATTTTCTCCCAGTTATGTTTTCTAGAATGAATATCCTCTGACTTGCAGAAAGGTAATGCAGAAACATATTCTCAACATTACAGAATCTACAGCTAAACTCAAGCAGGGTCAGGGGGGCAAAGTTTTTAGGTGTCAGCACCATGGAAGTTGATAATCAGGAACAGGAGGCTGATACCATGAAAATATCAATGATTCTAATTGCTGGGAATTCAAGTCCTGACCTTCATTTCTAACAAACTTTGCAGATTAATTCAGACCTGGGGTATTTATACAGCATGGTCTGAACTGGTTTATAGCTTCCAATTTTTCAAGTCAAGGGTAATATCTTGAATGAAACTTTGGCTGGGCAGCTCCTGAGTTGTAGCAGCAGCAGTAGCTGCACAGAGGAATCTTGGCTTTCCCACGGTGCTGTGTGAGAGCCCAGAATCCCAGGATCATTTGGGTTGGAAAAGCCCTCCCAGCCCATGGATCCCCCCTGTGCCCGATGCCCCCCTTGTCCCCCAGCCCAGAGCACTGAGTACCATGGCCAGGCCTTCCTGGGACACCTCCAGGGCTGGGCACTCCAAACCTCCCTGGGCAGCCCCTGCCAAGGCCTGACCACCCTTTCCAGGGAGAAATTTCTCCTCATGTCTAGCCTGGATCTCCCCTAGCTCAAGGAAAAGGGTCTTCTGGTTGCTTGTGAATGCAGCTGGACTCTTCTGAGGTGGTCCCAAAGGTGGACTGAAGTTCCAGATCCCACCCCTTTGTCCAATAATACAAATTGAATCCATGTGTTGGAAGCAGCCAGTCTGTGTTGACCTCTTTTCTTCCAGGACAGGACTCCTCCTCCTCCTCCTCTTTTCTAGATTTTCCATGGTCTCCAGACTTGCCTAAGTTGCCCCTGTGCACTGCCATTCCTGAACTGCCTGTTTGCCAAGATTTACACAGCTAACCTTTCTGGAGGCACCTGGGATTGAACTGTGGTTCTTGAGAGAGGTTATTAAGCCACCGTGCCCGTTACACTTAATTTTTGAGACTGGGAGGGAGCTTCTGTGCTGGAGCCAGAACTCGGCTCTTTGCTCAGCTCAGCATATTTTTTAATGTCAACAATTAAGAATTGCCATTAAAGAGTATCACAATCAAAGAATGTCTGCAATCCAGGATGAATTAATGAGCTACAGTAAAGCCTCTACAGCATTTCCATGTTCCTTGAGATGCTTTTCCCCCCCTCTTCCTTAGCAAAGCCACCTGTAACCATTGTGGTGGTTCTTAATGACTTTAGGTAAAAGCTGAATACTTTTACATAAAGATAAAAAGTAGGCAGAGGAAATAGGCTGGGAATAAGGATATGGATGCATCCATCTAGAACATGCATGTCCAAACCTGCTGGTGTGGTGGCCACCTTATGGGCTTCCCATGCTGGCTAACAGACCTCCAGCAACTGCAAAACAAAAATCAGAGGTGGCATCTGAGGTAAAATGTTGAGTTCAGTGCAATGGTTTTATTGATTTATGCAGAGTTGAGGTTTGGCCTCCGTAGCCTTTGTAGTTTCTGTGCAGATTGGAGTCTCTCTGGGCTCACCTGCAGGACTGAAGGGGTGGCACTTCTGCCACAGGTGACATGTCAGTAATTCAGGTGTAAAGCTTAATTCCCGTTTTTATATAAAGAAATGCAAAATGAAATTCTGGAGAACTTGTTCCATGTCATATGATATTCCAGCAGTTCTGCTCTGAGCAGCCTTTCCCTGGTGAGGAGCAGGATTCAGATCCCCCTCGTTCTGGGAGGCTGCTAAAGCAACAGTTTCTACTTAAAATATTTTTGTTTCAGAATCAAACTGTGTCAGGGAAAAAAAACCCCAACCACCAAAAAGCCAAACAACAACAACAACAAGCAGCCCCGACTGCTTTGCCTGGGAGTGCGAATCGCATTTTCAAACAGATTGGAAGCAATTTGCTTTTGAAATTCCTGCGGGTGCATTTTGCCATCCTTTCTGCTGTGCAGAATTCCTCGTGTCCTTTCCCTTTGTGTGTCTCTCAGACCGGGGTTTATCCTGTGAGTAACTGCTGCTCTCGGGAGGAAATGTTCTCTGGGGGGGGGGGGGTTTATTCTCAGAAGAACTTTGTTCAAGGAGTTTGTGTGAGGCTTTGTGGTTTATGGGGCTGAGTTCTGGTCAAATGATGGTGAGGGAGGAGGAGGAGGAGGTGTGATGCTGGTGGGGAGATCCAGGGGCTCAGACTTGGGTTCATCTTGGGCATCTTCACTCCAAGGCAGCCGTGGGTGACATGGGGAGAGTGGACAAATTAGTGATGGAATAACATCCAGAGCTCCAACAGCCCCTGAAACCCTCTGAGTGCCACAGCCAGTCATTCCTTGGGCACCTCCAGGGGTGGGGACTCCAAACCTCCCTGGGCAGCCCCTGCCAAGGCCTGACCACCCTTTCCAGGAGAAATTCCTCCTGATGTCCCACCTGACCCTCTGCTGGCACAGCCTGAGGCTGTTGCCTCTCACCCTGTCCCTTGATCTCTGGGATAAGAGGCCAACTCCCATCTTTCTACAACCTCACAAAATTCCACGAAACAACCTGACTGGGGGCATGGACCCCAAAACCTTTAAAGCAGTGTTTGCTTTTGAGTAACTTGATTTGAAGCGGTGACCGAAGTGTGTAAATACACACCTTGGTTTCCAGAGAGCTCCAAACTCATTAAAATAGAATTGACAATATTTTTTTAAAATGAAGCATTGGTGGTCACAAATTCCCTGGGGGATTTGGACACAACGTGGTGGGAAATGGTCGCAGTCTCATCCCAAAGCTGGCAACTGGGAAGGCTTTGGAAGATGAGGAGATATGTGGTTTTACATTAAAGAGTTTGTGAGGAGAAAAAAAGCGTTTAAAAATTGTTCTTCAGCCTTAAAAATCACGGTTTGTTTCATGTGTGGGCAAAGGGAAGATGTAGTCAGGCTGGGGGGTTTTATTATTATTTTTTTATTATTATTTTTTACTCTCCAGAAAGCACTGGCAGCTGGACTGCTCTGATCAATAAAATTATAGCGTGGCAGCAAGTCACAGTTTGTCTGCAGGTTCCAATCCAGCTCAAGGGAGGTAATCAATAACTTTGTTTATAATGACATCTAGCTGGCAGCGTGGGGCTGCTGCAGAGCCTGCCCAAAGAGAAGTTGAACCGACAGGAATGATGTTGGAATTACCATGTGAGCCTCTTCCATGCAGATTGAGATGAAACAGTGAAGGCAGGGTGGGGAGAAACGCAGGGCTGAGGGTTTTCTTCAGAAAGAAGGGCTTAATTCTGTGATTCCTTCCAGTGCTTGTGAGGAGTTGTGACCTCTCCTGCCGTGCTGATGTGGTCACACATCCCACCCACCTCCCTGGCAGGGCAGGGCCACGGCTCCTGCAGGTCTCGGGTTGCTCTTGCCTCTTCTTTTTGTCAAAATGATTTGAAGTGTCCACATGCTCCTGAGTCTTCTCTGTTTTGCTCTTCTCAGCTGTTCCTTGGGAGCAGATTAAAATCACTGTCTCTGCTTAGTCTGGAATATACGAGGATGCTGGACCAGACTCTCTTTGCCAGTGGTATAATGAGGCTCTTTAGAAATAATTTTGCTTTGAACTATTAGAGATCGAGTAAAAACTTTTAAATAACACGATAAACCCAGAAATTTGGTAGTTTTTAATTCCAGCGTGGTGTAAAATAACAGCCAAATGAAAGGTGTGCCGTGGCCTCTGGCCCCACGTGCTGTGGGTGCTGGTGACCGGTTTGTTCTTTAGGGACCATCCCAGAATATTCTGAGTCGGAAGGGTCGGGGTTAGAACTCTTAAGTGAATGTGTTTCTAACTACTTTCTTAGCGTTTAATGGAGTGGTTTGGCCCCGCCGCTGCCGTGCTGGGTCTGGGAGGAGGATGAGGAGGGTGAAGAGGAGGCCCCTGGCCGGGTATCCCTGGTTGGGGGTGATGGTGCCGTGTTGATGCCGTGCGCCGGGGGAGCGGGACCAGGAGGCTCCAGGGGCTGGTTGCCGCGAGTCCGTCTGGTTTTTAGGGCTCGGCGTTATTGGCAGCTGCCCCTGCCCCGCCCGGGCCGATTGCGGCGCCTTTCCCGGCGCAGGATGGCCGGGACGAGCGCCCGGAGCCGGCTCCCCATCGCCGCTCCCGGTGGGCACGGCCGGGCTGTCACCTCCGCCCCTCTCCCCGCTGCCGACCCCACCGCCCGGGCGCCCTGCTCGTTTCCGAGGGGGCTCCGGCTCCGCAAAGTTCACGGCGGCCCCGTCTCTGACAAGAGATCAATACTGTCCTCCCGGCGCGGGAGCGGCTGCCGGCCCTGTCAGAGGGATGCGCGCCGTAATTGGATCAGGGATGCGGGAGCCATCCCGGCCTCCCGTCAGCACTGTCACAGCTGTCAGATGTCATCCCTCCGTACAGCTGTCACCGCGGGAGGGCCGCGGCTCCTTCTCCCCGCTCGCCCGATGCAAATGTCCACTTAGCGGATGAATATTGAAGATATTAGACACTTCTCTATGCCTTTATGCAAAATAAAGATCTGTGTCATCTGTGAATTTCATGGAAATAAGTTGCAATTTATTCACTGTGAGAAAAGTGAAGTGAAGCCTGTAAAAATGAGAAATTATTTGGTTCAGGCTATTAAAAAAGAAAAAAAGAATATTTTCCAGAATAAACAAGATATGCAGATTCTCTTCTGAAGAGTGAAAACTACCAGATAAATATATTTTTATGAGAATAGTAGCTTTATATTAGAATATTATTCTATGCGTATAAAAATTTATCATTTCTGGATATCCTTACTGGGAGAGAGCGATTGGAGGAAACTTTCATTTCTGAGGTGGGGGGAGGAAAAAAAAAAATCATTATTACAAATTACTGAGGAATATAATCTTAATATTTGTTTTAAAAATCACTCGAATGATGGAGGAGCCCGAGCGGCTCCGCTGATAGGCAGGGCGGGAGGTTGTTATAGAGCCGCCAGCCGGGAAGATGAAGCTGAATCCATCAGCTCCTCCAGAGCCGGCGCTTCCAGCGGGAGCGGGGCCGGGAGCTCTGGGCTCGCTCCGCTCGGGCAGCGCTCGCTGCTCCGCGCCGGGAAAGTTTTCGGGGAACGCAGCAAAGCGACGCGAATCGAAACAAATAGGGATGGGTTCGGTGGGGTTTGGGTTCGCTCCTTCTCCCCCCCGCTCCCGTGTCACCCCTGGGAGTCCCGCGCGGGCGCGGCAGGGACCAGAGCGCCGTGGGTGGGTTAAAATCGCGATTCGGGGCGATAACCGGAGCCCCGTCAGTCTGGGGGCAGCGGGGGTGGGCCGGGCACAGCCCCGAGCCTCATTGTTCCCTCGAACTGGGAGGGAGAGCGGGACCCAGCTCTCCCGTGCTGTCATCGGAGAGGGATAAACTCCTGCCTTCTCTCCTGGGGAATTAAAACCCGACAGAGCGCTGGGTTTGGGGGCCCCCCGATGGTGTCAGCCCCGGCCCTGGCACTCGGTGGCGGCCGTTCTGCCTCGGCTGCGTGCTCGGCTCCTGCCTGATTTATTCCCTGCGCTGCCCCTGGCGAGGGGGGGCTGCCCCGCTGATGGAGGAGCCTCCACCCCATTCCCACCACGTAACCCCAGAGCCCGGGGAGCCACCACGGGAGCCTTCAAACCATTTACAGCCCCCCCCGCTGCTTGTGCCGGCGCCCGGGGGGGAGCCACTGCCGGGCTTGTCCTCGTGGCCACGTGTGGTTTGCAACACAGGAATAATAATAATAATTATAATCATAACAATAGTGCAAAGTGGAGAGAGCAGCGATGGTGGTCCATCAGGGGAAAAGCAGACTCTTAAGGGGAACTTAGAGAAAGTGGCCTGAATACTAATTTAAAATGCAAAATTTCTGTTGATTTCAGTGGTGGAAGGATCAGGAATTAATTGTTTTATTGTTTATGTTGTTGGGAAAGTTCAGAACTAATCAGGCTTTGCTTCACCTTTTTTTTTTTTTTTTTTTTTTTCCGGTGGAATATTCGTAGAAGCAAAGGGATAATCCAGGCTCAGTGAAAGCAGGAGGCTGGGAACAAGGGCCCTGTTGCCTGTTCCTGGCTGTAGCCCTGTTTGGGCCACGGTTGGGTTGGACTTGGTGGTGCTAAAGACCTTTTCCAAGCTCAAAGACTCTCTGGTTCTGTGATCTCCTCTCCACGTGCACGTCTGGGCAACCGTAGCGACAAAGGAAGTGCCTTTTTCCCCTTTCCTTTTAAACGTGGTTTATGGCTAATTACATCAGAGATCCAAAACAATCCTTCTCACATTTGCATTAATAAGGTGTATCACATGATCCATACTGGAGTAGGAGTATACATCAAAGGTAGATTAAAGGTTGGTTAGGCATCAAACTATGTTCTATATGTAAATTTATAGCGATGATGGGCTGTGCAAAGATAGCTCCCCCTCTATTTCTGTGCTCCTAAATAAAATTAAAAATTCACAACTCCAGTTTATGGGATTTTAAATGAATTTGATCTCTCTTTTGGGCAGGGCAAATAAGTGTTTTGTGATGTATTATTTTACAAAAAAAAAAAAAAAAGGAAGAAAAAAAAAAGACGACCATCGTTCTGGCTCATTTAATTTTGCAAGTGAATGATCTAAGATTAACTACAGACTAGTCAGTGCAGTTTAAAAGCTGAAAGCAATTTTCAGCCATAGATGGTAATGCCACATTTAGTCCACAACCGAATGACTCTAAATGACTGAGCTGCAAGGTCTTTGTATATGACCACAGGGCCTGATAAAGCCATAGGAACACAGTAAAAGCACAAAAATAGTTCCAATTTATTTGGTGCCATCACCTTAATGAGATTAATACAGACGTGTTCATGTGCCTAATTGGTGATTTTGTTTTAACTGGTAATGAAGGATTAAATCTTCAGGCAACAGGCTCCTTGCAGGAAAGGGGATGGGAGAAAAAAGTTTTTAATTATAGGAGGCAGCTAGTGAAATACACCACTGCAAAGTTAATAATGCTTCTTCAGTAAAATATATATATCTGTTGTGCCTGCCACTTCCCTGTCTGCCTGAGAGGTTTTAGGGAGTGTTTGTTTGGCAGAGAGGGGTGATTATGAACTCGGTTGCGTCGCTGGCGCCTTTTGGCACCGAGGAAGAGAAAAGCTGGGTGAGCTCTGTGCTCCATTCCGAGACTCAGCCTCTGGAAAACCCATCAGGTCCATAGGTTCAGAATATTTCCCCAGCTCCTGTTCTGTCCTTTGGACGTGGAGCAGAGTTTGGGAAGGCCCAGCTCCCGGGGGGGGTTAGCCCTGGCTCTGTCCCGGCTGCCGGCGGCTCCCGTGAGGAGCAGCAGCACCAGGAGGGTGAACTTCACCCCGAGAGGCAGCAGCGCTGCCCTGCCGGCTCCAGTTGTGACCATTTAAATGCTAACGCTATTAAACACGCTGCCAAAACACAAACACCCAGCCTGAGTCATTAAAATGTAATTACGAGGGGGCAGCTGAGCCTGGGCTGGGTTTTGACTCTGAGGAATCTTGCAAAAGGCACCAGCACATAAACCCAGCCCAGCGTCAGGCCGGGCAGGTTCCTCGCAGGGAATAATCCTGTCCATCTTTTAAAATGGCTCTTGCAGTGATTGGAGCAAATTTAGCTTGGTTTGTTGTGCTGGATTTTTCCCTTTATTGCACGTCACAAATGGATGTGGAGCGTGAGCCTTGTGGCACAGCCCAAAGTTGAACTTTCCGTAGACACGAGGGCAAGAAGGTCTTTATCGTCTTTGATGTAAGGCACCCTCTCATTTTTAAACTGTTTATTACTTTAAATTGCATGTGAGGTGGATTTTATCAAGCAAATGGCTTTTCTTTTTTTATATTAAAAAAAGAATAGCTTCTGGATTTTTCTTGGCAAAAGAGCAGCTCTGTCACTGTGTTTTATCACCACCCTCCTGTTATTTGTAAAACCAGGATCATCTACATTTTCTTCTGCTTTCCACTATTCCCTTTTGCCACTGAGGGGGAAAAAACAAAAACCAAACCAAACCTTAAACCATCAACAAAAAAAAAAAAAAAAGAGAGAAAACAGGTAAACCACCCGAGCATCATGAGGTAAAACAAACTGCCCCGATGCTCCAAGTGCTGGTACCACCCTTCAGGCTTCGACGGCACGTTGGGAAGCACTTGGAGAGGACTCTGGGCAGCCGCAGGATTCTCCCTTCCCGCCGAACAGGAGACAGAAATATATTTTCCATTCCCTGTCAGGCTGAACTTTAAGACATCTCCGCTGCTCCCTCTGTAATTTCAGCGGCGCAGCCCAAATGGCAACAACGCTGGGCTCGGTTCCGGCTGGCGGAGCCCCCGGAGCTACGGCGGCTCCGGCCCCAGCGCCGCCGTCCCGCTGTCCCCGCAGCGTGTCAAGCCATTACAGCGGGGCCCAGAATGTCACCCCGGTCTCAACGGTTCGTCAGCTGAAGGATATGGTTAACAAATGTAAAACCAAACTTCAGAGGAGCTGCTTTTCTGTGCTAAGTGATCTGTATTCCCTCTGAATTTACTTTCCCCTAACCCCGTGAAATTAACAGTACTTTCTGACATTCGACCCCCTGACCTCACATATAATAAGAATTTAAAAAGCACCATGCATGAGTGTGTCTGTGTAATGCAAAACTGGGAAAAATGACCATGTCACCGTTTTATTATACAAAACCTTCTCCGTCTCCATTGCATGCTTCATGTGCGAGCGCCCGCTTTCCAGTTATTATAAAGAAAAACACAGTTTTAACTGTAATAACTCACCGCTCGTGACTTTTATAGACAATAAATTGTAGCAAATACATATTGCTGCAGCGGGGCCCCGTACTCCATTAATGCAGATATTTACTGGGATATAAGTGTTAAAAACAGGCCGGGGAAGGGGCCGGCAGTGGAGCTTCTGGGGGGCCGAGTGCCGGGGGTGCGAGTGCGTGCACAATGTGTAGGTCTCGAGGTTTAAGAGGCAGAAGCAGAAAAGTGTTATGTGGAAATGATTTTGCAGTTATCAGGCTCAGGGGATGACAGCCTACAAGAGTAAGAACAAGGTGCTATGTGGCTTTTTCTTCACTGTGAAGTAAAGATTGGCAGCTGGAAGTAAGGCTTACAGGCAGACCTGCACACAGGACCTCTTCACCCAGGACTCATAATCACTACTCAAAGGAAAACGCATTTACCAGTAAAAGGCGGCTGTAGCCATCAGAAGTGTGCTTAAAACACCACTTAAATATCACTTTATACGCTATTACTTGCAAACTGTGGCTTGGTATTAAATTATACTTGCATAGGCTTTTGCTTAGGTGCTGATAATGCTTTTGAGGTTGCATTGGTGAAGAAGAATTTAGGCTGCTTTACAAGAGACGTGACTGGAATATCCCCCGGTGCTGACAGTGACAGGGTGAAAAATTGCAGAACTGTACTTTCTTTCCCCATATAGATTGTAATTTTAATTGTCATTGTGGCCCTTCTGTTTTAATTATGGGACTTCTTTGATATATACCAGGACATCGTATTGAATGAAAATATGGTGCTATAATAGTCTCTTTATAATTAATGACCACATGTAGATCTTGGTGCATAAAAGGAAAGGAATAAATGAACAATTTATTTAACTAGGTTTTGGATTTCTTTCTGTCTTCCAGTGAATATAAAATGATCCTGGGGCTTCTGAGGCTGTTTGATGTAAGAACTGCACTGAATAGCTAATAAAATTACATTGGTGTAGATTACCAAACATATTAGGTGGTTTTATTTAAAAATGTTCCCATTACAGACGGTAAATTTCCCCTATTTACTGCGTTAGCCTCCCCCGGCTTCCGATCCCGAAACAAACGATCGTTTCCTTTAGTTTTTATTTGCAAAAAAGCGCTTAAAAAAATTAATACAGGTATTCCTTGGCTGGGGGGGGGACAGCGGGGTGGCAGGTGGGCTCTGATGTGCACTGCAGGTACGGGGTGATCTGCGTGGCCCTTCCTGCCCCCGGCCTTGGCCTGCGAGACCCGGTGGGCTCGTGTTCTGTTCATTTCTGGCTGAGGAGCTCGTTCCGTGCGTCCAATCCCAAGCAGGGGTGGATGCAGGAGAAGACAATGAAAGCAGGACCGAGTGGCAGGTTGGGGTTCCACCCGGCCTGCGGCTGGCGGGCTCGGCCGGCCCTCGTGGGGTGCCCGGCGCGGGCAGCACGTGCGCCCCGCCACGACGCCCCTCGGGAGGGCGGGGGCCTCCGCGGGCTTCTGAAGAGCAGACGTGTTTGTCCAGCGTCTGTCAGCGTAAAACTAGAAAATATCCCCTGACAAGCTTCTGCTAATTTTATTGCGGCGCGGCGGAAGCGTCCGGGGCGGGCTGAGCGCGGTTCAATTGCCGAGCGGGGTGAAACGGGATCGGCAGAGACAGGGACTACCCTGGGGTCAGCCGCGACCATGCCACTTCCATGTGATGTCTACTTGGGGTGATGGCGTGTAAATAAACGTGGGGAATTGCAAATCTTGTCATGGCCACGCAGAGCAGCTCAAGCATTTAAAGATGGTTGCCCGCAAACCTGACTGGGAGGTGGTTGCTCTGTGTGGTGGCTGAGGAAAAAACTGCCTCCTTCGCCCGAGTCCCCTCGTGGCTGACATCTGCGGGAGCACTGACCCAGCACCGCGTCGCTGAAGGGATTAATCACCAAATTGTTTCTCATTTCAGCGGAAAGTAAAGAAACTAACTGAGCGCGCTCTAATATTGTTCTTTTAAAGCCGGGCTGGCGGGGGCTCCGTATTTATGTTATCTGACTTGATTTATTTGTTTTGGTTTTTTTTTTTTTAAAATGAGGTGAGGAATCTTAATGTCCTACTGCTTAATGGGTTTGGGCGCATTAAAGTTCCATGAGGTCTTTTCGTTATTATGAACTTTGCTAATGTTAGAAAATAAAATATTATAGAATTCACATTTTCTGCTTATGAAGCTAATTTTATTTAAATGCTCCTTACAGTGGTCATTAAAACAAGCTTAAATTTTGCTGCCTTCGACCAGTCAGATGTATTTTTTGCCAGTTTTACATTTACACATATCTGTTTTTCTGTTACTTTTCCCACATGACAATTACCTTTCATTACAAATTTATAAAATCATTTACATTTGAGCAGTTTAAATGTTTCTGCTGACATTTTGTAACTATTACCCTCTCCTAGAATGGCATATGTTCAGGCAGTTAATAAAAAATTAAATGGAATAGCACTAGACAAGGTGAAGCTTTGTATCAGAGTGTTCTGCACATTTCTGGAAATACCATCTTTGTGTTGCAAACTGTGAAGTGAGGTTAGGGCTGTGCCAATATGTGTATTTGTCATAACTGTCACAGAGTCCATGAACCAGCCAATCACTCCGCTCTTAATTAGACAGTTACATTTGGCTCTTTAGAAAGCGTCCTCATGTAAAATGGTGTCTGAGATTCCACAGAGGTGCTGGGAGCAACGGGGGCAGAGAATACCAGCATCAAAACACTTCCCCTCCGGATGAGGCAGAGTTTTTAACCACTGCCTGTGGAGGATGGAGATGGTGGGTGTTCGGAATCCTCTGGGATTTTAGCAGAGGAAATGTCAGCTTAGACTTCTCCGAGAACGAGGCAACGCAGCTGCTCACGTGGAGGGTGTTTAGACATGTGCTGCTTCTATAGCATAAATAAATTACAGTGGCCACTTATATAAAATAAAATTAAAAGGAAGGGGTGCCCTGGGCTCGCCTGAGGGTTGTTTGGCAGCAGGAGACGGCGCGTGGGGTGCGTGTGCTGGTGGGAGCTGGTCTGGGGAACACCCTGGGTCACATCAGGAACATTTCCTCTGCCTCATAAATGACCCAACTCTGTGAAGAAATACAGAATATTCCACTAGATACAGAATCCTTGGCCAGACTTTGGGTAAAGAGAGCAAAAAATAGGAGTGAAAATCATCCTGCCTCCCTGCTGTATTTCAGTCTCCTTTTTTCCTGGTTGCTCTGTGTCAAAAGGCATTTGGGACTTTTTTTTTTTTTTAAACAAACCCCAAAATTGCAGTTCTTCGTTTATGACTGAATGTGCAGTTTACAGCTATATCATAATCCTGTGGTTAAACATGAAGTTCACAGAGATCCTTTTTAAAAACACACGTAGGTTTGCACTGCTGGAAAGCAGGGTTTGCCTCATAAGTGCTGAGTGTCCGGGAGGGATTATTAGTGTTTGCCACTAAATTCACCTTGGGATATGCTGTGAAAAATTCCTCGGCTCCTTATTTAAGCAAAGTGGTGCAATGTTGAATTCAGAACACAAGAGAAATTCCACTCCCTCCCTGTCAGTGACCACACTGCTTTGTTTTCCAGCACGAGCGCTTTGGTGATGTTGGAAATATTCCTGATAATCCACGATTCCCCCCTCTGCCTTCTGCCCAGGGCAGGATATTCGCTGTGGGGCAGCTGAAATAAGCTGTTGACAGTCGTCAAAATGCGGAGAGCTGAGCAGCAAATACCAAAACAAAGAGTACTTTGTGGGGTCCCAAAAGTGCAGCCCAAGGAGCGAGGGTTCAGCTCTCATTGGAGATGTTGTGGTTCAGGGCCAAACTTCCAGGAGAAGGAGAATTAGGAAGGAGTTTGGTGGTTCATCCCGGTTTAAATCGTTATTCCATGGGCGTCTCAGAGAAGTTTTAACAGTCATAGCAGATTAACCTTGCCTGGGCATTCGGAGCCGAGTCAGCTGATGAATTTACATGCAGCTGGATGAAAATGCTATTTGGAGAGAGATTGAGAGTTTATTTGATTAAATCCCTTTCTCCAATACCTTGACCTCTTTCTTGTGAAATAATCAGAACTGTTTAGCAAGAATATTCTGGCATTAATAATGAATTGCTTTGGAGCAGGTTATTCCTGCTCTGTACCAAACCCATTGGTGCCTGAGCTTTTGGGGGGAACGGGGGGATGGCTCCGTGCAGAGCGAGCGCCGCCCGGGAGAGGCTGAAAAGGCACATTTTAATTTTTCTTTTGGAATTTACAGTCGGATGGACAATTTACAGGCCGATGCATTATTTAGGGAGCGCGTTCTCCTGGCACATCCACCAGCAACTATTGTTTTTTGTGACTTGCTGATGAAAAGGAAGAGAAGAAGAGCCAGGGCTGTGCCTGTTGGGGGGGTCTGTGGGTCCGAAGGGTGGTTGGATGTAGGGAAGGCTGAGAAGGGATCTCGTCAATCCATATAAACATCTCCAAGGGGTGTCAGAGGATGGTGCCAGGCTCTTTTCAGTGGTGCCCAGGGACAGGATGAGGAGCAGTGGCCATAAGCTAAAACACAGCAGGTTCCACCTCTCCATGAGGAAGAACTTTCCGTGAGGGTGGCAGAGCCCTGGAACAGCTGCTCAGGGAGGACCTGAACTCTTCCCCTCTGGAGACATCCTAAGCCCACCTAGACATGTCCCCAGGGGGATTGGACTGGCTGATCTCCAGAGGTCCCTTCCAACCCCACCCACTGTGTGATTCTGTGACCTGCAGCACTGCAGTGCAAACCCAAGGATTTTGTTGGGTTTAACCCTTGTGTCGCCTCCATCTCCACACTCAGTCCTGCAGTGGGAATGTGCCTTCTGCCCCCCCCGGGGCACAGTGTGGGAGCACTGATCAGCTTTGTGTTGGTTGTTGTGAGAGGAGCGTTTGTCAGGCGTGCTTTGGAGCCACCCTGATGGCTTTATAGTGTTACTTGACTTTCAGGGAATGAGATCACAGCGAGTGATCTGAGCAGGGAGGGAGCTGCTACCTGGGTAGGGCTGTGTGGAGCTCCTGGAGCTGCACAGAAGTTGGTGTGAGAGCTCCAGGAGGCAACTCAGTGCACTGGCAGCCCTGAGAAGGCGGCGGCATCTTGGCTCCCAACTAAATTTAGCTCCATTATAATTTGTTTCTTAATAACACACACTTCACTGTAATGTGTAAAACGCTCGGCTTTCAGGAGCAACTCCATGGAAAAGCTGTACAGCAGCTCATTTGCATCTGGCAATTATATTACATTACAATATATTAAGCTGCAGAAAACCTAATCTAACATGATAATTTAAAATCATAATTTACAGTGCTTTACAAGGAGCATACAAGGCAGGTTACAATAACACGTTGCCATTCCATATCAGACAGGAAAATTATTTACTCATCTATTACCCAGCTTCCCAAAATGTTCTGGGTGCATTTAGTTTATTTATTTATTTCGGTCCTGTTTACTGCATTTTAGAGTGGATAAATAATTTTTGCTTATTTATTTCAGTACCGTTTAGTGAAATTTGGTGACTGGGGCTCCTCCTAATAAGTGTTCAGGTCAAATGTGTGCATTAAATGGGGAGTGGTTTCAGGGCAGGAGGGTTGGTTGAGGAAGTCCAGGTTTATCCAGCTATTCTTTGCTGCCTAAAACAAAAAAAAAAGGAGGAAGGATCCATTTTTAAAAGACTTTATACAGGTTGTGACACAGCATTTGATGAATCATTTAATATGCAGCACGTGATGCAGAGTGTCAACAACTGGCTCCTGTTGCAGCCTTTGTTTGGAGCTCAGTCCCACTTGCTCCCGGATAAACTTCAGAGAGCAGCAGACTGGAGCCAGTCCCAGTGTTCCCAGTCACCTCAGCACCTGGAATAAGCTTTTGTCAAATATGTATTAGTGTTTCAATCTAGCATTAAGAATCTAGAATTAAAAGGAACACTTGCTACTTAGCAGCTGATTTACCAGTTAATGGTTTAATTCTAGTCCAGTATCTGGCTTCAATTTATTGCTCCAGATAGAGATATTTTATTTGAGTGTATATTAAATATTGGACTGAGTTTTGCAGCACAGAGGAAGGGGTGCTTGTCTTCAGTTTATATAATCAAAATCTTTTGTGTTCAGTTTTTAGTTTAGTTTAAAAACAGGCTGGCACAGTGATGGTTTGCACTGGTGTGGGATCCACCTCTGGGGGGCATATTCCCTGGGAATGAGGCAGTTTTTAGGAAAATGGAGAGGCCAGGTTTTGGATTCAAGGTCTCTTATGCAGCAGGAGTGGCTCTGCACTCTCGAGTCCATGGGCTGTGCTTGGAGCACTGTGAGTGATGCCCATGGCCTCTGTCATGCTTTACAGAAACAAAAATACTTTGCATATCTTAATTAAACTGTGTTGAATCACTTTGGCCAGGGATATTAATGCTCCAGCCTATGACATTAGTGTGCTTCCCTCCTTGGGAATATTAATGATGTCACTTGCAAGTGTGGTGCCAGTTTATGTGACAGTTGTGTGATTCCCAAATCCAGAAATTACCCCAATACTCTGGGTTGCATAGGTTGCAGGATTTATTTGGTGCCTCTGTGAGGAGCATTTTATCTGGCATGACTGTCTCCATAAACATGGTCTCACCAAGGCATTGGTTTTGAAGTTTGGGTGACTGGAAGGAGTCACTGCTCTTCCCCGTGAAACTGGTGGGTGCTTGAATCGAGGGAATTGGATTTTGGAGGATCCAGCTCAGTGCTAGAGAATTAATATGGATCAAGTCTTGATAGAAAAGATCACCAGCTCACAGTGAAGCCTTCCAAATTCATGAAACTTTCCAAATTCCCCCCACCTGTTTCATTTTCCCCTTTCTACTCTCTAGGTGTGAAGTCAGACCATTAATTGTGGTTGGCCTTTTCTTTAGCCCCTTCCTCTGACCCGACTGCTACAGTGTATTCCTCCCTTCTCATCTTCCAAAGTGCTTGTGATGGACAATAGAGAAGATGTCCAACATTGGTTGTCAGTTGGACTTGATGATCTTGAAGGTCTTTTACAACCTTGACAATCCCATGATTGCTGTCTCCTTGTCAGCCTCGAATCTTCACTTGTGTGCAGCACTCTGTCTCTTCAGAACCTTTTAGTTTTTCCCCTTTACTTTCAAATATGGTAATTTATTTTTTTCTAGCTTTCTTACAGGCTTTCCTTTCCCACCTTTTCCTTCCCACACAGCGGGTTGGTTGTGCCCTGCTTTTCCTTACCCAAATATTCCTCTCCTGTGTCATCACGTGGCACCTGCACACTGAGCCCTTTGGCCTTTTTCATGCCCTAAGCTCCTCAGGACATCCTGAAAACCTGCCTTGCCATTCCTGTGAACTCTTGGAGCTGGACCAAAGCTCAGTTTCCTCTTCCAACGGCTGAAATGGGGACAAAGTCTGAGACTGCTGGATCCCGAGCCAGTTTGTTACCACCTGGCAAGGAGAAATGAGATGCAGTTTTTCCACCTCCCGTTTCCAGGCTTCATCTTGCACTGAATCCCAATTGCAATCTGCAGCTCGCTCCACGTTCGTGGCAGAGGCAGCAAACAACACCATTTCCATGGAAAGCCTGTGCTCTGTGATGTCCCAGGGAGGGGGTCACTACAAATGGGCTGGGGGTGCAAATTGCCACCTACTTCTAAACACGCTTAATGGCTTCCACAGTTCCAGGCTGTAAATCCACTCCACTGAGAAAGTGTGCCTTATACACTGCTCATTTTCCTGTACTATGGTGAAGAATAAACAATAGTTAGGGAATAAATGAGTAGCAAAGGAATAAATCCAGGAATTAGATGCACAGCTAAGGAAGTGCATTAACCTTCCAGTACCAGTGGGAGCAGAGCAAAGTCAGTGCGATTGTTGGGTCCAACCTGTGATGTTGGTCTGTGATAAAGTTCACCCACGAAGCCAAGACATGAAAAGGTGAATTATGGTATTGCCTGGTAAAAAAAAGTATGAAAATTTGTCCTTGCTTTCAAAAATGTTCCAATTCCTGTAGCTTTCCCAGGGCTTATGCTCATGTTTTGGAGCATTGTTCCCCAAAATGGAAGGTGTCCTTAGTTTCCATAAAGATGGATTCTGATCCCTGGAGCCGAGTTCCAGAGTCTGTAGACTCCCACAGACTCCAGCAGGTTGACTCCCAGCTGTAGAAAAGCCCTGGGTGAAAAGTCCTTGAACTTTCTCTTCATTGTCTGTCGCCGTCTTTATTAGGTTTAAATTGATTGACTCTGCAGTGCCATTACAAGTGTGATATTTCCCAAGTTATTTAGCTGGGCTCTGGTTTTGCTGGGGCCTAGTAATGTGTTGGATCCTCAGCCCTGACAGACCTCCTGCTCTATCAGGGCTTCTTATGTCTGAGAGATTTTGGGTCACGGGTGCAAAGTTCTCCCTGATAAACCCCTTTGGCTTTGGAAACCTGTTCCCTCTGTGTACTCAGCACATGTCAAAAACAGGAGTGGAATCTAAATAACACTTTCTCTTGAGCTACAAATCACAGAGTCACTGGAGTCAGAAAAGACCTCCAAGATAATTATCACTCTAGTTTTTCAAATGGTTGTGGAGACAATGTGAGTGCAGCCAGCAGATCCCTGCAGTCAGTGTGGAAATGCCATCGCACAAATGAAGATTTCGGAATACTTTTGTTTGTTCCCGGGGCTCAGGCAGCTCCACTTTGGAAATCACTCTTGGCTATGGTCTGGAGTGATACAAGTTTCAGGGAGGACTCGTTCCCTCTCCCTCCCCAGGCCCTGGCACACGGTTCCTTGGTACCCTGGGGGTCCTCACCTACCCCAGGCTCTCCCAGGTTTTGTCTTCCTACCTGGAATGGGCTGATTTCCTACCTATCCCTGCACACACAGCCAGACCTGCACATCCAACCCCCATTGATGGTTGGATCGTGTCATTCCTGGCTGGGAGAGGAGCTGTGGGATAAGTGAATCCAAGTGCACACAGCTATGGACAGGACAAGGTGGCATTTGTGGTTTTTTATGTGTAACTGTAATGGTGTAGCAGAAAAGGGACCCTTTTTTTCTTTCCCTTGCTTGTTTGAACATATCATAGAATCGTGGAATATCCTGAACTGGAAGGGACCCACAAGGATCATCCAGTCCAACCCCTGGCCCTGCACAGACACCCCAACAATCCCACCCTGTGCTCCAGAGGATCATCCAAACCCTCTGGAGCTCTGACAGCCTTGGGGCCGTGCCCACTGCCCTGGGGAGCCTGGGCAGTGCCAACCACCCTCTGGGGGAAGAACCTTTCCCTGAGGTCCAACCTGACCCTGCCCTGACACAGCTCCAGAACATTCCCTGGGTCCTGTCCCTGCTCACAGAGCAGAGGTTGGAGCTGCCCCTCTGGAGGAAGGTGTAGACTCTTTTAATTTGTTTTAATCTTGACCCTCCAGACAAAGCTAAGACAGTAACCAAGTACTGCAGAGCAGCTCTGCTTTTCCTCTAACTGTGCAGGTGTCTTTCCTTCCCTTCCTCTGCAGATCCTCCTGGCTGAGAGACACTTGGGCATTAGCAACACAAAAACAGGCTCTGAGAAGCAGTTAAAAGGCACTGCATGAGGGGTTTAAAAGTGGTTGAAGTATTTCAGTTGCTTTCTGTGAGCTCAGCTCTTGGATCTCTGAACTTTCAGCGTCCTTGTAGACCCCGTGCCTTTGGCAGTGAGAGCCCCTGTGGGTTCCCACCTCAGCTGGGGAGGTGCAGGTGGGGACAGGAGGTGCCTCAGTGTGGGCACAGAGATCCCTGAAGTCTTGAAGAATTCAAGTGGTGCTATTTCAACTCAGGGAAAAAAAACCCCCATAAGAGAAAGTAGCTCTTTTTCTCACGTATCTTTTCCTGTGTTTCCACGTGACTGTTTAACTGTGGGAGGGTCCCCACGATGGAAATATTCACGTTTGGGTACAAGACAGAACAGATGTGTTGGTCATTAAAGGTCACCTGAGGTTTTTGAGGCGGTGCAGGTGTTCATGTCTGTCTGGACTGGGGGCAAATGTGGGTGATTGTATCATGAGCCATCCTGAGATGTGCCCAGGGCTCCCTGCCAGCACCCAGTGCTTCCACTGGGATCTGCTGGACAGGGTTCCTCATGGAGCATCCCTTGGGGAAAAACCATATTGATCCCAAACTGTGTGGTCACCTGCAATAGGGAGGCAAATACGTGCTTGGTCCTAACACTCCCTCTGCCCAGAGAGGTTACAGACTCCCCGTCCCTGGAGGTGTCCAAAGCCAGGTTGGACAGGGCTTGGAGCCCCCTGGGCTAGTGGAAGGTGTCCCTGCCCATGGCAGGGGGTGGGATGAGATGAGCTTTAAGGTCTCTCCCAACCCAAACCAGTCAGTAATTCTAAATTACAAGGGACAATAATCTCCCGTGGCAAAGGCCCAGAGGATGAGGAAATGCCAGAGCCAGGCTGGCAGTGCTGCTGAGGGGCAGAGTTGTGCCTGATATCACCCCAGCAAGCACATCAGACCATCTCATCAGGGGGGAGCAGGAGATGATGCCACTGATCTCCAGCTCCTGGGTACCTGTGATGAGGATTTAACACCTCGCAGGGTTTGGAGGTGGAAGGGACCACGAGGGAAGGCAAAGATATGTACATATATGCATGTGCAGAGTATCTTTTACCCTTCATTATGCAGGTATTTTCGGGAGGTTTAAATGCCACCTTTGGAGCAGAGGATTGCGATGGCACAGGGAGGGGAGGGGGAGAGGCTGGGAGGACCCGCTTGTCGAGCTCACTTGAAAGAGCACAGTGTAGGTAAATTAATTGCCACAGCGCTGCTATCTGCCATGGAGGAGATGAGATCTCACTCTGGTGGAGGGTCTCGGAGCCTCTCTGGGTGGTGTACACGAGGTGTGTGTGATTAAGGGTCTCCATAATGGCTTTTGCTGCTTTTTCTGCTTCGGCAGAGTGTGGATTCAGAAGTGCCATCCTTCCCTGCGCTCCCTTCCCTCGTGGAGCACTGTGTTAATTGCACCACAATTCAGACAATTCCAAAGTACCTTTTGAGCCAAGTCCTCTTCCCCACTCAGGGCAGCCTCCCGTGTGAAAGCACACTTGACTGCTGGGGTTGTTGTAATAAATTAGGACTGGCTTTAACGGGGTTTAAGCAGTGAGGGCACCCGGTGCTGGGCATGGCCTGACAAAGCCAGGCTGAGGGAAGCTCCCGGGCTCTGGAGCTAACAACCTTTCACCACAGCTTTAAATTGAGATGTTTTTACCTTATGTTTTCTTTCTCATATTTTATTTTATTCTCCTCTCATAGTTTCCTCATCCATGCAGTGATCAACCCTGATATACGATAGGGATTTTCACTTGAAGGACTGTGCATCTTTAAAATGTCTTCCCTTTATTCTTCCTAGTTCTTACACATGTAATTTCCCCTTTAATTTGACATCATTTAACGGCACATTACACGTCAATGATGTGATCTGTGAATATTTACAATGTTCGTGTCATTTTTATTTTCTAATCCAATTTAAGTAGCTCTGCTTTTTATGACATCATGAATTCTTCAGTCTTTTTAGTCTTTTTGGAACTAATTATTCCATTAGTTCCTTTGAACTGGCTCCGTGTTGTCAGTCATTTTCTCCCCGTTTGATCACCAGACCTTTGCTGCCCTCCTTTGCCTCCACCGCTGGAGAGGGAGGAGGATGTGCCCGGGGCTGGTGAGGAGGAGGATGTGCCCGGGGCTGGTGGCTGTGCCTGCCCCCAGCACGGCTCTGCTGCTGCCACGGGATCGCGGGGAGAGCCTGGAAAACACATTCCATGAGCAACTTCCTCCCGATTGCAACTTTTGCGTCCTCGCTGTGAGGTCGGGGCGTGT
Source organism: Corapipo altera (assembly GCF_003945725.1). NCBI lineage: Eukaryota > Metazoa > Chordata > Aves > Passeriformes > Pipridae > Corapipo > Corapipo altera. The sequence goes on from NW_020884919.1 coordinate 767,478, forward strand.
TGTGTGTTGTGCTGTCTCTGGGCTGGAGAGGATGCCCTTCCCACTCTTTCCCACCTTTCCCAGCTCCTTCTCCCTTCCCCTGCCCAGGGATGTGACAGGACACAAAGCGCCCGGGTCTGGGTGTGCAGTGGGGCAGAACGCCCGAGGTGAAGTCAGCTCGCTGCCGTGTGCTCCAGCTCGCGTGTTCTGACTCAGGGTTAGGGTTAGTTTTAATGTCTGGCCTTGCTGAACTGACAGGAGACAGGCTTAGCTCCTTAAGCATCCCGGTTTCCCAAAGACTCCCCCAACCTGCTTCCTGTTCACATCCAAAGGAGGCTGAAATGGTGAGGAGGCTCCGGGGCTTCGAGGATCCTCAGCCTCTCCCGGCTCCCTTGTTTACAGGGAATGTTTAACATTCCCTCTGTAATGCTAAAGAGCTCTGTTGTCTGTTGCTGCCCTCTGTAGTGATAGAGAAGAGACCACAAGATTTCTCCTGTGCAGCAATAATTCTGTTTATTGGCAATTGTGGATCTGTTATGAGATTCCCCATCAGCACAAACCCAGGGCTTCCCTCGCTCTTCCTTCTGCTGCTTTCTTGCCTTTAGGAATCTCTGATCCTCACCAGATTGTCAGGCTGGAGGCTCTTCATGGGTTCTTTATTTTTATTTCTTTCCAATTAATGTTTAGAATGTACCAGGATAACATTTTTAGGATGCTGACCTGCTCCAAGTACAGCATCTTAAAAGCCATAAAAACTCCCAGCCTTTTTCCCAGACCACAGAAAAGAGAGAGGCTGTTCTAGATTTCACAATATAATTACTTTTCTAAAAGGGCAAATTCACAGAAGATCCCATGTGTTGCTCATTTTCTCATTTCTCTGAAACTTTAGCAACTTTTTTCATGCAGTCAGTTGTTAAAGACACACTAACTGGGGAATAAAAAGCAAATATTAACCTGTGTCTGTTGTCCAGCCTCTAACATTGTTAGACAGGTTTCTCCTCAGGACAGTGTTCCCTGATAACCAGCAGTGTTTTATGGTGGCACTAAGTTTAATACAAACTGTGACTGCTGAGAAAGAATGTAGAAAATTAAACTATCAGGCAGTGTGATTGTCCTGCCTCCCCATATTGCCCTGTTGTAGTTTATTTTTCTCTTGGTATAAAAATTCAAATAATTTATCTGTGAATACAGAAGAGTTTATAAAACTTTGAGTCAAATTAGGTGTGTCTTGTAACTACCAACCCTCATGTTTTGGGTGGTGGGAGCAGAAGTCCCTCACAAGGATGTTTTAGAGAGGTTTTTAATTACTGGGGATTGTGGCCTTTGTTTTATTTTTTATATAAGGACAAACAACTTAATTTGCAAAAGGCAATCTCTGCAGTTGGCCCTGCCCACCTTCCAGGTCATACAACAGGGAGGGAATGATTATATTTTGAAGTCTGAAGTGTGTGGGTTGTGAAGTTTGGAACTCAGGTGCTTCAGCTGAAGTGGTGGGCAGTGAAATGGGGAATCTTCATCTGGAGATGGACACGACTGTGCTGCTCAGAGGGGATCATGGGTTGGTGCCAGACACACTGACGGGCTGAACAACTGGATAATGGGAAGGAATTCCTGGCTGGGAGGGTGGGGAGGCCCTGGCCCAGGTTGCCCAGAGAAGCTGTGGCTGCCCCTGGATCCCTGGAAGTGTCCAAGGCCAGGTTGGACGGGGCTTGGAGCAACCTGGGCTGGTGGAAGGTGTCCCTGCCCATGGCAGGGGGTGGGAATGAATGAGCTTTAAGGTCCCTTCCAACCCAAACTGTTGTGGGATTTCATGATTCATTAAAAATGTTTAAGTGTCTGTGATGCCCATGTGTTGGTAGAGTTGGAGATGGTTCTTCATCCCACCCCCTGCCACGGGCAGGGACACCTTCCACCAGCCCAGGTTGTTCCAACCTGGCCTTGGACACTTCCAGGGATCCAGGGGCAGCCACAGTTTCTCTGCCCAACCTGTGCCAGGGCCTCCCCACCCTCCCAGCCAGGAATTCCTTCCCAGTATCCCATTTAACCCTACTCTCTTTCAGGTTAAATCCATTTTGTGTCCCCAAAAGTTAACAATTAGGCAAGATACAAAATTTTCCCTCTGGACTAAACTCCAGTTCTTGCCACTCAGAGACTGGTGCTCAGCCAGGGGAGCACAACAGACCTTGGGACACCCAGCACTGCTCTCCCCTAGAAATAGGGAGGTAAAGAAGGATTGTGGATCTAAATACTCAAGTGTAAGATATCAAAAAAATTCATTTGGACAGTGTTCCTCAGTTCTCTAACGTTATTTTAAACATATCAAAAATTAACATTGACAGGTATGTGGAAGCTAATGATAATATGAGGAATAAATTACAGTCAACAATAAAAACCAGAAAACAATAATTCCAGAGAGATAACTTTCCATAATAAGTAAGTAAAGGAAATATAGACAGACATTATGGTTATAGCACAGCTAGGTGTTAAATTTATATGCTAATAATTACATATTTGTTAGGAAGAATAGTTGAGTCTGATCACGTAGAGTGAGAAGCAGGAAAATGCATTGTGGAGAGGATTTGCTTTAATCCTGCTTGCCCAGCCTGGCCGTGTGGGTGTGGGTTTGCTCTCCTGGAAAGATCTCCAGGGAAAGGCTGATGCCCCCCACCAAGCAGAGTGGTTTCCTTTCCCCTTCAGGAGGCATCTTTTCCAATATTTCCCGTGCTCAGAAGTGTAAAAGGGAGCCACCAGATCCTACTGAATTTGTTAATAAACATGGATAATAGGGGGGATTTTTTTTTCCTCTGCCTCCAAGAAAACAGAATTTTTGTGAGCGAGTTACAAAATCAAAATGTTTATTGATGACATATGGTAAAAAATAACTCCCCGTGTTGCTCTTTCACGTGCAAATGGGAAAAAACCACAAACTCCTATTCTTCTCCTAAACTGAGGGTCTTTAGTTTGTAATCATTTAGGAGCACTGAGGTGGAACTCCATTAGGGCTGTGGCCATTCACATGCTCAGTGCAGACAGTGCTCAGTGTCCAGGCAAGTTAAGTGGGAAAGAAATGACTGCAACTATCTCATGAAAAAGAAGTCTGTTTTGTGTCATTAGCGCAGCTCTTGCATTTCTGACCATCCCTGTGATCACCTGGCCTGCCTGAGGATGGGTTTCCATGTCTTTACATTGGGGTTTTATGTCAAAAAAGGATCAGAGAATCTGGTGACACTGGTTGTTTCCAGTGGGACAAAGAGAACTATCGAAAGTTACTCTGGAATACCTAAAAATTCAGGAAATTAAAAAAGTTCGACGTTTTTAAGTTTTCCCATTCATTTTCTGTGTTATTTTGATGAAAACAGGACACCAGGAGATTTTGATTCCATAAGGCCCACGTGATTCCCCTTAAATTAGGAGAAAGCTCATCCACACGAAATTCCAGATGCAGACATCTGCTCAAAGCCTCCCAATTCCCCGAGTTCTTTAGTTTCAAACGTATCACAAATCATTCCCCCTGTTGGAAACCCGACCCTCGGTGATGCATTTGTGCTCTCTGAACACGGATTGTTTCCCTGGGGGAACTGCAATCCTGGTTTTTCCTTTGTGCACCTCTACCCGTGTCTATATTTTGCTATACATTGATTGGACCCGCTGGTAATTAGCTGTATTTTTATTCCCCTGAAGTGATGTTAATCAGCCAGGGAAGTGTGAGGAGTGAAACATCCCTTGGCTGGAGGGGTGTGATCCCGGATGGCCTTGGGGTTGGTTTGGGGATGTGGGGCACTGGGACAGTTTTGGGGGGCAGGGCAGGGCCTTGGCCACGCTCCTGAGCACTTGAATTATTTGTGGGGCAAAGGATTTATTGCTTTGCTCCTTCCTGAGATGAGGAGCAAACCCCTCTAGCCCGAGGGGTCGGGGTGATAAAACAGGATGGAAAGTTTTGAGGACGTTTCGTGGAGCTTTTCCTGGACTGCCCAGGGCAGCAAACAAACAGTTTTCCAGCCCCCCCCCCCCCCGGCTCCAGGAACTGCTTGAACGTCGGGAAGGCAGATAATTGAGTGTACCTGTGGCACGGGCCTGTGTCTAATCAGTCGGCTGTGTAGGTGGGTAGTGTCAAGTGCCATTCATCTGCTTCCCCTGAGCTCTGCGGAAACAAGGAGGAGGGGGAGTGATAAGACAAAGATATATAACCATGTTGACCACTGAAGTACATGGTTAACAACTTAATTATCTGAGTTCAGCTATCAGTCAGCAACAAACCTGCACAATTTAGACATACTTTATAATTTGCTATAAAAATGGCATAATGATAAGGACAGTGTTGCTCGAATTAGAATCTGCATTAAGTGTGTTTAATTTAATTTTTCTAATTATATTTCTAATAGCTTAAATATGTGCACTGATAAAATGGTTTAGCCACCTGCATTTAAATGCCACCTGATGCGTTTATTTTGGAACAGTAGAAGATTGATATAATTTGAGCTCGAGCTCCTCTGAAAATTCCTTTATTAATGGGTGTTAAATTATTCTTTGTGGCTGTGCTGCACGCGACGTCCTGGAGCTGCCACCAGTGTGGGAATCACTGTGGAATATTGTCAACCTCAGAATATTTATCATATTTTCTGAACTGGGGATGGAGTCTGTTTAATTAAAAACTAAAAATTACGTTGGTGTTTCGGAGTTCTTCAGTGGCCATTAACAGGGGGATTTTTTTTTAAATCAGGTGAATTAAACGTTTTGCATAGGAGTGTGTGGATTGGGAGTGTTTCCGTGTAAATCCTCCCCATATGACACTGACTTACAAATTAATTTAATAGGCAAAACACAGCTAACTCTGTGTTGCAGTTTCAGTGAGAGCTGCCTGTTTGCACACGCTGGAGGTTTACTAAATAATTCCTCTTTTGAGCTGAAATTGTGCCCTTTCACCTAAATCTCTGTGTCAGATCAAGGCAAATATTAAAAAAAGTGATTAGAAAAACACAAAAAAAAGCTTCTCCCTTTCACAGGAGTAAATGAAAATTGACTTCTAAACCAACTCGTGTGCAGCTGATCCTGAGCGAGGGTGTCTCCGGGCCAATTCAAATGCATAATAAATGACAAACAAAATAATGATTTAGAAAACACTGTTATAAAAAGAAAAAAATCAAAATAGCTTCATTTCATGAATTGTACGCAGCAGATATTGTTCACAGGGCTGGAGAGAACCAGGAATCCATAAAATCAATGTTTATTAATTGTTTATTTGTACTCTGAGCTCCGTTTATTCTCTGTGTTCTGCCACCACACGAGGAGGTCGCGCCGTGAACGTGGAGAATCCCGAGCAGAGCGGGGGCCTTTCTCTGGGACACATCAAACATGGAACTGGTGGGAGTGTAGAATTTAATTGGAGGGTTTTAATTCCTTCTGTGGAACCAAGTCAGATAAAGAAATACTTTTGATGACAAGCACTTTAAAGTGTACTGGCAAAACTAAGCTGAGCACGTCCAGCAGCCCCACGGGCCTGGGCTGGGCTCTGTGTCCATAAAAACTGGGGATTTGGGAGTCTGGAAATGAGGATTGTTAGCTGCAGGTGGAGCTCAAGGGAGTGGTGTCTGTCCCCAGGATGCTGCTGGAGGTGCTGAGGGGATGGAGCAGTGGTGGGGATGATGCTGGAGATGCTGAGGGGATGGAGCAGTGGTGGGGATGATGTTGGAGATGCTGAGGGGATGGAGCAGTGGTGGGGATGATGCTGGAGATGCAGGGATGGAGCAGTGGTGGGGATGATGCTGGAGGTGCTGAGGGGATGGAGCAGTGGGGGGATGGAGCAGTGGTGGGGATGATGCTGGAGGTGCTGTGCTCCTGCAGTGAAGGGCTGGACCACATCTCCCTGGTCTGTCTTTAAAGTTAAATATTGGTTTGCTGCTTTCCCCAAAGCACTTCCCCATCTTCCATAGCCTCAAGGACAATTTCCCATGTCCTGTGTAATAGGCCACTGGATGACTTGGGATCCTCCTGCTCCTCTGGCTCTGCCACACGTCCACGCTCCTCATTTTTACACAGTGTGAGATCTTAGAACAACCACCCACAAACCAACTTACTTTGACTCAAGAGCTGGTGTCAAAAAAAGTCAAAGTGTGCAGATCTCATCTTAAGCACTTTAAACACTGGTTTTTCCAAACAGAGCACAAGGTAGCCATGGGCTCCCTCTAAGCCCCTGGAAGTCCATAGGATTCCTTTTATTGACTTGGCTGAGCGCTGGCTCAGGCACAGCAGTGATGCCACACGTGCACAGGGCCCAACTGCTTGGCACGTGGTTGTTTTCAGTCTTGTGGTCCTTGATCTCCTGTGGATTCCCGTAACATTTACCTGGACAGAAGGGATATTCTTGGTTGCTTGTACCAGAGGTGTGTGAATATTGAAATATTTAGATTTTGGGTGCTGGTATATGAGAACCTGAGATACCTGAGCACCTGAGGGGGGTGATCCTGCCCCTCTGGCTCCTTGGGACAGGAGGGACGTGGAGCTCCTGCAGTGGGTCCAGGGGAGGCTGCAGAGATGCCCAAGGGATGGAGCAGCTCTGGGACAGGAAAGGCTGAGGGAGCTGGGGCTGTTCAGCCTCCAGAGCAGAGCCTGAGAGGGGCCCTCCCCAGGGTGTGTCAGGGGCTGCAGGGAGGGGGCAGAGGATGGCCCAGGCTCTGCTGGGGGGGGCCAGCAATGGCACAGCAGGAACGGGCAGGAACTGATGCCCAGGAAGCTCCACATGGACAGGAGGAAGAACTTCCCTTTGCAGTGACCCAGCCCTGAACAGGCTGCCCAGACAGGGTGTGGAGTGTCCTCTCTGGGGATGTTCCAGAACCATCTGGACACAACCCTGTGCCATGGGATGGTCATCCCATCCAACTCTGGGATGGCCCAGCTGGAGCAGGGAGGGGAGATGGGGTGACCCAGTGAGGGCCCTTCCAACCTGATGCATGCTGGGATTCTGGGATTCTAATCTGACCCATCCTGGGATTCTGGGATTCCAACCTGACCCATCCTGGGCTTCTGGGAGGTGCTTTGCTGCAGGTTCTCCTCAGCTGTGGGCTGACACAAATTCCCAGCAGCGCTGTGGGAACACGCTGTGTGTTGGGAAGGAGCTGGGAGGAGCCTTGGGTGTCCATGGGATGCTCCCATGGCTCAACTCCTCCTAAATCCTAAATGCCACGATTCTGCTTCCCTGAGTGCCTCCCCTGCCCCTTCCCACACTCCCCTCCCTGACAAACACTTCCATAAAGCTTCATTATCCCAACGGCTGAGAGACAAGTGTGGTGTGCGAGCACAAGAAAATGAAATCAGCGTTTAATTACCAAATATTCTACATCTAAAATTAAAAAAAAAAAAAAACTTAAATAATTCAGTTTGATTTGGTCTAATTAGCCTGATTTCCTAGTATTTAGCCCTAATTATGTGATACATAAGCCCTAATTATGTGGTACGTATACAGTGTGCTCTCTAAAGTTAAAGATCAGAACGGATACTGACTTAAATGATAAAATATGTTAAATTATTAATTATAATTAATCTTACAAAATAGGCATAATTAGTTTAAGTACTTTAGATATTCTACTTAATAGCATTACGCATTATATGCAAGGTTTGAGCATTTTACAAATACTCTGTGAAATGGAAAATACTGGTGAGCCCTTGGATCCGAGTGAGCTCTTCCCTCGGAGCTGCTGTGGTGCCCTCTGGGCTCTCCCCACCCCAGAGGGATGTGTGACTGAGCACCCTCGGGGTCCTGCCCTCTCCCACCCGGAGCTGAGAGCTGGGAAACCCTCCTTGGACTCCTCTCAAGGTTTCTCAGATGGTGTTGCAGGGTCAGGGCCTGGAGGACACCAGGGTGTCGGTCAGAGGATTTTAGGATTTTAGGTGCTCAGAATTCACTTCTTTCTGTTCCTACAACCTGCTGTCAGTTAGACCACTGACTAGGCCAGTTAAACCTGGTCTAGTGGAAGGTGGAATGAGATGGGCTTTAAGGTCCCCCCAACCCAAACCATTCTGGGATTCTATGAAATCGATCGACGCAGTAAAAAAATTGGGGAGATATTCATCGTTCTTCTACCTAAAACATGCTTTACTACTTGCTTCTCTACTATACTGTGGGCAAAATTGGGCTGAAATTACTGTGAAAACTGTATCTCACCAGATTTTTTTTATAGTTCTGCCTTTTGATTAGCTCAGAAGTCGGTGGGGTCGGTTTGGCTGTGGTGCTTCAGCACTGCCTGTGTGGGGAAAATAAAGGAATAAGTGATGAAAAAGGGAGAATTCCAAAATCACCCAGAAAAAGGAAGGAAAGAAAAAAATATTATTCTGTTTTCCATTCTAAATTCTGCAGAATCAGGGGGGCAGGGAGACATTCAAGAATATTTTTATAAACAGATTTACCCTTTACTGGGGAGAGAATTTTTGTTACATACCCAGCTAATTGTTGCAGATTGATGGTTTCACAGATTAAATAAACTTGAGCAAATATAGAAAACACAGATTAACTAAATGATGTGTTGAAACCATTCCCAGAGACGACAAACTGCGTCCAGGAGAAAAATAAATTCTCAAATCTTCAGGAGCACTTTCAAAGCTCCAATAAAACCCACGCTGGATGAGCTGGATCTCCATGAGGTCAGTGCCACGTGTGCACCCCTCCTGTTCCCATCTTACAACTGGGTGTAGCACCTGACTTACTAATGCACTTCCACCCTCATTATCTCGTGGGAGAGTGAAATCTTTCTGAAGGTGGCATTATTTTTGTTAATGGGCTTCCATACCGAGCAGTGCTCTGCCTGGAGCCCATCACGGCCACGGGAGAGCCCAGTGTCCCCACTGGAAAGCCCACTGGGAGATGATCCATGGGACTGGTCTACGTGCAGTGGGGCCAGATGTGGTGGTTTCTTCTCATTTCTGCCCCTGACAAAGGAGCAGTTTGCAGATAAAGAATTAAAGGCGTTAAAACTCAGCAAAAACGCTTTAAATAAGTGACTAGATGCTGAGAATTACTGTGAGGCTTTTGAAGATAAATTCAAGAGAGAGTTAAATGTCTCCAGGTTTCCTCTGCCATGAAACAAATCTCCAGGACGAGGGGGCTGAGCTGTGCTTTAGGTGCAGTGGGCTTTTAAAACCCACTATTTAATGACTATCCTTGTTCCAAATCCCTTCCAATATTTGCAGTGGGGAGGGATGAGCACCTTTGGACTCGTGGGCTGCCCGTCCCCCCTTGGCTGATCCCGGCAAAATGTTTTCCTTTCATTTCCTCTGGATATCCTGCAGTGCTCAGTCAGTCCCTGCTCCTTTGCACTGGTTTTATTTCTCTGTCTGAGCCGTGGTGGCACCAGGACTGTGACCCCATGGTGGCACATCCTGGGGGAGCAGCTGGGGACACCTGGGGGGGCTCATGTTGTGCCTTTTGCTTGCATACACTGAGTGTGCTCCTTGGGAAATATTCCAGGAGCCAGTCAAACAGGGCCTGGCTTTCAGTGAAATGGCTCCTTCCTCCATGGAATGCAGGTGATGGTAAATAGGACAAGCTGGAGAGGCAGGGACTTGGGTCTTCTGCTGCCACAATGATCAGGGCATCATACAGTGGTGTGGAAGAAGGAAGAGGGAAGTGTTGCAGAATTTTAAGAGGCCTGGGCTGGGGATGAGTCCAGCCAAAAAATGTAGTCTTGTGTAGTGAAATTAGATTTTGATTCTGCCCAGTGTTGGCCTGGGGTTTGGGGGACCTGGGTTTGGTTCTCTCACCTGGTGCTCTTGTCGTGCTCAGTTTTTGTCCACTCTGTCATGAAGCAGTTTGGTTTGTTGGAGCCGTGTGAGCACCCCTGGAAGTGAATTAATCCCAGCATGGTTTGGGTTGGAAGGGACCTTGAAGATCATCCAGCTCCAACTCCCTCATCGTAAGTAAGGAGCTACTTATGCTCCCTGCTAGCCCAGGTTGATCAAACCCCCATCCAACCTGGCGCTAAACACTTCCAGGGGCGGGAATTCCATCCTGGAGAGGATGCCAACCGAGGCACAGGTACCACCACCTCCCAGCATCCCTCCCTGCTGTGGTGCCAGTGCCAGGGATATCCCACAGCCCGGTTCCTGAACAGGACAGAGAACAGGGCATTGTTTCCCCCCATTCTCCTGCCAGGAGCTGCTCTCCCGTTCCCGGTGTTCCCCGGTGCCCTCCCCCTGTGCTCTGAGCCTCACCCGCTGTCTCCTCACCCCTTGGCCATTTGTGCACTTGGGTAATGGAAGGGACACCTTAAACCCCGTTGTCTGCAGGCATTAATGGCAGGCTGGGGTTTGCCAGGGTGGATCAGAGCAGGGTCCATCTCATGGGGCCCTGCCCTGCAGCTCCCACTGGGAGCGTTCCCACCATGGATCCAACCCGGCCCCGGGACACCGAGCAGGGATCTGCTCCCCCAGCCCTTCAGCAGGGGAGGAATCTGTGCTTTCCAACCGCCTTCTGAGCTGGTGCTTTGACACAAAATTGCTTTTCCTCCTTAATTAAGCTCTCCTCGGGATCCGCTCAGATGTTCGCTGCTGACAAAGTGTTTCTCACCATCTTTCCCCCTCTCCTTCCCCACGTTGATTTAATAGTTTAACTAACTTTGATTCCTGGCTCGTCCTTTTGCAATCTGGACCGTGTTTTCGAGTAGATGTAAAATAAATGTGACAGAGCGATACGGGCCCTTAAAATGAGCTTGATTTTCCTGGGAATGCTGGGGGGGAGCCTGCAGTGGCTGGGGTGGGAATGGATCTGTGCACAGGGGAGCCCAAAGGGGCTCAATGCAGCATTAAATGGAACTCTAGATCTGTGCTGGATTTTCTCATGCCTGTTTGGGTCCCTTTCCATCACCCCACGCATTCCCTTCTCTGTCAAACCAATCTTTCCTTATGTTTTATCCCCTCCCAGAGATGTTGGTGAGACACCAGTGAGAAGATTATTTCCCATTAGCTGGGGTTATGTTCCTGGTCCAATTCTGTTCTCCCTGTGCTGCTGAAGATGGGCAGTGGGCACATTGCTGAGCACTGTGTGGGAAATGAGGCTCCCTGGAAATGCAATTTTTTCCTGAGCAAGAGAATATTCCCTACTTTTAAAAAAATTATTTAAATCTCTGCTTCTTTTTTATTTAAAGGAAATCGTCTTTTTCCTCAACAATATTATGTGATTATTCAAGGTAGTTTCCTTGAAGTGACTTTGCTAAAGGCCAATAAGTGATGGAAGGAGTTTCCTCACTGGGGTTTAGGATGAACAAGGGCTGTGAGGAGGAGAAGGCCCTGCATTAGGTCTCTCTTTGTTTTTCCCTGAGCCAATCCTCTCTATGGAAGCAGATGGCCACAGCAGAGGGACTCAGAGCAGCGCTGAGCGTGGGACTCTGCCTAAGACCATGTGTAAACACTGTCATAAGCTGAGCTTTGCTGGGCACTAATCCATGAAGATATTAAAAATGTTACCTGTGGCACGTTGCCGAGGGCTGATTGCAGTGGGGTGTCTGTGTCCTCTCCAGAACCATTCCCAGCTCCTCCATCCTGTGGCTGCCCAGAGCAGGGGCTCTGCTTGCAGCCTGCCCTGGGTGAGGAGCCCGTGGCAGGGCTGGGGCTGCTCCTGGTGGTGATCCATCGATCCCTCATCACCCTGCTCTCCCCCTGGGTGCTGGGAGCAGGAGCCCTGGACATATCCTGTGCTCTCGTGGGGTCTGCTGGGGCCACAGGGCTCAGCAACCCCAGGGACCACCTGCAAGGACGTGTTGTGGCAGTAGGTGACAGGGTTTAGAAGGTGCAGCTTCTTCTTCATCAGGGTTAAATGTCAGATCACAGAATCATGTCATGGAATGGGTTGGGTGGGAAGGGACATTAAAGATCATCTCATCCCACCCCCTACCACGGGCAGGGACACCTTCCACCAGCCCAGGTTGCTCCAAGCCCCATCCAACCTGGCCTTGGACACTCCCAGGGATCCAGGGGCAGCCACAGCTTCTCTGCCCAACCTGGGCCAGGGCGTCCCCACCCTCACAGTCAGGAATTCCTTCCCAATATCCCATCTCTCCCTGCCCTCTGGCAGTGGGAAGCCATTCCCTGTGTCCTGTCCCTCCATCCCTTGTCCCCAGTCCCTCTCCAGCTCTCCTGGAGCCCCTTTAGGCCCTGGAAGGGGTTCTCAGGTCTCCCTGGAGCCTTCTCTTCTCCAGGGGAACTCCCCCAGCTCTCCCAGCCTGGCTCCAGAGCAGAGGGGGCTCCTCTTGTTCTCATCCACCAGCACACCCCAGTCCTTCTCCCCAGGGCTGCTCCCCATCCTTCTCCCCCATCCAGGGTCTGTGCCCTGTTCTGACACAGAGGGGCACAACCACGACCATCTGCAGAGGGACAGACAGACATGGAGAGGAAATGGAAACGCTCCCAGGAGGGGATTCATGTTGCCTCAGAACATCTCATCTCCTTCCCACCCTTCCTTGCCCACCCTCCCTCCTTTCTCCATGGCTTTACTCTTTTGTTCTTTGTGCAATAAATGCAACACAAGACGAGCAGAAATAGGAATTTAATGATGTAAAACGCTGCATATGGTCAGTGTGACTTCAGGCTCCTTTGGCTGCAACTTTAAGTAGGAATTGTATGAAAATGTGAATCTGTGTGTTGAATTCATGGCTTTTTGGCAGTGTCCAAGTTAGAAACCCTGATGTGGCATAAACTCCAGGTGAGGCCAACTCCGTGATGTCCTTGAGCTGTGTGGGATGTCTGTCAGAGCAACAGGAACAAACCAGAGAGTTGCAATGTCCTTTGGTTTCACACTTTTGAGCTTTCCAATCTCTGCTTCTTATTTGTTTCAAGGAAAATTATCTTTCTTTTTGGCAACTGCATGGGATTATTCCAAGTCCATCTAGAGCTTGGGTGAATAAATATGAGTGGATGGGTTATTCCACAGACTAGATGTAAAACCAAGTGTCTCATCCAGTGGCACATTTGCAAATACCTGAGGCTGAAGAAAAAACAACCCAGAAGTAAATCTGCTAACCAGCACCTTCAGCTCAGTGAAATACATTTTTCCACCAATTCTGAACTGGATGGATGCATTTCCATAAATATTTTTCATGTCACTTGGATAGTAGTGGGTAGCAGCACATGATGGGATTTTTTACTGTCTTCCATGTGTTTAGGTACTCTTTATTCTACTGTTTGTTTTAAAAAATGGGTGAATATAACAATTTTTTTTGTTGTATTGAAACTGCCTAAGAAAAATTATTTAATACACAAAGGAATTTCTAAAATCTGGGTTTAATTTTTTTATATTCTGCATTACAATACGGGAAAAAAATCTGTCCTTCTGTCTAACTAATGTTAGTTTGATGATTATACTAATATTAACTGCTTTACTTGAGTAAGCAAAGAAAAAGTAAAATACCAGTCAGACCAGCTGCTAATTCACAGAGTGTTGTACTCTGGTTATTAAAAATACCCAAAAGATGTACCTTTGTGGTTCAGTCTTTTGAATTAGAAGCAGAATATTAATTTAGGCCTGGAGCATGATTAAACATTGTAAGGCCCCTTAAGAATTTTCACCAAATTTTCTTGGATTTCTCTTTATTGGGTCTTCCTCGACTGTGTTTAGCTCTGTAATTGCTTTGCTCCTTTGTTGATAGGTTAAAGCACAATGTGATTTTCTCCATGTCATAATATTTAAGAGGCTGGTTCAATGTTCCGCATGTATGATGTGCAGCTGAGGCACCCAACACGGGGGGGTGGGCTGGGGGCTTTTGTGGGGTTCTTCCCTTCCCTCCTTCTTTTCCCTCTCTTTATGAAACTGTTCAGAAGGCTGCTGGGCTGCACATTTACCTGTGCTTCCACCAGGAGTGCAGGTTCCCTGGAAATTCAGGAGGGATTTTCTGGAGCGGAGAAACTCCCACTCACAGATAAAACGGGGCAAGAAAACCCAGCTCTGGGGGTTTGTGGGTTTTCTTCCCTTTCCTTTTTTTCCCCTCTCATTTATCAAACTGTGCAGAAGGCTGCTGGGCTGTAAATGAGTGCAGGTTTACTGGAAATTTAGGAGGGTTTTCTGGAGCAGAGAAACTTCACAGATAAAACAAGGTTTAAAAAAAAAAAATCCAGCTCCTTCCCTACTCTCTCACTTTAAAGGATGGACTCAGAACATCACATTTTCCCAGTTCCTTGCCAAGGGTTAAAATGTAATAATTGAAATTTGTTACTCATGTGCATAAAAAAAAATAGTTCCTTGGCACAAAGAGGTTGTGGAGCACGAGCTGGATGTCACGGGTGGGATAAACCAAAATGCTTTGGGGTCCAACGCGGGGGTTGGCACGTTCTCACCACCCAGGTTTTGGTCTTTGCCCTCAGAGAGGACATCTCCCTGTCCCACCAGGGCAGAGGGAACAGAGGTGGCACTGCCCTCCTGGGGACAGCCAGGGCTCTGTCCTGGGCACAGCCAGGTCCCCCTGGAGCTGCCTGGGCAGACCCTTGTGCAAGAGAGGAAGGTGACAGGACCAGAACCTGCCTCTGCCACCTTCAGCAGAGCAGCAGCTCTGGGAGTGCCTTCAGAGATTCAGGGAAAATCAGGATGAGGAGTGTGCTGGTTCAAGCCAAGGAGGGAGCTGGAAGAGAAATAAAAACACAAAGCTGAACCTGGGGCTGGTGGTGCTGGTGGAGCACACGGGGAGGGGCAGGAGAAGTGTTGTGTCAGGATTCCAGGTGAAATCTCAGCTCAGAATCAGCTCAAAAACTGATGTGTATGTGCCAGGTATTGTTCTTCACAGGAAAGGCACAATCCTAAAAAGGTGAGGGATGATAGTTTAAATTTTAATGAGATTTTGAACATCCATGTTCTCAGCATTACAGGGGAGAGGCCTCATTAACTGTAATGAGGGATATGTGGGTAGATCACCCTGGGATCCAGAGTGGGTTTGAAAGGCCTAATGTTTGGCTGGGGTTAGATAATTTATATATGGCACTACTGAACCCCTAATGTGTCAGCAAAAATGTCACCATGGTTTTGGGGTGCCATCAGATGGGGATATTCAGACATATTGATATAATTACTCAGGAAGGTAATAATTGTCTTTTACAGGCATTGATAATAACCTCCCCTTCCTCAGCTTTTAAAGAGCAACACTCTTTGCTAATGATACAGGAATTTCCTTTTTGCACAACACAAAGAAAGAGAAATCTGGTAAAAAGGACTGTACTAGATCTGAGATGTGCCCCAAGGCCACACTCAAGTGCTCAGTGGCTACAACAGTTGGTCAAAAGCTAAAATACATTTTATTTGAGCATGTCCCAGGTGAGATGATAAGAACAGTGACACTGAATATTGAAATATGCCATCATATAGAGAATGAGCTGGCAATTCATTAATAAATAATGATTCTTGGTGATAGCAATGACCAAGGAGACCATGTCTTGAGGCACAGCATAAGAAAACCCTTTATTTAAAACCTTTATAAAGGAGGGAGGAAGGAAGGAGGATATTAACTACATGTAGAAGAAATCTAAAATCAAAAAGAAATTTGACCTGAATCAGGACACTGAAGTTTCCAACCAAGCAGCAGGTTCTGCAAGAGGCAGTGGGTGAGTGGAGCAGGTTCTGTGGTGGCATCTCAGAGCATCAAAGGAAAAGCTCACTGAAGCTCAAAGCACAAATTGCCAGAAGTGAGAGATTCCATGACTTCTCCTGGAAGAGCAGTGAGGACTGACGTGCCCAGCAGCCCTGGAGCACAGGCAGAGAAAAGGACCCTGTGATTGTAACTGTCCTGAAGGAAACCTCGTTCTCTGCCGTGTTGGCAGCAGCAATTAGGATTTCAGGAAGCAAAGGAGTTGGGCTCCAATAATTATATAGAGCCAGTGACGACAATTTCCGAAATACAGACAACCCGGGCAACCCAAAAAATCTGTTGTCCTGGTCTAGTTAGTGCAGCTCAAGTGGTGCATTAATTAGTGGTGGGACTAGTGCAGACATTTCTGTCTCGGATTCAGCAGGGAAATTAAAATCCTTCAGCTCCCCGAGCGGAGCAGCTGCTGCAGTTGGAGATCAGTGTCCTCTCCAGCTCCATCCGCTCGTGAGTCGAGCGCGGTTTGAGTCGCAGTGAAGCCATGAAATAGCAGGAATTCATTTTGAAGTGCTAATATTATCTCAGTATGTTCAAACCAAGCAGGCAATTTAATTTTTGAGTTTCCCGAGGCATAACAGGTTGTTTGTTAAATATATAACTAAAGCAGTTTTTTATTCCTATGTAATCGTGTCATTCCAACGTAACACTGAGTAATCTTCCTGCATTTCCCTGTTTCCCTGTGGGTTGTCCAGTTGCTCTGGAAATGTGTTTCCTTTCAGTGTAGATCTTCACATTCACAGAATGTCAAACCTTAAAAGTGCACTCACGGCATCACATTGCGTGAAGAATCCACAGTCAGGAAATAAAATCTTTGAAACTTCCTAAAGTTTTTCTTTTCCTTCTGGTAAAAGTGCATGGAAGTCTGGGGTTATTGAGGTTGTATCCATTATTAGAACATTTGTAAAAATCACCAGAACAAATGGCACATTGGGTTAGATCCATAACTCACAGGCTTCACCTTCGCTGGGAGGTTTTCCAACTTGAAGAATTTTATCGGAATTGTCATTATAGGAAGGAAACATTTGGCTCCAGTTCCGTAAAAATTCGTTTTGGAGCAAGGACGTTTTCAATAAACCAAGTCCAGCTCAGTGAACAAAACAGAGAAAGCGATGTTTTGAAGTTCTAGGTGTTGTTTGAATGAAGTATTTTACTAGAAAATTTAAGAAAAAAAAAAGCATGTTTGCATTGCTGTGAATGCACCTCCTGCTGCTGCCCCAGCCCTGCCCGTGGTCCTTCCTCTCCTCCCTTTGTCCCTTGTCCTTCCAGCAGGTCATTCCTGCCCCATCCTGTCCTGGCAGGAGCTGTTAATCACCTTTCCAGCTCATCTTTCCAGCAACTCCTGCAGGTCAGGGCGGGATTCCTGCCTTCCCCAGGGGTGCGGGCAGGGTCCCCACCTTGGGAGAGGCCCTGGATCTGCTTTCCCGATGGGAACATTCCCGAGGGACGCCGTGAATGGCAGCGCTGCCCTCACAGAACCACTCGTCTGTGTGTTTATCGTTTTTTCCATGTGGGAACTGGGAATCCCCCTGACTGTAGGAGCAGGGAAGGGCTCCGGTCCGAGGGGTTTTCCTGCGGTTGTTTGCGGAGTGCTGGGGCTGGATGGCCAGATGTGATTGAGTGGGAACAATGGAATGGCCAGATGTGATTGAGTGGGAACAATGGAATGGCCAGATGTGGTTGAGTGGGAACAATGCAGCATCAGGGCCATTATTCGGGAGTTATCAGGGCGATTGTTTTGGGGTTTATCCGTGCGGGAGGAGGGGATGATGCTATAGATGGACGGTGACGGCCCTGCCACTTCGATTAGGGCCGGTCCCGGCTCCGAGCGCATCCCGCGCATCCCAGCCCCGAGCCGGCACAGCAGGCCGGGCAGCCGGGAATGAGGATGCTCGGCGGGAGCACGGCCCTGGGGCTGAGCCCTGCCGTGCCTGGTGGCAGGGACAGGGGCAGGATGGGCCATTCCCACCCCCCCCCGGATCCCGCAGGGCACTGCCAGCTGCCAGCGGGGCGGGCACCCCTGCGGGATGGAGGGATGGACCCGCCTGGGTGGGCGAAAACCTGGGGAAATGCAGCATTTCACGGTATGAAGTGTAGGTGGGGCATAAGAGAAAAAAAGTTTAAAAGCTCATTTAATACAGTTTTCTGTATTTCCTGGCTCCGCCGTGGTGACAGCACCTAAAAGATACTTTGGGATGATCCCAGGTCCTCAAAGGAACAAATCAAGCTTTGCAGAATTCCAGGAACCACAGTATCGATTTCTTTTAACCCAGGTTTATTTTTAAGTGGGGGAAAAGTAGAGAACTGTGACCTGTTGTTCTCCCTGTAAAGTAGGTGCTAAATACTTTATTTTTCCCCACTGGCCT
Organism: Corapipo altera; assembly: GCF_003945725.1. Lineage (NCBI taxonomy): Eukaryota > Metazoa > Chordata > Aves > Passeriformes > Pipridae > Corapipo > Corapipo altera. The sequence goes on from NW_020884919.1 coordinate 785,428, forward strand.
GTTTGTTTCTGTGCCTCTCTTCCCAACCCTCGTGTGAAGCTGGGGCAGGAGGGTGTGTGCTCTCCCTCCAGGAGCACATGCAGGGTCTGCACCCAAGGCTGGATTTAACCATTCCCAGTAACAGCAGCCCTGGCCAGCATGGAAATAGGCCTGTCATTGGCTGCCTCTGTCAGGGAGAGAGGAGGAAAAAAAAAAATCTCATTTGGGGAAAAATAATCAAAGATTATCAGCTGCACCCAGGAATTTTTGGAGCCTCGCAGAGAAGAGTCTCCTCCTCTGCCCATATGCATTTTAGCTTCCCCGATGGCACATAAATACAAGGCTTATATTAAAAATATAGCTGGATATTTCTGTGGTGTGCTCCCATCACTCTGTTCTCTGCCAAGATAGAAGGAACGAGGGGAAAATGATGCTGTAATAATTAGTGGAGAAAGTCAGAGCATCAAAGGAAACACCGAGAACACAACAAAGTGTAGGAAAAACCCCAAAACCCAGCGAGCAGAAACCTGGGCTTGACTTGCCCTGGCTCCAGCAATCACTGGGGGGTTTTGCTCTGTTTTTGGCAATAGGAATGTGGTTCAGCATGTGCTCCATGTTGCACAGATTGAAGTGCTCTGTGGAGTCAGGAGCCACTGGCCGGGCTGGGGAGGGAAAAGCTGCAGCCCTTTACCTTGAGCTCTGTCCTCAGCCACACCAAGGTGTTTGTCAGCTCTGCAGGAGCATTAAGAGCATCTCACTGCCAAAAGAAACAGTATTCAAGGATTATCACTTATATTGCAGCAGAGATACACTATATATATATATATATTTAAAGTTATATATATATGTATACATATACATTTATAATATGCATAGATATGTATATATACATTTATAATGTGTACATACATGTGTGTGTATATACATTTATAATATATGTGTGTATATATCCACTGATGCAGATCCCTGCACATCACGCAGAAGAAAATGTATCTTTGAGCAGTGACTAATGCACTTCATTTTAAATGCTTTTTATATTAATTTTTGAACACTCTACCATCGTATTTTGAAGGGAAAATTAAACCAGTTTAAAAGTTCTTCATCCTCAAAACGTAGTCCTTTTACCCTTTGTATTTCCTCCCTTTAAAAAAAAAAATCCCTTATATAAATATAGTTATAGAGCATCATGATTGGAATTCCCAGGGGGGATTTTTGTGGCACTTCAGAGCAAATGTGGTTGACACTTGTTCTTTGTTACCCTTGGGCTACTGTTTTGATCACCGACTGAATGGATTTATTCTTGTCAGCACAATGAATTTTGCACTCTTGTAGTGAGTAAATTTTACAAACCTTTCTCATGTGCAAATGAAGGACCAGTATATTCAGGTGCTTTATGTTTTGAGCAACTTTGGCAATTTGAAGGGGGGATTCCAGCAGGTGGAAGAGCTGAACCCTGAAATCCGAAGCGCGATCCCGGGCGATGCGCTGCAGTCAGATCCCTGACTTGTTTTTCCTTCGTGTGGCTGGGAAGCACACGAGGCTCTGAACAGCCATGGTGAAATAATTGGTATGAAGCTGGAGAAGCTTAATTTTGATGAAGCAATTAGTGGTTGTTTCCTGATTGCTCTTACTGCCGTGAAGAGGAGGTGAAGGAGATCGTGCCGCCTCTTTCAATTCCGAATGTTTCCCAGCTCCCCAGACCTTTTGCCCTTCTGTTGGACACAGAGAAAGTTGCTTTGAATTTTTTTAGAAAGTGTCTTGTGACCGTGGATTCTCAAGAAGGTTAAACATAAATTAGTCATAAAGCCAACAAAAGGGAGAGAGAGGAAAAGAGGAGGCTCTGCGAGTGTCGGCCAAATTTCTCTGGTTTCAAACTGCTGCTGTTTAATTAGAAAAAAAATAAAGGCTGGATTCTATTTCCCTTTTGGAATAACAATAATAATAATAATAATAAACTCTTTGGGAAATGCTGCCATTTATAACCTCCAACATTAATGTGCAACGAGGTATGTAATGCTGCAGATCTGAGCAGTGTTTAAGACAACAAAGTGCTATTTGATAGTCGAGCCTTTCTGTGGAACAGCTCTTCTTCCTGCCTTTGATGTGGGGATGGTTTATTTAATCAATTATTAATCAAAGTTATGGCATTCTTCTTATATATTTAGGTAAAAACTAAAAGATGCCTTTTCTGGCTTTCTTGTTTAAATAAAAGTTTAAATAGAATGCGGAAACACTCGCTTTTGAATGGGAAAAAAAGCACAGATTGGAGAGCTTCCAGTGTCGGGCTTTGAGCAGTGCAGGGAGTGTTCAGGGGGGGAAAAAAGAGGGGAAAAAAAAATATTTCCGAGTTCTGTGGCTCGGCCAAAGGTGCCAGAAGGGCTCTGCTGACCTGCCCTGCGGAGACAAAGGGCAGGACAGATAATGTGGGGGGTGTTCCCCTGGCCCGGGTGCTGAGCCCGGGGCAGGGTGGGCAGCCGGACACTCGGAGCTTCCCGAGCAGTTGGGAACATTTGGCAGCTGAACACAGAAAAAAATGACTGCTCGGGAAATCTCAGCGGCTGCTAATTAGCAGCACTGAACTGTGGGTAAGGACAGTAGATTTTAATGTGAGAGGAATTGTACAATAACCACCCCACTGAAAGAAATAGCAGGAAATGCTCCCCAGCTGACCCTTGTGGCAATCTAAGCTGCATATTGCAATAATCCTGTAAATTACTCTGCTTTTTTATACAGTAACTTGGAGTTAATTAGTAATTTAACATTCCTCTATGCTATTAAATGTCTTTCTTGCATTATATTATGTTGTTTCATGGTCTTACCTTAACACTAATGGGGTTTAGTTCTATTTTCTCAAAACAGTAACAGTAAAATAAAACTGAGCTGGAAAATTAATTAGTTCTCTTTTACCTTTGATTTACCTGTTAGTAACAATTAAGTGGCAGTGCACAGGTTTGGAGTGGTGTGAGGTTACCCGGGGAGGAATGGATTCCCTGGATGAGCTGTGCAGTGGGGGTGAGGATGAGGAGGGGGTGAAGTGCTGGGGATGGTGCTGCAGGCTCTGAGGGCTGGGCTCAGAGGGGCTGGGGTGGGCAGGGAGGCAGCCCCACATCCCCTCATCCCCCTATCCCTGCATCCCTGCATCCCCTTGTCCCTACATCCCTGTGTCCCTGCATCCCCGTGTCCCTGCGTCGCTGTATCTCTGCATCGATATCATCCCTGTATCCTTACATCCCTGCATCCCCTCATCCTTGTATCCCTTCATTCCATCATCCCTGTATCCCTTCATCCCTGCATCCATCATCCCATCATCTCTGCATCCCTGTGTCCCTGCATCCCTGTATCCCCACATCCCTGCAGCCCTACATCCCTGCATACCTTAACCCCTCACATTCTTGTATCCCGCTATCCTTGTATCTCTATATCCCTGCATGCCCTCATCCCTGTATCCCTACATCCTTGTATCCCTACAGCTCCTCATCCCCTCATCCTTGCATCCTGGTATCCCTCCATCCCTGTATCCCCTCATCCCCGCATTCCTGGATCCCGCATTGTCCTGTGTCCCGTTGTCAGTGCCCGTGCCCAGGGATGGGGACTGGAAGAATTTAGCAAAGCATCTCCCGGGGTTTGCAGTCCCGGGAAGCCTCCCTGGGATGCCATGGGCAGCATCCCTGGGAATTCTGGGAGCAGTGTTTGTTGTGCAGAGCTGGAGTTCTGCACAATTTATTCCATCTTTGCAGCTGTAGGAATCTGAGAGCTAATTAGAGTAACCAACAACGATGGAACACGTGAGCCCAGGGAAAGTTTTGGATATAATTACGTGGGGCATCAGGTGAAAGAGTCTCTCCCAGATTAATCCAGCACAAATTAAAAGTTGGAGTGGTTTTTTTTTCTCTCCCTTCTTACTCTACAATCTTTGTTTCAGCTGCAGTATTTGCCCTCTTTTAAAGCCACCAGAGGATTTGGGTTGATAAGCCAGGTTTGGGGTTTGGGTTGATTGAGCCAGGTTTTGGATTTGGGTTGATTGAGCCAGGTTTTGGATTTGGCTTGGTTAAAACAGGTTTTGGATTTGGGTTGATAAACCAGGTTTGGAGTTTGGATTGATTGAGCCAGGTTTTGGATTCAGGTTGATTGAGCCAGGTTTTGGATTTGGGCTGATGGAACCAGGTTTTGGATTTGGCTTGGTTAAAACAGGTTTTGGATTTGGGTTGATAAACCAGGTTTGGGGTTTGGGTTGATCAAGCCAGGTTTTGGATTTGGGTTGGTTAAACCAGGTTTCAGATTTGGGCTGATTAAGCCAGGTTTTGGATTTGGGCTGGTTAAACCGGGTTTCTCCCTGGCTGTTTATAGAACTCAGGTGTTGGGGAGTGCTGGGAGGTGAGGGGGATGTTCTCATTCCCTCGGGGAGACATCCTGGTGGGCCCCACCCAGGGTGGTTTGGCAGCGGCTCCGGGAGGAAGGCAGAGCCAGGGATGTGCTTGGGAAGGGCTGAATTCCACACCGACCCCTTCCCCAAGCCCTTGTCCCTGGGGGCTCCCTCTAAAAGCAGCTTAAAACCCCATTCTTTGCAGCTGGCCTGGAGCAGCCATAAAAAATTCATCCCTGCTTTAAGAGATTCCTGCTTTTCTGTCCTGCCCATTGTTAGACAAATTGAAGTGTGCACTCGGAAGGAGAGCGGCGCTGAACTGGGGATTTATTTACTCATTCGATTCTAATATTGAGAGAATCTGCTCTCCCCGTTCAAAGGGTAGAGCAACAATGCGAGTGACATCGGGTCAGCGGCACTTCAGAGCTACCTGCGAGATAGAATTGTTCTCCTGGCAGATAGGAAGTGACTGAAACCTCTTTTTCTCATCAATGTCTATTATGATTGATGGCTCTATGGTCACACTGAATATGCCCTTTTTAAATAATTCACAATGTCATCATAGTACTAGTTTATAACTAGCCTGTTATTTTTACCTTTGTTCATTCACTAACAGGAGATTCGAGAAATTAAGTACTGTGGGTTTGGGGAGCATTAGAACTGATTGAAACGTTCATTTTTCTTTCCGTTTTCTTTTCTTATTTTATTTTATTTTATTTTTTTTCTCCTTTCAAGGCAAAGCCTCCCTGCACACGGCAGCAAAGATTTGTAAAAAGCCACGGGCTCCGGGTGTGATCACTCATTAAAAACCGGCTTAGCAAATCAATACACTCCCGTTGATGACATTAATTAAACTATAAAGAAATCCCCCAAATAAAGCAGGCACCTTCACCCCGCTCAGATGTGAGTTCATCTGTCACCCAGAGCACGGGGAGGACGTGTTTCAGACATCACACACGCGCGTCGTGGGTTCAGGATGGGAACTCGCCCGTAATTGATGCCGAGTGTTATTCCTCGAGTGCGCTGGAAACAGTCCAGATAAAAATGGCTCCAGTTGGAGAGCTGAATTATTTTAGCAGCAGTTAATGGATGAAATATTTAATGATGTACTTTGCAAATCAGATTTTATTTGTTTAACTTTGAAATCGGGGCTGGGTGAGTCGTATTAGACAGTAGTGGAGTATTTATCGTCTCTCACTTGACTGGGGAAACGTGGCTCATAATTAATGGATGACAGGAATAATCATATCGATCCTTTTGCCAGGGCTCTGTAATTAGAAGGCTTTAAGCAATTTTTACATTGCTTCAATTATTTTTTTGTTAAACAAATTTAAGTAAATGTCTAATTCATTCAGAAATCGCAGTTCTCTCCTTTCCCTGCCCCGTTGTCCAGCACCTTGTGCCTGTTCCAAAGAACATCCTTGGACGTTTCCAGCAGATTCCTGAGCAGCAGAAAGATCTCGAGAAGCGTTTCCTGTGGGTGCAGGAGCAAATGCCAAGGATGAAAACGCCCTTGGAAGAGGATGGGCTCCATCACTTCAGCAGGGCCAATATTGCACCCAAAATCTGAATCCTGCCTGGAGCACCCGGAGCATTCCCATGGCAGATTGGAGTGGAAAAGCCTGTGGATGCAGTGAGTACAGAAACAGCTCAGATCCATGGAGCTGCTTCCCTGTATAAGTTTTCCCACCTCACACCTGCCCTTGGATCAGTACCTCTCCAGGATGGATTTGGGGGAGCCTGGGGAGCACCAGGATGGAAAAAAATGTCTCAGTGTTGATGATGGTTCCCAGACTGGCTGCATCTGGTAATTCCCATGGGTGCTGGGACTGAGGTAGGATGTTTCCCTACAGGAGTGAGATTTTTTAACACTCTACAGTTACTACTGCAAACTTTATATATTTAAGTGGACTTTGGGAAAGTCAGTGTAACTTCATCACAGAATATGGGATTGAGACGCCCATTTTCACCATTTCTTTGGCACAGCCAGCTGGAAACAGCCAAAATAGGAGTTCATCCATGGGTTTACTCCCTCTTTTTCTCTGGATTTAGGCTCTGTTCCTGGCAAAACTGCAGCAGCTCATCAGGGCTGAGAATCTGGATATTGTTCTGTGGGAATGTGGAAGGTTTTCCAGCATCAGAAATCGTGGGGAGAAGGTCCCTGTGGGTGCTGAGCTGCATCCCCAGAGGATGCTGTGGAAGGGGTTTACTTAGGAAGAAGCTGGGAACTAAATATCTGGTGATGCAGAGGAGGTCTTTTGATCTTCAATTTGCTGTTCAAATCTATTGAAGGCGTATGTCCAAAATATTTTAGTTTTTCTTAATTTTGGTGGATTATTCCAGTTTGTTTTGTTGTTGTTGTTGTGTGGGTGCATTTTCTGTTGCGTTTTAGTTTGGTCTGTTTTTATTTTGTTGTTGTTTCGGGTTCTTTTTTCTCATTTGTTTTTAGTTTAGGGAGTTTGTTTGTGGTAGTCATAGTGGGTTTTGTTTGTTTCATTTTGGTTTTGGATTTTGGTTTGTTTTGGCTGTTTTTGTTGTTGTTTCAGATTCTTTTTTCTGTTTGTTTGGGGTTTTTTGGTTGGTCGGGTTGGGGTTTTTTTGATGGTGGTGTTTTAGTGGGTTTTTTTGTTTGGTTTTGGTTTGTTGAGTTGTTTTTATTTGGTTTTGTTTTGGTTTTTTTTTGTTGGCCAGCTGCCTCTGCAGAGATTTGGGTTTCAGAGATCTTCCACGATACCTCACGGGAGCAGAGATGATGCTGCAGCCCTGCAACTCCCCCCAGGCCCCCGTGGTAGTAATTAATAAGAAGTCAAGTTCTGAACTAACTGCGACAAATTGGAAAGCTGGGAATTGGGAGATAAGAGCCGAGGGTCACACTTTATTTGTAACTGGGTTATCGAATCATAATAAGCACTTAGAGCAAAAAGCATCATAAAAGAAAATAGGGAGGTACAAGAACCCTGCAGTAATTGGGTTTTCCCACACAAATAAGATCCATGTAGCAGAAGAATCTCCCTTTGAAGAGGCCGTTATGAATTTGGGGTCCCCGGTTTCCATTAGCCCCTCGTCGTCACCGGCCCAGTGCAAGGCAGATAAAATGCATAAAACATCCCCAACATTTGATATCTTAATCCTATTTGCTTCTATTTCCCAACGTTCCCCAGTGTGACCAGAAGAAAAATCACAAAATTGCAAGAGGGATAATACAACATCCAGTCCCTTTCATGAAAATGCAGAAATCGTAGTCCTTGTTCTTTTGAGTGTTTTTCTATTTTTAAATGTTTGGCAATTGATTTAAAAAGTTTTAAAGTTCCAGTTTCGTGCACCATAAGCTTAGGGAGTTAACCAGGGAAAAAAAAGCATTCATTTACAGATCTTAGTCTTTAGAGCTTTGGGATTTCTTCCTTGTATTCAGAGAAGAGGGAATTAAGGGATAGAAGCAGAATAAGGAAATAAAGAATAGATAGGAAATATATAAAATATAAATAGGAAATAAAGAAAATGTAAGTTTATATTCTGGGAGCATAGAAATGGAAGGTGAAGGGTTGACTCTGTAGCACACAACTGTTACCAGATTGAAAATATTCCTGTGTTCTCGAGCAGAACACTTGGACTTGGTTTATTTTAATTTTCCCCAGGATTTAGAAGCTGAACGGCGCTAATAGGTTTTTGTTTGGATGTGTTCACTGAGAACTATTTCCAAGGTCACTTCTAGGCTTCTGGCTTGCTTCCTGGAAAATGCAGAAGGATTGTGAGGGCCCCTGTGCTCAGCACAAGCCTTTGTGTCACCTGGTGGGGAAGGAATGTGCAGGAGGGGCAGGTGGGAATTGGGATGTTTCCTCTCCTGGCTCTTGGTGAAGCATCATCCCAACACCCCGTGGGGCTGGTTTGGGCTCTGCAGAAGCCTTTCAGTGTCCATCTCACCGTGGAACTCATTGCTCAGCTGATCCTTGCTCCTCTCAGTCTCCGTTTGCCAACCCCAGGTGACAACAGATGCCACCACAGCGTTTAACCCTGGCACAGCCTGACCCAGGAGCCCTCACCCACCTTTCCTGTGCTGCCTCAGCTACAGCATCTCCTGGTGTTTTCACAGAGTCATGGAATCCCTGAGGCTGGAAAAGCCCTCCCAGCCCATGGATCCCCCCTGTGCCCCATCCCCACCTTGTCCCCCAGCCCAGAGCACTGAGTGCCACGGCCAGGCCTTCCTGGGACACCTCCAGGGCTGGGCACTCCAAACCTCCCTGGGCAGCCCCTGCCAAGGCCTGACCACCCTTTCCATGAGAAATTCCTCCTGATGCCCAACCTGAGCCTCCCCTGGCACAGCCTGAGGCTGTTCCCTCTCCTCCTGTCCCTTGTTCCCTTGCAGCAGAGCCCGACCCCCCCCAGCTCCCCCCTCCTGTCAGGGAGCTGGAGAGAGTTTTAGATTTTGGTCTCTGCATGTCTTTCTTTAACAGCAGTGCAGGGTTGGTTTCTGCAGGGTTTGCTCTGCAGTTCTCCCTCTCACACCCTGCTCACATTCCATGGGCAGCAGCACAGTCGTGAGGACCCCAAGTGAGGGGCAGCCTCAGCTCCAGGCTGGTACAGGGTGAACCCAAGTGCCTTCCATTCCTGCCCTTGTCCAGTTTGAAGCCCAGGTAACCCTGGGCCCGAGAGGGAGCACCGTTTCCTGGGAATATCAGTCTTTCCAAGCATCTCTCCTAATTAATTAGGTTTCATTCCCATCCCCGCATCGTCTGCCTAACAAACTATTTCTGGTGCTGCAGAGCTCTGGGGGCTCGGGATTGCTGATGGAGGGGTTGTGAAATGAGAATTGGCTGAGAGGGGCTGTTTCCTGCAGCGGAAAACCGAGCTCCTCCATGGAGACAGAGCCCGTGTCTCACTGGGAACCAAAAACTGTGTGGGGTGAGTCACTGCTGCTTCCCAGCTTGGGGGGAATTGGGCTGAGTGTTCTGAAGTGTCAGGATTTTTTTACGCTTTTTTCTAAAAAAAAATTAATTTAATTTAATCTGATTATATTTTATTTTAGTCCAGTAGGAAGGTGGAGATGCCCAAGCTGTGCTGGATCAGAGCAAGAGATGACACTTTGCAGCAGAAGCCAGCATTTCCTCCTGCCCCTGAGCAGTTACACTTGCAGGAGGAGAGAAGCCTCCAGGTGTGAGTGCAAGTGGAGGGATTGTTCTTTGGCAGGTGTGTTTTGGGTGAGGTGGTTGTGCAAGAAGAGAAGCCCCTGTGTAGCTCTGGTGGCTCTGTTCAGCCTGAGGGCTGTGCCAACCCTGCAGGTCCCCCAGGAGATCAGTTGTGGACAGTTTGGGATGGGTGCTCCCCATCCCTGTGGGGAGAGATCCACATTATCCAGCACACCCTAAGGAGGGATTTCTCAGTGATAGAGAGCTCTGGGTAATGAAGTCTAAACAAACACCATCTTTCTAATAGAGTTTTTGTTTGACCAATGTGGCAGAAAATCTTTTCCACCCACCCAGGTGGTGGGGATGCCTTTGGAATGGGAACGTTGCCTTGTGGAGCAGACAGGTATGGACAGGTACGGCCTTGTCACCATTTCCCTGAGGGGTTTGGCTGCTGGAAAAGGCCATTTTCTTCTTCTCCTGTGAGTGTCCCACCTGTGGGGGCATGGACAGAGCTTCTCCCAGCCCGGAGCATCCTGGGATCCAGCAGCAGGGACCGGGTTGGTGGGGTGGGATGGTGTCTGGTGGCCGTGGTCCTTCTGGCTTCCCATCCACCATCCAGTGGCAGAAAGAGCAAAACCCCCTCGTGCCTGAGAAATGCTCCCAGTGCAGAGACTGGCTGTGGAAAATCGCTGTTAGGTGGGGCTGCGGCGTCTGAATCGCCGCCCTTAGTTTATGAAAATTATAATTATTTTGATTTTTGTCCACAGACAGCTTGAAATGTTGCAAAACTCCGCAGGTGCTCTCCGTTATAACAAAACCCCAGAACAGATGGTGCAAGGTACCAGGCCAGCTCAAGGGATTAAAGCAAGGCTTTTGAAATTTAAAATTAAAGCTGGGTGATCTTGGGAAAATGTACCTGCCAAACGAGCTTGCCTTAAAAAAAAAAAAGTTCTCCAAGTTCTCCCTACAAGCTGATTTAAATTCAAATGAGGCAAAAATTGGGCACTTTAAAAGTGCTTAAGAGAGGATTAAAAATCTGCGAGCAAGAAGAAAGGGGATGGATATGAATTATTTGTTGTTGCGGGAGGATTTTTTTTTTTTTTTTGGTGGCCAAAAGCACGTTTTTCTCTTCATTTTCTCGGTAGCGCTTCAGTGGCTGGTGAGGAAAGGCTTTGCTAACCTTTCCTTGCCATTGTCTGCTGCTCGGAGGGTGAAGGGACTGAGCACACGGCCTCGCCCGGGCGGAGCAGAGATCCCGCGGTGCCGAGCCGGGAGTGCCCGGAGGAGGGAGCGGCATCCCGGCAGGGATGGAGATGGGAGCGCATCCCGGCAGGGATGGA
>NW_020884919.1:796242-821327 GCF_003945725.1 Corapipo altera
CATCCCGGCAGGGATGGAGATGGGAGCGCATCCCGGCAGGGATGGAGGAGGGACCGGCATCCCGGCAGGGATGGAGATGGGACCGCGCCCCGCGCTCGGGCTCCTCCTGGCAGCTGGAGACGGGCTTTGCTCTGCTCCGAGGGTGTAAAACTCCTTCCTAAATGCAGCAGTTCAAAGGCAGAGGGCTCCGGGTGTGAGCACGGTGCCCCCTTGCCCGGCAGACGGGAGCGCGGGGCCGAGCTCCAGATGTCCCCTTTGTCTCGGCACCATTGTTTCCCAGCTCGGAGCAATTCCCATTCCTCACTGGCACGGGACGCTGTTTCCTGCGTCCCTTGTTGTGTTGTTTTTTGGTTTCTTTTTTTTTTTTTTTTTTTTTTTTAAATCGCTCTTAATCGCGAGCCTAGTGGGGGCATTTAGGCTCACAATGAGCAAAAAGCCTCCTGGGTGAAAAAGCCGCAATCTCCCCGGTTTTGATGGCCTTGTTGGCCAGAATGTGGGACTCCAGCAAACACTCTGCTCCAGCTCCATTGAAACCAGAAAGGGCTGGCAAATCCTGCGACGCTGGCCGGTGTTTGCTGAAGCCTTTGTTAATGTGTTAGATAACCGATTAATCACAACTTCGATATTCATATGCAAAACGTACCTGGAGGACAATTTAATCATTTATTACAAGCACTTTATATATTTACTTTCCCTTTCCCTTCCCGTCCGAGGAGCCGAGGTGGGGGGGGGGGGGGGGGGGGGGGGGGGGGGGGTGCCCACGGTGGTTCGGGACACCAGGAGCCACATGGAAAAGGGAAAACTGCACAAAGTTTCAGCCCACGCCGTGTTTTGGTGGGGATTTGAAAGCCGGTGTGATTAAAGTAATTGAAAGGTTCTCTCTTATTTTCCTTTCCCGTTCCTGTCTCGTCTTGTCACATTAAAGGTTTTTAAGGACTTTAATTAGGTGTGTTGGTTACGGAGCCGACAGAGAGCAGCCCCTTCCACGCCCAGAGCCTTGATGGAAGATGATCACTGTGGCAGGTACAGCCTGCCAAGATGAACCGGTATAAATTAACCAGGAAAGGTTAAATTAGAGTAAAATGAGGACTGTAGACCAATCTAGGAAGCAAAGTTAACTCTGAGCCAGTGCCTCGTTCTGGCCCCTGCTCTCAGCTGCAGCTGGGTGGACGACTCGGGATTAGGAGGCCTTTCCACGGGGATCATTGTTAATAGTTTCTTTAAAAATAAATTCTGGTCTGGAAGGATGAGTCAATGCTGGGAACTGTCTGGGAGGACAGTGCGAGTCTTGTACAGAATTTTATTTTTCCAAGCAGTGCAGAAAAGTGTATTTTTTAAGCTCTGTGTAGAAAGCAAAGGTAACAAACACTTGTGAGAGCAACTGCCGAGTCTGGGCCTGCTGAATTCTGGGCATCCCCAGGGGTGCTCTGGACCCTGGGGACTCCCCTGGGCTTATTCCAGCCCATCTGTGTCTTCCTTGCATGGCTCTTCCTGTCCCAGCACCTCCATGGATCCCGTGCCACTGCTCCCCAGCCACCCCAGGCAGCTGTTTTCCCCACTGCATGTTGTCCCAGAGCATCCCAGTGCCAGGGACGACCTTGGCCATGAGTCATCTCAGACATCCTGTCATGGCAGCACCAGGTATTTTGGATGGACCCACTTGGTTGTGTTTTCAGTGGTCATGACTGAAAAAAACAGCAGTGTGATAAAAATATATAAATTTTTTTTTGTTAATTTTTATCATATTTAAGTTATCATACAGTACACAGGAAGACAGTATTACCTGTGGACTGTTCTCGTTCACTTTTTTAACTCTCCTGTGGTCCTGTTGAACAATGCAAGCAAGCAGAGATTGATCCTATTCTTTACTTGAATTAAAAAAAGAATAATCATTGTTGTGTTTTCTCAGGATGTCTGTTTGCTTTGATATTCAATTACAGGGTTCATTAAATCAAGGGCCCCATCGCTATATTTCATCTTTCCTTTGCTCTGTGATGCTGTGGGGTGTGTTACACACACACACTGTGTGAGGCAAAAGCACAAGGCTGCCTCGTTGCTTGCACTTCAGAACTATCATTTACCACCTCAAATTGGTGGGAAGTTGCAGTATTCCCAAACCTGGAGCCTCACCCCTTGGCAGCACGTCCACAGCTGGCACTGCACCGACGTGTGCTGCTCCCACACTCGGCTTTCCCGAGCTCTAATAGCCAGGAAAAATGTTTCTAATTTGTTTGACAGTCTTTAATCTGCCCCTTTGTTTGAGTGGTCGGTGTTGAAGTATTTTTTCAAGGACTTTCGTGGTTGCTATAGATATTTTATTCCGTAACAAGGATTACATTGCGTGTAATCCCGCGAAAAGATACAGCAATTAATTTGAAAATTGCTTAAGGAGTCGATAAGTATTTAAAACCTTAATTACGTCTAACCTTGTTTTCTCTTGCAGCTCGTCAGGCACAGCCTGGGGAGAGGGGGAACGGCCTCGTGCCGTGTCAGCATCACCTTCCCAGAGCCTCCCAGTGCCTCTGCCACCCCCAGCCAGGGCAGGAAGAGCCCGGATCGGCCCCGCGGAGCTCCTGGGCGCGGGGAAGTCGTTCTTTAAAGCTCTGGAGAAATGCAGTGCATTTATCAGCTCTGAGTGGATATCATTGTGTTTATAACAGAGTGGAGGCACCGTGCAATTTTGCTCTTGAAATTGGTTTATATAGATGACTGGTTGCTGTGAAGTGTGTGTCAGAGTTGCATGCAGCCGTTATGAAGTAGTACAATTGTCATCGCTTCTTACATGGTTGTTGAGAAGAGCTTGAGAGCCCAGCTCAGTCAGCTGTTGAATAGATAACCCAACACAGTTAACGTGGCATACATTGTAAAGAATTACATGCCTGCTACAATGAGCTCTGGGCCTTTGGTCTAGATAATAATCCTGGTGGGTGTACCACGTGTAGAGCCTGTCTGATCGCTCAGATATGACTGACGAAACAGAAAGAAAAATGTCAGTCTGCGAGAAGAAAAATGCTGCTGTAAGTTTGTTTAAGGCTCACGCGAGCGGCTGCGCCGCCCGGGTTAACCCCAACCCTCCCGAAGGCTGTCAGGCCGCGTGTGCCTCTCCCGGGCTCCCTCCGAGGTGGCACTGGGGTCTGTCAGCTGCGATGAGGGCTCTGGCCATCTCTCCCCATCGTGGTGGCCTTGTCTCCTCGGTTCCCAGGCAGCCCAGTCCCGGTGTCAGCTCACATTTGTGCCGCGGGAGCCTCGCGCCTCGGAGAAGGGGGAGCGTTCGCCACTTCTTAAGTGCCGTGGCACAACTCATCCCAGGGAACGGGAGGGCAGCCGGGATAATCGAGCTGGCAATATGGACTGGGCTGGAGGAGCAGTAATTAGTACTGCTGGCAAATTAGTGAGATAAGTAAATAACTGGAGATCAGCCCCTCGGCGGGGAGGTGAACGCGCGCGAGGGATGCGGTCACGGCCCTGGGGCACCGCAGAGCTGGGGGAGGCCAAGGCCAGGGCTGATGCTCTGGTTGGGTGCAGCAGCACCCGTGGCCAGCTCACCTCACCTGGGGGTGCTTTGCACTGGCCTCTGGCACCTCTAACCCCTTGTGCTGCTCCTGCAGGGTGTGATGGAGCATCACACGTGCGAAGGACAGGGGCCACCAAGGTGTTCATGCCCATTGCCTGCCCGGTGCTGGAGGAGAAGGAGGGCTGAGCTCTCCTCCCAGGCCTTGCACAAACAGATTTTTAAATTTCTTTTGTACTACAAAATCAACATTTCCTTTATACCTCCCTATTTTTGTGCATGCATTTGGAGATGGGGCAGTTTTGCAGCAATACAAGCTGCATGTGCTGAAGCTGCCCCTGGGATTCGTGAGTGACCTGCACGTGGTTCCAGCAGCCAGTCCAGGCCTGGCCTTGGCAGGGCGAGGGCAGGGACACACTGTGGTGACATCTGTCCCTCAGGCACCAGTGGTGACATCTATCCATGAGAAATTCAGGGTTGCTGTGTCCGTGAGACTCTGTCTCCAGAGGCTGCTCTTTATTTACCTCAGGGCTCAAATACCACTGGACCAACTCGACACTTGAAAATTGCAATTTGACAGTTGAAAATTGATTTTCAGCTATTTTAATGTCACGTCCGAGGATCATTTTTGTTTGCCTGAGTGACTGTGGGATGGAGTTGGCCAAAAGGATGGGATCCCCTGGAAAAGCCCAAGCAGGAGAAGCTGATGTTTGGTGACAGGGGTTTCAGCCACTCCATCCAGGTGTGTTTTTTTAAAGAGTACCATCACAGGGGTGGTGTTTGTGCCGTGGCAAACTCGGGGCTGTTCCAGGGTTATTCCAGTAAGAGCTGCTCACACGAACTCCTGCAAACAGCTTTGCTTCATTTTGGGGTGTTTTTCACAGCAGTCAAATACTGGTGCTTTATTTATGACACCAATAATACTTCTGTGCCACAACAGGACACTTTTATTGCTGGGTTTGAAGTATTTGCATTTTTATTTAAAAGTCTGAGCCAAGCAGCAATTGGAAAAAAAATCTCAACGGGAATAAATAAGAATTTGACAAAAATATGCATTGGGGGCCCCTAAAGAGCTGAGCAGCAGAGAAGGGAGCTCAGCCTTTCCATCCAGGGTGGCTTCAGGAGGGGAGAGGGGGCAGTGGTGGCCAGGTGGGTAACTGGGGTAGCCTCCCCCTCACCCACATTGCTCAGCCCTGGAAATGGTTTCACAAACAGTGGTTTATGACTGAGTTTTGCTATTACAAACACTTTTATTTTCTCTTTCTGATAAAGTCTCTTGAAAGAAATCACCTTCCTGGAGCTGTAGCTGAAAATACCGAGCAGTGGATCTGCCAATCTACCCTTTTTTTTTGGTAAAAGCTTGAAGTAGTCTTACATTGTCCACTTATTTGGTTCAGGAAAGACTTCAGAGCTCATCCCAGGAGATGGAAAAAAAAAAATCTCAAAAATAGAAAAATCCAAGCAGTACCTGTGTTAAGTTCTAGTCTCAGAGAAAAAGAAAGGCTGAGAGAAAGTATTAATGTTAATAATAGGAATATAGGAGCTGAATGTAGGAGCTGAATGTATCATTTTGCAGGTAAGGAACAGATACTCACACAGGTGCAGGAGCTTTTCCCTCCCATGCTGTGGATTCCCATCCTTTAAAAAGCCAAACTGGGGCTTTCTAGTTGTGATTCTCGGAATTGCCCTCTGGAGGCACCTGTCTGTTCCTCTGAATACTTTAGCTGAAATCAATAGCAAGAGGATGCTCTTCAGTATTAGACCAAAAACCAGGCCCCTCATATCTTTTTCTCTGGTAATCTTACGAGATATAATCCTTCAACTGATGCTGGAGGATTTCTTTCCTGTACCCACCCGACATATGTTTATGCATTTTAATATGAAACCCTCTCTAATGGCTCCCATTCAAATTCCAGGCTAATGATGCAAAGTGTGCAGCAGGAAATGCAGCAATTCCTCACAGTTTCTGTCGCTGCATTTTACTTACGGCTCCCGTTCAGCAACCTGGCACAAACCTCTTAAAGTAGCTG
Organism: Corapipo altera; assembly: GCF_003945725.1. Classification (NCBI taxonomy): domain Eukaryota; kingdom Metazoa; phylum Chordata; class Aves; order Passeriformes; family Pipridae; genus Corapipo; species Corapipo altera. The sequence continues at coordinate 801,784 of NW_020884919.1, forward strand.
AGAAAACAGAGTTTCAGAGAAAGCCCTTAAGTTGTGTGCTTGATTTTCTTAATACAGAAGAGGGGTTCAGTTTGGGGTTTGGGTCCACCACCAGCTCAATCCTAATTTGCAGGGGGCTTGTTTGGGAAGGGATCCCTGGAGCGAAGGTGGGAGTCGCTGGCACTGGGAGATCCCAGCCCTGCAGCTCGTCCTGGATTCATTCCGAGGTGGCTGCAGCCAGTGTGCTGATGCTGGGAAGGTTGTCCTTCAAGCCCCGGGTGTGAGAGGGCATGAGTTTTGCTGAGAGGGCACAGCCCTTTGCTTTGCAGAGAGGGCACAGCCTTGTTGGATGCTCAGGATCCCTCCTGCCCGGAGCCGGCTCCGGGCGACGCTCTTTGGGAAGATGGGGCTGGGGAAAAATAACCAAAGGAGGAATGTTCTGCAGAAATGCCTGGGATATCCAATCATATGTGTAGACACACACATGTATTTCAGAGAGCTGAAATTTCAGCTCTCCCCGGGGGGACATGGGTGTCCCCTGCCCTGGAGGGGGCTGTGGGTGCCGTGCCCTGCCCAGGGAATAACGCGCTTTTTCCATCCTTGCCTTTTCATTTTCCCTTGTCACGTTTATTCTCTCAAAAAGTTGAATTATATTTGCAGGCACAGAAAGATGGAATTTCAGTGCTTGTTCCCCACTATGTGTAAGGGGGAGCCGGGGGTTGGTGGCTGAACAGGAGCACAGCTCCAAGGAACAGGAATTTTGTCTGATCCAGCAGTGCCGGATGCAGTGTAAAAACTTACAGGTCTGTTGTGGCTCTGAAATCTGGGAAAATATAGGGGCTTTGTTCTGTTATGGGGGGTTTTTTTCAGCTTAAGTGGTTTGGGAACTCTTTTTTCCTCAGGTAAAGTAGTTTTATTTTAATAACTGCGACCAGCTCTGTTTGTGTCTTTTAGCCACAAATCCCCACCGCGACTGCGTTTCTTTGCTAATGGAAATAAAAGGTGAGAGAACTAAAAATAATAATAAAAATACTTCAGATGTCTACACTTGAATTCAATTAATGCCTCCATCTTAGTCTATCAAACACTTGAGAGAGCCACAATAAGAGGAAATATAGATATAAGTGCCTAAACAAAGTGGCCAACGGTTGCACAGACACATAAATCACCCCCTCTTCATGAAAATGCTCAGAGAATCAAATGATCACTTTTATTTTCTCCATTTACTTAAGCTACTTTCACCTTAAAAACATGCAAATAGTATTAAAGCCACACAAATGAGATTACCTTTGCTGCTGCCAGAGGCAGAAGTGGGAGCCCATCCTGGTGGCTGAGCAGGGACCAGGGTTCTCCTCCTGGCCGTGTGTTTTACAAGGAGTTGTGATTTGCTCGGAGCATTTGAAGGAAGCCAGTGAATTATGTTATTTTTTTAAAGTGTAAATCCCTGGGGATAAGTTAGAAAATGCTTCAGTGCTTTTTAAAATAGCATTTTGCTTGAGTGGTGGCTTGGCTGGCGCCGCAGACCAAAATGATTTCTTTATTTCTGGGGTCCAGGGTTGGATTCCTGCCCCTGCATCGCTTCCCCCGAGTCTTTGCACTGCACCCCACGCTCCTTGGGAAAGTCACTGAAGCCCCTCTGTTATCCTTTCAGTGGTCATTATCTGTTAGGCAAACTCCACCCCAAAGGAGACCGTCCTCCCTTAAATAATAATTAAATTCATTCTTTATTTTTCTCTCTCTGATTTTTCTGTAGCACCAGGGAACAAACGTGGTGAGAGATGAGGCAGAATGACCCCTGGGATGTCCCATCACCTGGAACTGAGAGCAAGCACAGCAAAGGAGAGCACCCTTTGTACACCAAACCAGGGCTGAAGGTGAAGTCTAAGCACACACTGAGGTGTTCTCACTTCTCCTGTACCATAACACCCGGGACCTGTGGTCACAGATTTACTTAAACCATGTCTGGCACTGTAGAAACACAGCACAGCAAATTCTTTCCTCCTGCAGGGAGTGGGCTGAGAGGTGCCTCTCCCCACGAGTGGTGGTGGGGATGGTGCCAGTCCTCGTGGAGGTGTCATTGGTTTGCAAGGTCATGGCAGAACTCGAAAAGAATTCGTTTTCATACCCTGGGCTTTGGGAAACTTGATGGGGGGTAAGGAGGTGTCCTTGGCAAAACAGAAGAGAGGATAACAAAACTAGGCTTCAGCACCAAAGTAGAGGTTTGGGGGAAGAATCTTTCATTGAATCCCAGAATGGTTTGGGTTTAAGGGACCTTTTAAAGCCCATCCAGTGCCACCCCCTGCCATGGGCAGGGACACTTTCCACCAGCCCAGGTTGCTCCAAGCCCTGTCCAACCTGGCCTTGGACACTTCCAGGGATCCAAGGCCAGCCACAGCTTGGGCCTTTATCTCTAGAAAACACACTTTACTGAGAAGATCTACAAAATACATGGGACCACAAATACTTCCATTTTTGTTTACAGCTGAAAAACACTGTCCAGCCAGAGAGGTGCAGCTCCTGCTGCCCCACCTCAGGCTCTGGACACAGAGATAATTCAGGAGTCCAGGCTCTGACTGGCAGTTTAACTTAGCTGTCCAATCTTTTGGAAGACAACTGGGCTCGAGCAGAGACCAGGGAAGGAGCAGAGGGTTCAGTGCATGGTCAGCTTGGTCTTGGCTCACACCATCCAAAGTCACTCGTCCTGCCCAGCATGGGCCCAGCTTAAAGAGCTGATATTCAGGTCTGGACCACAGATACTCAGGTTTAGATCTCTTCCCCCAGTGTTAGGGGCACCCAGAAATACCAAAACATTTATTATAGTTTTCAAATTGTATTATAACAAAATACCCCTGATTTATTTACCAGCATAATTCCAAAAGTATTTTCATTTTAGTATTAAGGTGTACATATTCCACCAAAAAAAAAAAAAAAAGCATCATAAGGGGTGATAAAAATATCTTTGAAAATAGTGTGTATAATTAAAAAAAAAGGCTTCAGTTTTTCTTTCCTTAAGGGTCAGGTTTGAGCATAAAGGGACTGAAAACTCATGTCCAGCCCTGCCTGATGTGGCTCCATTCAGGGGAAGGCACAGATGTGGTGTCCCCAGAGGTGTCACCCCCTAAACACCTTCAGAGCATCCTTCCATGGCACACACAGGGTCAGATGTTTTACCTCTCCCCCACTTTTGTATCCCCAGTGTGGGGCAGGGAGATATTTCCATGGCTGCATGTGCACGTGTGTTTATACCCAGAAGTCTCAATCCCAGTCTGAATTTCCAGGAGATAAATCCATGTTTGCAGTTGGCAGGAAAAATACCTAAATGTCACTGGGATATTTCTTACCTGCTCCTAACAATTATTATTTTTAGGAGGATCATTATGCAGTAGGGTCCTTTCTCTGTTTAAGCTGAAATATTTCCCTCCCGTAGGAAAACCACAAGTCAACACCTTTTAAGATTGGGATTTATTTTTTTTTCCCCCCCATCTCATCCTTCACTCCTGCCTCATTAATTCAATCAGCAATTGTAAAAAACAATTTGAAAAATTAAAACCCTCGCTCGCTCGTGCCCATTGGTTACTCTGGGGTGCTGAAACAATTCATCCCGTTACATCAGAAGATAATTTGCCGAGTAATTCTGTTAAACCCCCAAACCGCGGCACATTTTCGTGGCGATACCGTTAATACATCAAGAGTAAATCAAATGTTTAGTGGGAGGCACATTAATTATCGCCTTCGTCTACCGGCGTTTAAAAGTAAGAAATAATTAAACGTGCTTTAATAAGATGTGGTGGTGGGAGAGCGGATCGTTTGTGAGTGGCTGGAGGTGCTGCCTCTCCCTCGAGAGCAGGAATTTATGCCCAACACCCCGCTGATTGTTCAGGAGGTAAAGAACCAATGGCTGCGTGTACAGAGGTTTAATTTAAAGTGTGTTTCTCACTAGGCTGCTCACAACACTTAATTAAACTCTGCTGTTTTGGCAATGACAAATGCTGTGGTGCAAGAGGAACCAGAGTAGCAGTGACTGAGAAGCCTTCGCAATTTCTTTCGCGTGCGGTGGCAGCCGGATCCAGGTCAGGAGAGAAGGAAAGAATAAAAGAAGATTTATTTAAGGTGTTTGGAGGCAGTTGCCACTTCCCAGCGTCCCCCTGAATCCCGGAGAAGGTTTCCTGGCGGGCGGGTTTCACCCGTCTGTGGTTTTGGATATCATGGAATGTGGCCATGGGAAAATATTTGCTGCTGTTCCTCAGCCTCCTCATGCAAGATGCTTCTCTTCATCGTGTTTGATGAAGGGAAGGGACTGTCCCCCTGTGCTGGCACTGCTGGGGCACCTCCAGGGCTGGGACAGTTCTGGGACCTCAGACAAGAGAGACATGGAGGGGCTGGAGCGTGTGCAGGGAAGGGAACAGAGCTGGGGAGGGGCTGAGGGAGCTGGGGGGGCTCAGCCTGGAGAAAAGGAGGCTCAGGGGGGACCTTCTGGCTCTGCAACCCCCTGACAGGAGGGGGGAGCCGGGGGGGGTCGGGCTCTGCTCCCAGGGAACAAGGGACAGGAGGAGAGGGAACGGCCTCCAGCTGGGCCAGGGGAGGGTCAGGTTGGACATCAGGAGGAATTTCTCCCATGGAAAGGGTGGTCAGGCACTGGCAGGGGCTGCCCAGGGAGGTTTGGAGTGCCCATCCCTGGAGGTGTCCCAGGAAGGCCTGGCCGTGGCACTCAGTGCTCTGGGCTGGGGGACAAGGGGGGCATCGGGCACAGGGGGATCCATGGGCTGGGAGGGCTTTTCCAACCTCAGGGATTCTGTTGGGTTTATGGTTAAAAAACCCAAATCCAGGGACAGACACGTGCCTGGCTCAGCCACAGCTCCTCTTGACTTCAGCTGGGTCCATTGGCACGGGCTGGAGGAGCTGCACTCACACCCTGAGGGAGGGGATCACAAGCCAGGTAGATAATCAGGGCTTTAGACAGATTGTGTCATTCCCTACTCAGACAGATTTTTAAGTAGACAAGTTTTCTTTCAAGTCAATAAAAAAAAATAAATCTATTTTCTCACATTCCTGCCGTGAAATACCAACCTGGAATGTGAGGAAACACTCCTTCCTCGATATTTTTAGCTTCCAGACCTTTATTTTAGGCATACATGGACATAAACGGTATTGCATGTTAAACCACAGTCTCTCCTGGTTTAATTCCCTGTTCCCCTGTCCACCTGTCCACACAGTTTAAGCAGGGTAATGTAAATTGTCAGTAATATATAGTCTCGTTTAACACTTGCATTAATAGAAAAAGCAGTGGAACAGCTCTCACTGATGGGAACAGTGGGGTTTCTCCTCTCTCCCTCCGTGTCTCCAGCTGCAATCCAGAGTGCTGCAAGGACACACTTGGAATAGGATGACCTTTGAGGTCCCTTCCAAGCCAGACCAGTCTGTGAGTCTGTCAGGACACACATTTTGAGAAACTGCCCCTCAGTTTAAGTCCGCTCTGAAGCTGAAAATTCCTGAGACAGAAAACACTGAGTTTTTTGCAGTGCAAAGCTCTGTTGCAGTGATAAATTAGAGTTTTACAGAATGCCAGGTGTGATGTAAGTGTCCTCTGGGGAGGTCAAAAAAAAGGGGAGGGGTAGGGGGGACCAATATTTGAAGCAGCTTCCTTAAATCTGTGTGGAAGGAGGGAGGCGAGGAGGCTGTGTTCATCCTGTGACTGTGGCACATACCCAAAAAGTCGGGTCTGAGGATGTTATTACAGGGTTGCAAGGCTGGATGATAACCCCTTTTATTTCCAGAGGGTGTTCAGATGAATTAGAGGGGGTGTTTCCTTGGGGATGGGGGGCAAGGAGCAGAGCCCAGGAGCTGGTTCCTCACTGCATTCCTGGGGCCGGGAGGACATGTCACACACGGCACCGGGAGTTATAAAAATATCACACTGCTTAAAGCTTTTTTTTCCTTCTTTGAAGGGTATTTTTGATGAATTCTAATGTAAACCATTTTGTTAATTTAATTGATTTTTTTCTTTTTAGTACAGACTTAAATAAAACCTCACACGAGTCCCCGGGGGCTGATGGTTCTCTTTGATCTGGCCCAGCTCTTCCACGGCTCTCTCCAATCCTTTTTCATCCCTCTTTCCCCTCTCCCCGCCACTTTTTCTCTGCCAGAAACTCTCCCATCACCCTTTGCACCCATCATATTGCTTCCTGCTGCCTTTTCCTCCTCCTCTCTTCTCCAACTGTGAGGATCCCAGAGCATTTTTCCATCCCAGGTGTGGAGAGCACGGGGAGGTTCCTCTGGCTCTCCGCCCCAGCTGGGACCAGCTGCCTTGAATTCCCTCTGATTATTCCCGATATTTTTCCCTCCTCATCCCTCCTTACTCTTTTGGGTGGTTGGCTGGTGGCTGAGTTGCTGCTGCTCCCCTTCCCAGGGTTTCTCCTGCTGCACCTGTGCAGCCTTTGAGCTGGTTGGGCTCAGTCACAGGAGCACAACTTGGTGCCAATGTGCCCTCGGTCCTTCTGCTGTGGTCCCGGAGCGTGCCTGAGGCATTCAGGTAAAACTTTTATTTATAATACCTTTTCCTGGAGATAGAGCAGCTCAGCCAGGGCCTGTTTGCCCTGCCCATTTGTTTCAGAGTCCCCCAGTGAAACCAGTCCATTTGGAATGGGAGGTCGAAGGTGCTGTAAGTGGTGGATGCCTTCTGGTGAGAGTTTCCGTGGGGTTTATATGTTGCTGATGCTGTCAGTGGTTTCTGTGATTGTGGGATGTTGTTATCACTGTGCTGCAGCCCTTCTGTCAGGAGGCCATTGCAGGGGCACAGCTGGAAGGGCTTGTGGCATTTGATGTTCCTGACCTGCAGTAATTGCACCATTTTAGGATGTGAGAATTAAAACCAGCCTAGTGGGTCTGGCTGGGGGGTGAGGGAAGGGGCTGTGCCCTGCCTGGCTCTGGCACCACGGGGCAGCCAGGGCTTGGGGTGACCCACAGGGTGTTTTGTAGCCTTCTGCATTTCCACTGAACCCAGAAGAGCAGCATTCCTGGCGGCAAATACCTCTAGGAGAGCCCTTCTCCTGCCCTTTCTCCTCGCTGTTGTGCCCTGGGATGTGCAGCTCGCTGGCTCACCTGGAGGAGCTCCAGCTGCTGCTGCACCGAGCAAAGATAAAAACTCCTTTTCTCCTGGTTGCTGAGATGCTGATAAGTGAGCCGTTTAAAAACCACGCTGTGACTTTGGCTCCATGGAGACGGCTCACGTCGTGGGCACCCTGTGTGCCAGGGCATGGTGGCACCGCGCTGGGGACACGGGCGGGCTGGAGCTGCTGCCACAACAGCTCTCGTGTTGCTTCGGCCTGGCTGGTTGTGTGGCTTTAAGACAATGGTTTTGAGGTTTTAGATCTCCTCGGAGCAGAGGAGAAACCTCGTGTAGGAAATTCCCCGCGGTGAACCCCAGGGCAGCCCCACCCGAGCAGAGCGGGGTGGGATGAAATCTTTGTCCAGTGCCCCTTAAGGACTTGTGTGACCATTTCTTTTGTCTCCCACTCCTCAGAGCAAACATCCTGATGCTCTGTTGATGGGTTTGCAACGGTGGTCGTTATTAGAGCCTTTAGGATGCTCATCCACGTGCTTGGGTGCTCTGCTGCTCTGTTTGGAAGGGGAGTGCAAACCAGACCAGCTCCCGGTTATCTGTGTTTCACAGCCCTGCTGAGAAGCCCAAAAAATCGTGGTATTTACCTGCAAAGAGCCTCTCTGGTGATGTACAGGAGCTGCACTGCCAGAGAATGTCTTTTCCTGCTGGTAATGCTCATGTTATCAGTTGTTCTTTGTTCATCATAGTTTGGATTTTCTTGCTTGTGCACCGGTGCCAAGTGTCACGATCGATTGATTTGTGTTTGGTTTTTTGTTTGCTTGGTTTGGTTTTTTGTTTGTATGTCTTTTTTGGTTTGTTTTGTTTTGGTTTAGAGTTTTTTGGTGTGTTTTTTTTTGTTTGGTTGGTTGGTTGGGGGTTTTTTTGTTGTTGTTTGTTTGTTTTTTGTTTAGTGTTTTGTTTTGGTTTGGATTTTTTTTGTGAGTGAGGTTCATAGAATCACAGAATAGTCTGGATTGGAAGGGATCCTAAATAGTGTCTGGTTCCAAACCCCCTGCATGGACAGCAGCAACCTGTTGTGGGTTTTGGGGTTTGGTTTGGGTTTTAGTCCTCCAGACTTGCAGAGGAATTTCTGTCAGTGCTGTGGCACTCGGGGTGGAGCTGAATGACACTGTAGAAAGCATTTGCCTTTCAAGCAGCCTCACTTTTTGTGTTAAATCTCTATTTCCTGTTAAATTTACATGAAGTTTCATAGCATCGGAGCTCTCTGAGCACACTCCTGGTTTTACTCTGGCTGCACCACCTCCCATCCTTTCCTGGCCCCCAGGGCTGCAGGTTGTGTTGGTGGCAGTGACTCTGGTGATGTGTTTTGGTGCTGGGCTCTGGCTCCCTGGGGCACCCCATGGACATGGACCCGGGCAGAACCACCCCACTGATTTATTCTGGCAATCTGGAAAATTACACCACCGTGGTTAAACCTGTGGATTTAACATCCAAACCCATGGATTTAACATACACACTTGCTTTGTATTCATATAGACTTTGCCTTCAAATCTAAATGTTTGCTCTGAATCTTTGGCCACTTTTCTCCCCTTCTTTCATTTTCTCTCCTGCCTTTGCCCTGGTTACAGTCTCAAGATGTTTGCCAAATATTCCACAGTACAGCAAGAAATCCATGTTGAGAGACACCAAATTCCTGTTAGCTCTTAAGGTTGGAAGAGGTGTGTTAGGTAGCCCATCACATAAAGCTTGATAAAAATCCCTGAGTAAATGCCACGGGAACCCTCCAGGAATAGAGCCTTTAATCTTCAGATGTCTAAAAGGAGCCTGGTGACATGACTTGGCTTATTGCAGAAAGCTCATTTCAGTGACTCTGGTGAGATTGTGAAGATCCCCCAGTCCTTCTCCCCATCCTGTTCCAAGAGGCACAAACCACTTCTTGCTCGTTACATTTTTTTCTTTTTTTCCCCTTTCCCTATGCTAAAATCTGAAAAATTCCAGAGAAATTAAAAATCCTGGAGCGTGTCTGAGCATTTCTGCCTTTTCAAGGTGCTGGGTGGGGCTGTTGTTCTCCCCACCTGGGGAAGGGCTGAGTCAGAGCATCTTTGGGACCACGTGGCTCAGGGTGCCAATATTTTGGGTGCTGTTCCCTTGTTGTCTGCTAGAAAGCAAGGTCCCTTTTCTGCTGTGATCTAACATCCCCCAAAGCAGGAAAAACAGCAGAGGGTGGCTCCCTGGGATAACAGGTGGCTGGGAAAACACTGTCCCAAGGAAGGAAACTGCAGCACACAAGAGTAGAGGTTTTAATGTGTTACTTTATTATCTTAATGTTGGCACCTGAATATTTTATTTTAAATTATATTATGAAGCGGGAAAAAAAGGAAAACAACAAAGAAAATACTTGGGAAAGTAGCTTTGTTCTTATTAAAAAATGATGGAACCTGCATAGCTAATTCAAATTAACTTGGAACTTTTTTTATTTCCCTCAGTATTTTTTCCTAATAAGTAGTAAAACTTGGAAAATCATTTATTGTGGCTCTTTCCTGCAGTAACACTTCATCAGTGGGGAATGCACCTTTGTGCTCCTACGGAGAGGCAGTTTGGGAGCAGGTCAGCTCTCGTGTCCCCTTATACTCCACATCCAATCCCAGCTCAGGTCTGGGTTCATTCTAAGCCTGCTTATAAAAATCAGGATGGTTTTTATTTTATGTCAATTGGTTCTTATCTCCTTAATCTGAAACTTCAATGTTTGCCCTGAGCGGCTCCAAGGGCCTCGTGCTTCTGGGGGAGATGATGGGAACTGTACTTTCAATTTTGGAGGGAGGAAAAGAAAGCCCTGCAACATTAATCTCCCATCAAGACATAATCTAGGCACATCCAGGGCCTGAATGGGTGTTTTGTGCCAGAATTGATAAACACTTGATGGACAGAAGGAGCTGAATCTTCCTTGTGCTGCTCTGACCTGCGGGTTCAGTCGTTTACTTCTTGCCATCCTTCTTCCTGAAACCCCTCCCCTGTAAGATGGGGATAAAGGGAGTGTCCAAGTGCTTCAATTTTATTATTTTTTATTTTTTGCCATTATTTGGAGATGCAAATAGAAATGCCAGAAATAGCTGATATAAAATACTTGACAATAATGTAACTGTGCATTAAAAACTCACCAGGAACCCCATGGACTTCCATGGGATCTGGTTGGGAGTCAGGGACCCACACTCCGTTGAATTCCATTTTCCAAGCTGTAGTATTTAATTGACCACTTGACCAAACAGGTAAATTGGTGTCACTTTCTCAGAATAAAAAAAATGGTTCTTATTCAACTACCTTTTAAAAATATTAATTTAACTCTTTCACAGCAGAGTTATTTATATGTGAACTTTTTGTAGGGTGTTTTCAGAGCAAAGCAGACTACAAATATTTCCTGTAATACACAGAGCAAAGATGGACTCTAGTCCCTCAGCTGGCACCACGTTCAAAATAAAAGTAAATATGGAAATATTTCCATTTCACCAAACTAAAACCATTTGATCCATAGTAATACAGCACTGCTCTGGAAAATTTAAATAACAATAAATATTGCATGCTGAACAACACTGAGGAAGGTGCTGCCAGTATCCTCACAACAGTTAATAAAGTAGTCACAAATGATTCTGCCCACTTTTGTCCCAAAGAGGATCATATTTAATGCTCCATTTAATTTGCTCAAATGTCAGGGAACATCAAAAGGGGAAATTTATTGTATTAGTCACTGAAAGAGATATAGTAGGAGCATCATGCTATCTAAAGATGATTAATAAAAATAGCTATTGATTTTGCAAAGTCAATAAATCCAGCTGTTCCAGCGATGGCATTAGTCAGTCCAAGGGACTGGTTTAGTTTGTTTGGGTCCCTGCAGATGGATCTGCAACCTCTGCTGCTCTCCCAGCCTGGGGGATGAGAAGGAGCTGTGCTGGGTCATCCCCTCCCTGGGATCAGAAGTCCCACCAGCCACTGATGGGATTCTTAGAACCACAGCACAGTCTCATTGTTTTGTTCAAGGTGCAGAACAACTGTCCTTGTGCAGCCACCCACCTGCTGGGGAGGCTTCAGGTGGGACAGGCTGGATAAATACACCACTGCAGGGTGTCCAAGCCATTGAGAAGGGAGGTGGAATTGTGGTTTAGGTTGGAAAAGCCCTCCAAGACCATCAAGTGAAGCCATTAACCCAGCACTGCCAAGGCCACCACTGACCCCTGTCCCCAAGTGCCACATCCACCCCAACTCCTGTCAGGGAGCTGCAGAGCCAGAAGGTCCCCCCTGAGCCTCCTTTTCTCCAGACTGAGCCTCCCCAGCTCCCTCAGCCCCTCCTGCTGCTCCAGCCCCTTCCTAGCTCCGTTCCCTTCCCTGGATACGCTCCAGCCCCTCTGTGTCCTCCTTGTCAGGGGCCCCAAAATGACCCCAGGATGGAGGAACAGCCTCAAGGTGAACAGATGCAAGAGAAAGCACTAACATCAGGTTTTACATCTCTTTTCTCTTTACATCTCTCTACATCTCTTTACATCAGGTTTACATCTCTCCTTGGTTTTCCCCAGCACTAATCTTACCAATGTCCTGTGTGGTGGCTGCAGCCCTTTCCTCAGATCAGCTGTGCAGTGTGGGGCTGCCCCAGCTCTCCCCTGGCCAGGATTCAAGGTGTCATGTGCTTTACAGTGGCTTTAACAACGCTTTTAAATTATTTTTTATTATTTTCCTCTGCATTTTTGTGCCTGGGACTGCTCCTCAGCCTCTTGCTCTGCCTGGCCTCGTCGCTGTAGTTCCCATTCCTGGAGCAGCCCTTGCTGGAATTTAGAGAGAGAAGAGTCTCATTCCCTCCCCCCCTCACCACGTGCCAGGGCTTTGGGAAAACAACTCCAGCGATGAGTTTTTGTGAATTGGAGTTTTTCCCTCTCTGCAGAACTTTTACAGGAACAGATTCCAGGACGGACAGGTCGTGTCTGCACAGCCGCTCCCCCAGGGGCTGAGCCAGGCTCATCTCCCAGGGGTGTAAGCCTTGAGCTCAGCTTAGTGCTTCTGAAGAAACCTAAAATAAGTCAGTGTTTGGCACGAGAACATGGGGAGCACTGGCTGATTTCAACACTTCCTTCCCTGTTTATTTTCTCAGCAGGCCCAGACGTCACCGGGCTAATTTTTCTTGGGTTGACGATGGGAAAAAAAATGAAGGCTGCTGAGTCGGGTTTAAAAATACTTCTGTGGTGATAGGGTTTCAACATTTCCCTTCTGAACTCCCGAGCAGCTGAGCTGCACTGGCAGAAACGCTCCTGACAAACTTGCAGGGATGTAAATGGAAATACTGGATGTATTTGGGAGTGCAGGGATTGGTGCTGACAGGGATGAGCACCGACGTGCCGGGATCTTTGCCTGAGGGGGCAAAAAAAGCTCGAATTTAAATACTAAAATCACTTACTAATGAAATGCCGTTGGAATTTGGGAACTGCTACAAACCTCCTCCCTTGCTCCTCTGTTGGCCAGAGCTGCCCTGAGTTTCTCTGCCTGACTTTCCACGCTGGGTTGGCTTTGGGTGTGTCTTCAGATTTTTAAGGTTTTCCTTCCTGAGAATAGAAATTATGATGAGAATCAAACATTGAATTGCTCAGGTGGGCTCTGGGTTATGAGATCACATTTTCCCCAGACTCAGCCAGGGGTGCAAGTGTGTGTTTGCAAGGGGTATGTGGGCTGGAATGTGCCTCCCAGGGCAGCCAGGAGACTCCAGGTCTCACCCAGGAACAAGGTCTAGGCAAGGTTGGATCTGCTTCTTAAACTCACCCAGTGTGACTGGAAAATGACAGAATGTCCTGAGCTGGAAGGGACCCACAAGGACCATCCATCCAACCCCTGGCCCTGCACAGACACCCCAACAATCCCACCCTGTCCCTCAGAGCATTGTCCAAATCTTCCTGGAGCTCTGGCAGCCTTGGGGTCGTGCCCACTGCCCTGGGGAGCCTGGGCAGTGCCAACCACCCTCTGGCTGAGCACTGGAATGTCCCCCCAGCTCACTGAGTCAGTGTGATGTGGAGTCTCTGTTCCCAGTCCCATGGGTACCTTTATCTGGGGTGTCAATCTGCAGGTGAAACCTCGTTGAACATCTTTTTTAAAATTTAAGTACATATACTGAATTTCCCTTCTCTGTTGTGGCAGTGAGCTCTCCAAAGAACACTGGGATTAGTTAAGCAGGATCCAGCATTCCCAGAGCCACACTGCTGCCCTCATCACACCTTCTTCCTCCTCCTCCTCCTGGCCCTGACTCCCTCAGAGGGGTTTCTAACAATTCCCCTCCCACAGATGTAGAATCCCTGGTCTTGTGTCTTTGTCAAACAACTCAGTGGTGTTTGACAGGTTCAGAGCCTCTGTAATCTCACCCAAAAGTTTATGAGCTCTTTAAAATGTCCATTAAAGATTCACAAGTTGCCCTGCTCATTATTTGACATTATAATTTAAGCACATCCATTCTCTTCTCACTTTAGGTGGGTTTTTTTTCAAGCTTTTCTTCTCCAGGGATGTGTGCTGATAAAAACCCATGGTGGTCACTGGTTTCTTGCTGCTGGTATGAAGTTGTGCCAGGGCAGGGTCAGGTTGGATCTCAGGAAAAGGTTCTTCCCCCAGAGGGTGGTTGGCACTGACCAGGCTCCCCAGGGCAGTGGGCACGGCCCCAAGGCTGCCAGAGCTCCAGGAGGGTTTGGATGATCCTCTGGGGCACAGGATGGGATTATTGGGGTGTCTGTGCAGGGCCAGGGGTTGGACTGGATGGTCCTGTGGGTCCCTTCCAGCCCAGGGTATTCTGTGACTCTGTTCTTGTTTCCCCCTGGCCAGTCTCTCATCCCTTTTAAAGCTCCACTGCTGGAGCCCTGACGGCCGCGAGCTCGGCCATCGGGACCTGGAGGAGCTGTGTGTGCCAGGGAGGAGGAGAGGGGAAGGAGAGGGTGCAGGGCAGGGGGTCCCCCATGATGGTGGAGGGTGGAAATGTTGGGCCATTATGCCAGAGAGCAGATAATGTCTCCTGCACGGGTATTAGTCTCGGTGGGTGCTGAACCGTGGCAGCTTCTGAAGAGGCACCCAAGGAGACCTAATCTGGTGGGGAATGGAGACATTAGTGAACATGCTCCTTTGTAAAAGTGTTCTTATCTCAGACCTTGCATATGTACTGGGGGCTTCTGCAGTGCCCATGATAAGTAGTGCTCCTTGTTTCATTGAATGGCCGAGTAAATAGTCACATAAAACCCATATAATTTGCTGGCTTGTAAGTTAAAGCCCCAGGCAGTCTTATCACTTCTTTTGTCATGTCCCTTACACTTCCAGGGCAATTCCGTGTCAAATTGCTCTACATTTTGCACCCTGACCCAGCAAAAGTGGAAGCCTGCAAAAAAACTTACCATCTCTTCATCTTTTCTTTTTTTTTCCTTTCCCCTTTTCCATTTTGTGCCTTCTGAACTGATTCCTTTTTCCTTCCCGCGAGCCGAGTGTGCCTCTGTGCAGCTGCACCCAGAGCGCAGCATTTCATCAGGGCTTGTCTGTGTGAGCCAAGTACAAAGGGAAAACAGAGGTGTTTGACTAAGTTTAAAAGTGAAGACATTAATTATTGAGCAGAGAGATCTTCCCCTAATACTGATGTCCAGGCCGATACCGTATTTATCTGCGAGGCCCCCCCGGAACAGAGGCGGCGAGGGGGAGACGGTTACCTTTGCGACCATATTTATCATGTAAATAGCTGGGGAGAGGATGCTGCCAGTCCCATCTCTGAAACACAAAAATGCATGCATTTCACTATTTTGTAAATGCCAGAGCGCCGCAGCTCCGCCGGAGTTAACGGTGCGGCACTTTTGTGTTCAGTAGCATGAATCATTAATCATGAGCCAGGCCATATTCTTGTACTGCTGCTGCTTTCATTACTTGGCCTAATTAAACAGTTCTCTGAACTGGAATCTCAGATTCCTCTGTTACAGATTATCATTAATTATGGTGAAAGTGCTCAGAGATGTTGGACTCAATTATATTCTGCTCAACTCTGGCACGGCGTGATTCATTGCCCAGCCTGCGCTGCAGATGTATCTGTTCTTATCTTGCACTCCCACTTTTGTAAATTGGGCTCTGCCAGCCAACAAACCAAGAGTTATGTGCTGCGTTTTCATTAAAAACATGTTGGAGGAGCACACACCAATTAAGGAGCCTGTATTTTATGCCCTGGGTTTGGGAGGAAGAGCTGAGCGAGCAGCGGCTCCGATCCATGATGGATCCATGATGGATCCATGAGGCTGCTGTGGGCTCCTCTCTCCAGTTTGGGTCTGCATTGTTCCTCTCCTCCACTTTTCCATGGTGTGACTGCTCCCAGGAGGAGCAGGGGGCACCCATCACATCCCCCTCCTGCAGGTCCCATCCTTCCCTCTGCTGAGCACCTTCCAGGCCAAATCCCATATTTTTGGCTGTTTCTGCATGTCCAGGGACACATGTGGCTGGATTTCCAGTCCCTGGCAGAACATCCCCCTCCGTCCCTGTGGTGGTGGAATTACAGCAAAGCCCTGAAGTTGGACGTGGGAGCTTTTGGGCGTCTCGTTTTCTGCTCCCAGGAGGAACAGTCACAGCCCTGCCATCAAACACGGCCCTCACACCTCAGCCAGGGTGTGTTTGCAGACCCCAAGCCCCTTCCTCCGCAGTGTTATCCATTGAAATGCTGGGAATGGCCTGAGCAGCTGGAATCTTCTCTAGTGATTAACTGTAAAAGTAACGATAGCATAAACCAGTGGTGTAACACTGTTAATATTAATCCAGAACCAGCCTCAGCACCTTCCACCAGGTACAGTTTAATCAATTAACACATGGAGTAACCCTGCACGGGTTCACAGGTTGGGATTTTTGAGTGTTTTATGTTCTAAATTGAGGCCAAATGTGAAATGATAAATATCTAGAATTGATTAAATAAATAAATAAATATACAAAATGGTGCAGTAAAGGAGAAGTGGGTTTTTTCCCCTTTAATATTCCTGGCATACTTAGAACTCAGTGTTTCTACCCGTTAGCTGGACCTCAGGAGTAGCTGGAAGGGGATGTTGTGGTCAGTTAAGTCCTCTCGAATCAGGGACAAATATATATTATGGTAAAATTGTTGTGGGCAGACTCAGGGATGAGAAATGTAGACAGCTGTGTGCGATCCCTCGTGGGCTGAGGAGCTTGGACACCCTGGACACCAGCACACCTGGGAGCAGGGATGAGTGTCCCTCCCTCTTCCTGCCAGGAATCCCGAGCTCAGGCCGGAGCGATCTCCTTTAGAGCTCAGCTGTTGGAAAAGTAAAATAGATTGCCAGCAAAATTGCTTATCCCGCTTCTACATTGTCAACAGATAAGTATTTACAGATTGCAGGTTAACATGGCTCACATGAGAGAGCCGGGGCCAGGCAAATCTTAAAATTCAGCGTGTGGAGAATTTATATTCATCCTCATCTTCCCGCCGAGCACGAGCCGTGTTTTTACTGATCTGTGATTAGCTAATTCACCTGTGGTAAGTGGATTTGTTTCCCCGTGTCAAAATAGACACTGGGTTTTATCTACAGGTAGATTGGAGCAGAGAGTCCTTGATTAAGTTCTCAGGAGAGCGGCGTGGTTTGTACTTGGGCTTTGATTGCGGGGACAAAAGGCATCTGATACACAAATAATCGGGGTGGCACCGGAGGTGAGCAGGGATCCGAGCAGGGATCCTGCTGGTTCACCCCAGGAGTGTGGGCTCACAGCCCTGCCACCAGGGAGAGGGGCTTTGGCTCCTCATCCTCCCCTCTGGGCTCAGAGTTCAAACCAGCATCCCCTGGGTGGGCTGCTGCTGGTGGGAGGAGCAGGGGGCACCCACCACATCCCCCCCTGCAGGTCCCATCCTTCCCTCTGCTGAGCACCTTCCAGGCCAAATCCCGTATTTTTGGGTGTTCCTGCGTGTCCAGGGACGCGTGTGGCTGGATTTCCAGTCCCTGGCAGAACATCTCCCTCCATCCCCGTGGAGCAGCAAAGCCCCAAAGTTGGACGCGGGAACTTTTGGGCGTCTCGTTTTCCGCGGGAGTTGCGGGTTTTAATATATATGAAAATCAGTCGTCTTGTATCTTTGCATATGTGCCTTTTGTAATGTAATTTTGACAGATGGCGAGCTCGGGAAATCTGGTTCCTCGCTATAGAAACCCTTGGCTTGACTCACGCTCTCTGCAAACTTGCCTCAGACTGCTTTTGCATTTGATTTTTTAATATAGATGCCTATTTTTTTTTCCCTGCTCTGCTTTTGTTTTTATTTTCAGTGTATCTGCCAAGTATTTCCACCCCTGATTTCCACAGACAAATTGCAACCGAGCTCTGATTTCTCTTTTTTTTTTGGTGTGTGTGTGTGTGTGTATTTTTTTAGCCCTATTCAGTGCATAATGCCAGTGACTTTGCTATTCTGCATGTCGCCTTATTAAAAATAAATATGCTGCCCTGTCCCTGTTTGCGCCGTCTACCATTACTGACAACAATCCCGACAAATTCTTACTATTTAAGGGTGGTGAAAAAACTCCAGGAGGAAGCAGTTTCCTCTCCTGCCAGCTCCAGACAGGCTGCTCATTGAAAATGTAATACACTGCTGCCATGTCACAGGTCAGCTGGCAAATGGCAATCTGAATTTTAAAAGGAATATGAATAAAATTCTGTTTTATTTTGAAAATGAACTTTGTGCCCTCCATCATGAATCCAATATATGTCTTAATCTTCTATGCTCTTGAAGCCTGCGGCTCCTGGCTGAGTCCTTTGACTCCTGAACCTAATAAGGAAATAGGTTGTTTTCTCATCCTCGCCTCATTTTTAGAGGGGCTGAAACAAACAGTCCCTATTTCAGCTGTAATTGGCAAAGCATAAAAACATGTGTGTTATATAATTTCGGGGGTTTATGGCGGAGCTCGGCGCCGCTGTGCTTCGGTTTGAGCTTTGATTAAGACGTGATACCTTTGGAAATAACGCTGTCAAACCCCGGCGCGGAATTTACCTCCTCACCCCCGGCGCCGTTTGGTGTTTGCCCGGCGGGGAAGCCCCACGCGAGGCGGGGAAGGGATGAAAGGGGAAGGGATGAAAGGGCCGGGGGACCCTGCAGCCGGGACTGCCGCGTTTAACCCGGCCTTGATTCCCGGCCCCGTCCCAGCCCTCGGCATTCCCGGGCAATCTGGGATGGCGGGAGGGACCCGAGCGCTGCTGGGCTGGGGCATCTCTGAGGGTTTTCAAGGGTTTTGTCCAAGGTGCAGCTTTGTGCTCTCAGCATGTGGGTGTTTATTTATATTTAGGGTATTTAGGGTGTTCTCAGGGCTGAGTGCAATCACCCCGTTCCCCCCATGGCTGTGCCACTCCCTCACAGGGATGCCGAGCATCCCTCGTGTCCCTCAGCACAGCCAGATGTGCACAGATGCTGAACAGGCCCAGCCAGGTGCTCTCTGTACCCCCAGTCCTGAGCCCCTCTGTGCCAGCAGGGTCCTGCTGGGCAGCTCCCAGGGATTGGTGCTGCCATCCCCCCGGGCTTGTGTGGTGGAGAAACACCAGGAGAGAGAAATCCTTTGCTCCCAAAGCCCACATTGATGGGCTGTGCTGATGGGGCTGTGGGATCAGACCTGGTGGCACAGCAGGGACTTGGGAAATGGGGGCGTTTTCTCTCTTATGAAACTGGGATATGGGATAGGAAGTTCACACTGAATTTGGGGAATTTCTTCTTGAAGGCAGGAGAAAAAATCCCCCAGCGTGAGAGAAGATTATCTATCTGTCAATTAGCTATCAATTATCTATTTATCTATCATCTATCTATTACTTATCTATCAATTATTTATTATCTATCAGTTATCTATTATCTATCAATTATCTATCACCTATCTATATCTCTACATATGTATATATCCACACACATATATATGTGTCTATATATGAGTATATATATATATTTTGTATATATAACCAGCTGATGTTTCCCAGCCCCCCTAAGAAGCCAAACACAGCATTTCCCAGTTTTCCCTCTCCCAAGCCCTGATCCAACCAGTAGCCAGGCTCTGGCTCCGTGGTGGAGCAGGAGTGTTTTGGAGGGAGGTCCCAGCTCAGCAGGGCCCTTCAGCAAGAGTGTGGTGTGGAGGAGGAGGAGGCTGATCCCTGGGAGCACCACATGGGTGAGGTGAAACATTTCCTCAGGGCTTTGTAGATCAGAACCTCAATTGATCAGGTCCCTTTCTGTGCAGCCCCTCCAGCTGGGGGGGATGAGATGGCTAAACCCCTTCAGAGCATCTTCCTGTGCTTCCAAAACCTAAACCCCTTCAGAACATCCTCCTCTGGTTCCAAAACCTAAACCCTTTCAGAGCATCCTCCTCTGGTTCCAAAACCTAAACCCCTTCAGAGCATCCTCCTCTGGTTCCAAAACCTAAACCCTTTCAGAGTATCCTCCTCTGGTTCCAAAACCTAAACCCCTTCAGAGCATCCTCCTCTGGTTCCAAAACCCAAACCCCTT
>NW_020884919.1:821337-829126 GCF_003945725.1 Corapipo altera
TGGTTCCAAAACCCAAACCCCTTCAGAGCATCCTCCTCTGGTTCCAACCCTTCCCTGGCAGTCTCTCCCCTCTGCACCCCAAACCTTCCCTCCACCCTTTCAGGCTTGGCTCTCAGGTTGTTTCCCACGTGCTTCCGTCCAGAGGGAACTTCTCCAGGGCTGTGGGATGCAGGATGCTTGGGAGAGGGGGATCCATAGTTTTTCTGCTTTTCCTCTGCATGTTTTGAGGTTTCAGTGTGACTTTTGGGTCCATGTGGTCCCAACACGGCTCATACAGAACCACCTCCTGGCTTTTACAAGTAGCACATTCCACCAATCTTGAAACACAAATGTCCCTAAATGTGGATGCAGAGCCCCACATTCTTGTACTTTCAATAGATTAATTATAAAAGCTTCATTGGGATTTTTAATTCAGAAAAAATCCTGAAGTCAAAAGTGAGGATTTTTCCCACAGAGACTCAAAAGAACAATTTTCATCTGCTGATCTTTGAGGGCTCCCTCGTGGGGCGTGGCAGAGAGGAGGTAGGGAAGGTGTGTGGGAGATTATTGCACCTGCTCTGGAAGGAAAATAAATCTGTGCCAGGTGGAAAGTGCCCTGTCAGCCTTTCCCTGATCCCATGTGCAGGAGCATGTTAAAAAAAAACCCCAAAACAACAAAAAACCCACCTTAATCCCTTGTCCTTGGAGCCTTGAGGGACTTGTGTGGTGTTTGAGGTAGGGATGGGGATGGAAATGTCAGGGTACACCAGGATAAACAGTGCTATGGAGATCCCAGAGATCCCAGTGGATCCTGATTTGGTCAAAGAGATTTCATTTACAGAAGTGTGTGTGTGGACACTGAACACACCCAAAGACTGGGAAACACAAACTTTTTGTGAAGAACAGGGACTTGAGTCTTGGCACACAAGGACCACCAGAAATATATTGAATTAACGTTAAAATTTAGCTGTAACACTAAATACTGTATGGCTTAAAAACCTCCAGAAATATTAACAATTATTTTCTAAATTGATCATACTTCCAGGACATTTGGGTGCTCAGTTTGCCTGCTATTACAGGTAGTTGATATTTGGAGGGTGTTTTGTTCTGTTCAGAACCCTTTTGGTGCCCAGTGAAGGTAGGACTGTTGCCATGTTAATCTGATAAATCTTTGTCATTGAAGTAATGTAGTTATTTAATTTTCGTGGGTTTTTCCAGCGATAAAAGATGGTTTTTTTATCAGAATGGATAAGAAACTGCCTCGTGTGTTGCTCAGCAGGAGTGTGGGGGTGAGCAGTGCCAGGGGAGGGCTGTGCCCTTGGGCCTTGTGCTGAAGGGAAGCCACTCCTCAACTGGTGCAGTGAACAAGAGCAGTAATTATAATAATAATAATAATAACAACAGATTTTTGGATGGTACACCTTTTCAGGTTGAAAAGTACAAAGGAAATTCACTGAGTTGCCAGAGATAAGCTGGAATTTCCACAGTGCCTTGGGCAGTGCAAGAATTATGGCTGTAATATATCCAGGAGGGATGTAAAACATGGAAAGCTCAGTGTACCTGCCACACTGGAAGAAGGTCAGGTATTTGGGGGCTGGGAGTGTCCCTGGGCTGTGAAGCAAAGCAATTATTTCATTACCCATCCAGCTCTCATTTAGAACCAGCTCCTGTTTGTGTTTGATTGCTGTTCTGATAATGATGATGTTGAGAATTGCTGTGATGAGAAATTGCAATCAGCTAAATAGCAGCCGAGGTTCCCCCAGGGAAAGGGACTTATGGAATCCCACACCGGATTGTTTTGGGGCTTCTGCCTCTTTGTCTGGTTGGAAATGAGCCTGGTGGAAAAGAGGGACCAGCGAGGAGGTTGAGTGAAGGAGCTGCACAAGAGAAACCAACAGGGCAGGACAAGTGGCTTCCGAGTTTTGTGCATTTTATGTCCTTGTCCTGTGTGTCCGTGTGCAGGCACAGATCATGGCAATGCATCCCTACATGTCAGAGAATCATTCAAGCCTGGAATGGTTTGGGTGGGAAGGGACATTAAAGGTTATCCCCACCCTCTGCCATGGGCAGGGACACCTTCCACCAGCCCAGGTTGCTCCAAGCCCCGTCCAACCTGGCCTTGGACACTTCCAGGGACCCAGGGGCAGCCACAGCTTCTCTGGGCAACCTGGACAGGGCCTCCCCACCCTCACAGGGAGGAATTTCTCCTCACTATCCCATCTCTCCCTGCCCTCTGGCAGTGGGAAGCCATTCCCTGTGTCCTGTCCCTCCATCCCTTGTCCAAAGTCCCTCTCCCGTCTTTCTCCTCCCAGCTCCTTCAGGTAATGGAAGGCCACAATTAGTTCACCCCTGTACACGTGCAATTGTTTGTTCTCCTGAAGAATTAAGTAATAAGAATTAAGTAAACACCAAGATTCTGAGGGTTATTGTTCAGGTTTCTGTTCAAGCAGAGCATTTGACGTGGGGTCCAAGATCCACCCTAGGTTTGGTTTCCACACTTGTGACTATGAGAAAAGCATTCACAGTCCTGCTGTTGGTAAAAGAACTAATTCTGCTGCTTCCTGCTGCTTCCATCTCTTCCCTTGTCCTCACTGGCTTTTCCTTCTGTTATGGCTTTAATTCCTGTTGCTGATAAAATACATGTAGCACTGGAACACGACCGTGGTGTGAGAGATCTGCCTGGGAGCAGCTTTGCAGGAGAAGTGCTGCTGAAGCAGAGCTGGGAGTGAACGTTGTACCTCTTACCCATTTTGTGTGTTTTGTGGCATCTTTTCGCCTGGGTAGGAGAGGAAATTCAAAGCAGGCCTGAAAAGGACCACTCGGAGTTAAACACTCTCAGGAACTTCAGCCAAGTGAGACACATTCATTACAGCAGAAGTATCTGAAATTACCTGGGAAAAAGCTGCCACAATTGGCAGATTATGGTTCAAGTGCTTGTATATTTTTATGGGTCTGAAATGTGTATTTTTTTTGAAAGTGGGAGGAAAGCACCTCGGTGGGTTTAGAGAACAGCAGCAGCTCTAGGAAAACTTCAGCTGTGTGCAAAGCTCCAGGTAGGAGCATCTCCACACCCCCAGGGCTGAGTTGTTGGAATGTGGCTGGGATGGAGGGGGCTGCCGTGTCCCATCCCGGTGGGATCCAGGGAGGGAGGAGACCCCCAACCAGCAGCTCCGTGGGCAGTGACACCAGTGCTAAATGAGGAGGAATGAATGGGCTGCCAGGAGCCTCCCCCACCTCCAGCAGCAGGATTAGCAAATTGGAGCTTAATCCAAACCCCCTCGAACCTACTGGGATTCATTAGCTGCAGGTTTCGAATTATCTCCCAGGTTAAACAAAAGAACTGGGTTTTTTTGCATATCTATCTCCGGAAGGTTGGGATCCTCTAGAGACTGTAGATTACCTCGGTAATATTTTTTTTCCCTCCCTTATACATTCCTGTAGCTAAAAATCTCTGAAAATAATTTCTGGAACACTTACCAGGCTTACTGAGACTGCCCATCTTAAATAAGGATATTACACTTAATTAAGCATTGTGCCTGTGGGGCCGAGCGTGGAAGGTTCAGCTGAGAAGTCTCAGGTTATATGAATTTATAGTTGAATGCAATGGCTTGAGCAACTTTTAGGATTCAGGCCGTTGGCTGGTGAGGAAATTGGAGATGTTTTTAAGAGAAAAAAAATACTGATATAACGTAAAAGAATTGCTGTGTTGCTGTGTTGGAAGTGCTGGGAGCTACGTGGCTGTTTAGTCACGCTCAGATGAAATCTGGAATGTTTCCTTTATCCTCACCACAAGAAGAGGATTATTATTTTAAAATGGTTATTTTTTTTTTCCCTCCACAATTTCAAATTAGGCTCTGCTTGTGTGGCAGCATAAATAGAGCCACTTTGCTCTCCAGCCTGCTATTTATCTTTTTAAAGAGGGGAAAAAAAAAAAAAAAAGAAAAGAAAGGGGAAAAAAAAAAAAAAAACAGCGAAAAAAACCCCCCCAAAGTTTGACTGACACTAATTTCCCGAACAAGATACCCTCGAAACTCCAGTTTATCTCATAAAATCATAACAGACAGGGTTTGTGATGTCCCCTCTGCGAGATCCTTTCTTCTGTCAGTTGATAGCATTTGAGCTGACGGAGGGAGATGCGCCGCGCTCAGATGCCAGCCAGGAGAACAGGAGCTGTCACCAGCAGTGTAATGTGCTGTGTATTATCACTCACACTGATCCGGGGGCCCGGAGACTGTCATCTTTTTAGACTGTACAAGTCAACACAAATAAAACTGAGGAGGCAAATGATAATGTCTGAGATAGATCCAGGCTCATTCTAGCCATTACTTTTTATTCAAACCTTAGAGATGACATGATGTGAAAAATGAGCCTGTGTCTAGTTCAGTGCCCATTAGTGTGTGAGCACATTATCTTCCACTTTTCACATTGAATCTCCCTGTACATCCCGTGGCAGTTGGAGCTGTGCAGCCCGTCAGCTCTAGGGGCTGCCAGCACCTCTCCTGCCTCGGCGTGGAGCAAATATTGCCCCTAAAATGATGGGTTGGGAGGCACCTTCAGCAGTGACGCTTCCAACACCCCTCATGTGAGAGCTGACGGAGCCAGGTGTGCTCCAGCACCCCAGGCAGGATCTCCACGCGGGGCTGGAGCCCCTCGCTGTGCTTGGAGGACCCTTTCCTTGCTTAGGGAGAACTGGGGGCTGCTTTCCCAGGGAGGGTTCTCTGCTTTCCTCCCCCAGTGCTCATCCCTCATCATCATCCCCAAACCCAACCTGCCTTGCTCTGCTCCTGCCACGTGATGGGCCCTCAGCCAGAAAAGAAACATCTCTTACCTGCTGAGGGGTGGCAATCAGTTCATTCACCTTATCACTCTTGGAGCATCCAGTTGGTTGGGCCGGGGATAGGTGACCACACCAGGGAAAGGTGCCCCTGCCCAAGTGCACTGGCCACAGGAGCTGACAGAGCCCAGCCCAGCACTCACAGCCTTCAGAAATCAGAGGAGGAAAACTCAGCTGGGAACATGAATCACTTTCCCGAGGAGGTTTTAGCACAGTTGCTACACTATCAGTACCCAAGTAAAATTCCTATTACTCTCCTGTATAACCTTTAATTACCCCCACCACCCCAAAAATATCCCTCAATTACCTTCCAGGCAGAATTATGCATATTTTTAAAGTTCTCCTAGGGATATAACACTAAACGTTGGGTTGTTATGGTTCAGTGGTTTAAATTACAGTGTACTTAATTAAAACAGCGTAAAAAGCTGTCAGTATTCCATATAATTTGAAAGACTTTGATTAGTGATTTTTTCCCCTTTTCCTGTTAGAGCATACTTAGCTTGGCCATTACATTGTCATTTACCAGCACCTTGGCGTTGGAACGAGGCATCATTTCACAGCACTGGGGGGAAAAAAAGGTAAACAAATGACAGTTCCCAGCAAAAGAAGTGACAGGCAAAGAGCAGCCACCCCGAAGGAGGAGGGAACAAATAGATTGGAGGGCTGGATTTCAGCTTGGAAGTGTGAAATCTGGAAATCAGCTCTGTGCTCCTGTTGGAGCTGCGTTGCCAGGAGGAAAGAGTTGGCCCAAGGCAACCTGTGGGTGATGGAAGGAGTGGTTGTGAGGAAAAGCCAGGACACCTTGCCCAGGTGCCACAGGAAGGATGGTGATGCCATTCCTTAGGCTATGGAGGGAAAGCCAACAAAACACCTTCCCTGGGAGGTGTGCACCTTCCTGCTGAGGGCAGCTCCATCTCTGCTCCCTGTGAGCAGGGACAGGGCCCAGGGAATGGCTGGAGCTGTGTCAGGGAGGTTTAGGTTGTATTTTGGGAAAAGGTTCTTCCCCCAGAGGGTGGTTGGGCACTGACCAGGCTCCCCAGGGCAGTGGGCACGGCCTCAAGGCTGCCAGAGCTCCAGGAGGGTTTGGATGATCCTCTGGGGCACAGGATGGGATTATTGGGGTGTCTGTGCAGGGCCAGGGGTTGGATGGATGATCCCTGTGGGTCCCTTCCAGCTCAGGAATAATCTGTGATTCGATGATAAAGTGGCCAACAAGGTGCTCCTGGGTGTATTGTCATGAACCTGCTGAAAGCAGTGCCCTGTCTGGCATTTACAGGTGTTAATTACTGTTCCTGGTGTGATGGATTTGCTCCCCCAGAGGTCCCTGCAGAGGGCAGGAGTCCCCAGGCAGGGAATGCTGGTGGGCTCCTGTCTGTACCAAGCACACTCGTGGCCGTGACCTGCAGGAGAGAAGCCTGAATTTTTGTACATTCTGCAGAAACTATCAAAGCTCTGCCCTGAAACCTGTCTGGTAGCATCTTCATAGGCTCCCAGAATGGTTTGGGTTGGAAGGGACCTTCAGGCTCATCCAGTGCCACCCTGCCATGGGCAGGGACACCTTCCACCAGCCCAGGTTGCTCCAAGCCCCGTCCAACCTGGCCTTGGACACTCCCAGGGATGGGGCTGCTCTGGGCAACCTGTGCCAGGGCCTCCCAGGGAAGAATTTCTTCCCAGTGTCCCATCTAACCCTGCCCTCTGGCAGTGGGAAACCATTCCCCCTTGTCCTGTCACTATCTGCCCGTGTCAAAAGTCATTTCCTCTCTTTTTTAAATCCCTTTTTTTTTTTTTTGTATGGGACCAGGTCCATAAAGGCTGCAGAGTCTGGGACAGCCCACATGTCCCTGCCAGCTCTGCCATACCTGGTGTTAGGTTGTTCCCAAGCACAACACAAGCCCCAACGTTCTCTTCTCTTCCCAGATCTTCTCCCTGAATTTTGGGAAGAAAAACCTGTTCTCCTGCACAGTTAAATCATAGAGTTCCTGAATGGTTTGGATTGGAAGGAATGTAAAGCTCATCTTGTTCCAGGCAGGTAACCTTGGATTTCCCTGGAGCAGCTGCTCCGTTCCTTTGGAATTCACAGAGGGTTATGTGAGCCCTTGCACTGAGAGGTCACTGTGCTTAAAGAGGTTTTTTTTAACGTAATCCATGTTTATTTATAAACTAATGATGTGACAGTGCTCACGCTGTGAACATCTATATTTTTCATCAAGGCTTTTTATTATGGCAAAACATGAAATCATAACTGTGAACAGGAAAATCCTGTTTAGCCACGGGCTAAACATCTTGGTGCTGCTACACAGCTACACCAGAGCTGGGTTTCACTTCTTGCATTATCAGCCTGAGCAAACGTTGTTTTTTTTTTTTTTTTCAATACAGTTGGAGAAAAGCATATGGTCAGGACTGGCAGTGTTTCTTTTCCAGTTCAGAGGATTTTTCAAACCTATTTTGCTCGCTGGGAATGTGCAGATGCGTTCGTGCCTGCTTGAAAAATTATCCCCTTTTTAAGTAGTGACCGGCTGGTGATTGTTGTCTCCTGGAAACTGGGGCTGGAGCCCTCAAGTGTGTGCTCATCCCACGGGGCTGAGCCTCCCCTAGCAGTGGGTGGATTTATTTCTAATTTCTGGCATTGCAAAAATGTGGCAGGTTGGGCAAATACAGTTCAGTTGTCTTTCGCTGCCAGAATCAGAGGTGTTGGTCTGGTGTGACCTGCCCTGGTTTTGGGGCAGGTGCCACTGACCTCAGTGGGCACGAGTGCTTTGGGGTTTGTGCCCTTTGGCTCAAGGGTCACGTTCAGGGTGGGGTGACCACCCTGGGGAGCTGCTCCCAGGGCACTGCCAGGCACCAGGGAGATGATCATTAGAGAGTGAGGCAGCTGAGGAGGAGCTGGGGGGGCTCAGCCTGGACAAAAGGAGGCTCAGGGGGGACCTTCTGGCTCTGCAACCCCCTGACAGGAGGGGGGAGCTGGGGGGGGTCGGG
>NW_020884919.1:829526-846685 GCF_003945725.1 Corapipo altera
CCCCATCACCAAACCCTCCAGGAGCAAAATCCCCCTCCGTGAGGTCAAACCTCCCTTAAAACCCCAGGAAAGGGAGAGAGGGAAGCGCGGAATCCCCCGACCCCAAAATCAGCGTGCAGATGATGATGAATCTGGCAAAGACGGCGGTGAAATGAGGCAGCTCCCGTAATTATGGCTGTGTGTTTACTGACACCGCGGTGGCCAGGGATGGCAGAGGCAGTTTTGCCTCCCGAGGTTTAATATGTAGGAGGGTGGGTCACCTGCTCTGAGAGGTCTAATTGCCTGGGCTGCTTCCCCCTTTAAAGTAATTTATATTGCCGGAGGGACGGCTCCCCGAGGTGGGGGGGGGGGGGGGAGATCCTTTGAAAATTGTTGCTAGCGCGGGGAAGACTTTTTTTTCCGTCGATGAAAAATTCTGCAGATCCTCAGCTTTGCGGGTGACCTGCTCTTTCTGGAGCACCTTCATCCCACGGGGGGACCCTCCTGCCCCCGGGTTCCCTCCCCCCCCCCAGTGCCGGGAACCCTCCGTGGCACCGGCGGCACACACCGCCCTGAATCCTAATTAGGCATATGCAGATAGCTCCAAACCTGCTCAAGATGGATTATCTGAGTGAACACTAGTAAATTATCCTTTTATTATCCCTTTAGTGTCCGCTGGAGAGATTGGATTGGGTTAGCGGGCGGCTGAGACTTTTGTTCCCTTGGATTGATGTGGAGGAGCAGCAAGGTGGGAACGTGGGGGGCACTGGAGTGAGGTGGGACGTGGCTTGGGAATCAGGAGTGGGCTGCACCCTGCCATGGCACCCTGGGATCGTCACAGCTGGAGAAACTCAGGCACAGCCGTGGCTCACAGCAGCTTTGGGGGATGATATTTAGCAGTGAAAGTATTTAAACCACGTCTGACTGTCCTGGGAATCCCAGACTGGTTTGGGTTGGAAGGGATCTTAAAGCCCATCCAGTGCCACCCCTGCCATGGGCAGGGACACCTTCCACCAGCCCAGGTTGCTCCAAGCCCCGTCCAACCTGGCCTTGGACACTTCCAGGGATTCAGGGGCAGCCACAGCTTCTCTGGGCAACCTGGGCCAGGGCCTCCCCACCCTCCCAGCCAGGAATTCCTTCCCAATATCCCATCTATCCCTGCCCTCTGGCAGTGGGAAGCCATTCCCTGCGTCTTGTCCCTCCATCCCTTGTCCCCAGTCCCTCTCCAGCTCTCCTGGAGCCCCTTTAGGCCCTGCAAGGGGCTCTCAGCTCTCCCTGGAGCCTTCTCTTCTCCAGGTGAATCCCCCCAGCTCTCCCAGCCTGTCAGTCTTGCTTTGAAAATTATATTCTCGCATTGTGGTAATAACTGGGGAGGTGTCAGGCTGTGGGATAACAATGCCAGTGCCCAGGGAAAGTTTGGGGTTGCTAAAATGGGCACTAAATCCTTGACCACGGCCTGCATTAATGTGCCATTCTGTGTCAGTCCTGGATTCCTGGGGGTGCAGCTGTAGGGTGGCCCTGGAGCCCTCCTGAGTCACCCTGGGCTGCCTTGGAGCTCCCTCCCTCTGGGAGATCGTCCCCAGGGAATATCCACGGGGTTTTTCTCAGAAACACTGAGATCTGTGACACCCTGAAAGCAGAGGAAGATGCTGCTGGTGCCACTCTTTGGAAACAAGCCCCTTGTGGTGCTCGTGGAGCCTGGGGAGTCTCATGTGCGGGATGGGAGGGGCTCGCTGGAAAGCAGCAGGAGTTGAAGTGTGATTGAGACCTGTGTTAAAGCCTAAAAATGAGGATGGGGAGGTTTCTAGAATCAGAAAGGGGGGAAGAGCTGAAGTCCTGACCCTCTTCCTCATCCGTGTTCAGGTGGAATAACCACAAGTCCAGTGTCCTGCACATTTCCTGCTGGCAAATGTTGGTGCTCTGCTCCCAGGCTTGCAAAGTACACTGGGAACATCCTTTAATGTGTTTTGGTTATAACCTCTATTTTTTCACTTCTGTTTTGCAACCAGACTGTGGATGTGTCGGAGCAGGAGCTCCATCTCCACATGCTGGCTTTGCTTGGCAGCAGTTTGGATGCTGGGAATGCTTGGAAACAAGATGCAGTTGCAAGGCAGTGTCCAACAGCAGAGTCTTCTTAGGGTTTCTGTGCTCCTTTTCCTATTTCAGTTTTACCTCAGCGTTGATGGTTCTCTCAAAGTTCCTTCTATCCTGAGAAAACAAGGAATCGTAGGCCACAAGTTTTCCCACCCCCACCACAATGGCTCTATCAACAACCCCCATGGTTTGCCTCTGCTCTTCCCTCGGGTCCCAGCACCTTTTCCAGCCCAGTGTGGACTCCTGGTGCCCTCCTGAGCCCTGGGTTCCCTGTCCTGTCCTTGCTGGGGCCCTCGGCCCCACCGCTGGGACGGGCTCCCCGTGGCCCAGCCGTGCCAGGCAGGGCAAATTCCTTCACAGACTATTTATCCAGATTGCTAATTCCCTGCACAGATGGCTCTGCAGAAAACTGTGTGGGAGAAGAGTGGCTTTTTAAGCCAATTAAATAGAAACCTTGTCCAAGAAGGATTTTCGAGCTGCTTCTGCCTGTGAATTCGTGACGTGTTGTGCTGTGTGTGCTGGCAGAGCTGCTCTCCCTCAAGAGGGAGAGAGGGAGGGATGGGCACAATTTCCTTGGTTTAAGGTCATCTCTGATTTTTTAAAAATTTTTTAATTTATTTAATTATTTTTTTTTATTTAAAGAAAAAAAAAAACCTGAAAGAGCTTCCAGTTTGGCAATATTGTGGAGTGTTTTAGGTATAGGAGAGAAGTCCCTTGTCATTTCTGTCCATTAATTCTCCTGCCAAGCTCTCCAGCCTCTCCTCAGGATGTAAAGCAAGCCATGATTTGTAGTAAGACAGATGAGAGGAGGGGAAAGAGAGAAAAAAGGGTATTAAATGACATCCAAAGGGGGAAATACTAGTTAATAACATTAATATTTCTTTATTACTGAAGCGTTTGGGCTCAGTAACCCAAAAAGCTGCAGTAAAAATCCATCCAGTTCAAGGAGAGAAGCAAACATGTTAGAACAGTCACTGGTTTGTGCTTCTAATGACAGAAACTTCAGTGTCTCCACGTTCCCAGGTTGCTGAGGGAGCTGGGGAGGCTCAGTCTGGAGAAAAGGAGGCTCGAGGGGCACCAAATTTTCCTGAGTTTTGTGATGCAGTCCCTGGCTGATCTCACTCCTGCTGTTCATGTGTCTCTTTCTCTTTTTCTCCTTTCCCTCATCATCTCCCTCTTTCTTTTCATTCTGTAACTATTTTAGGAAGGCACTGTCCTTTCTCTTGAAACCTCCACAGACCCCTGAAATAATAATTACAATAATAAAATAATAATAATAATCCAACCAATCACCAAGATGGAACTAATTGGCCATACAGAGTAGTTTACCAAGAAGATGTATCACCCAAAAGGTAGCAAAGACCCTTTTATTTGGGTTCAAAGTCTGGAATATACATCACTGCTGCAGCAGCTGACACAGATTAACCATAGCTGGAGCCTCAGAATTAATGGCCTTCAGCCACAAAATTCATTATCTGGGTTCCTTTAACATGGTGTCATCAGAGTCTTGTGTGGAGGAATCCACTGGATTCCTCTGCAGGTGCCCTGAGCAGATTTAGACCATGGGAAGCAGCTCCCATGGGAGCCAGTTCCCACCAGGAATGTGTGAGGCTGAGTCACAGTCTGTGAGAGGAGTGTCTGACACACCACAAACCCCCTGCACTGCAGACCTGGGAACACCTCAGGAAGCTGCTCCTGGGGGGCTTACGTGGAGAATCAGCAAGGTGGGATGTTCTGGGTCTGGGCTGAGGGACTTTGGGCATCAGAGGGAATTTAGGGGTTGTGTGGGAGGGAAGCTCCAGGGACAAAGCAGGTCTGCCCACCCCCCATCCTGCTGCAGCCCCAGCTCTGGGCAGATGTGCCAGTTCTGCCATAAATTATCCATTGAGTCTGCCTGGAACACCCACAACCCCTCGGGGTGCTCTGACATCCACAACCAAGCCCCCAGTGTCCCTCCTCAGAGCTGACTGAGGGTCCCTAAGGCCACCTTTGTGCTGCTGCCACGCCAGGACAAAGGAGTTTGGTTTGTTCTGGGCTTTGTTTTGTTCTTGGGTTTCCTCTGCTCAGGAACTTGCTGCTTGCTGAGTTCCCACTCTCTGGATGGTCATCAGAGTTGCAATGTGGACATTTCCTGTTGCAGGCAGACTGGCTTCATCCCTCTACTCCTCTATCTTTCTCTCTGTCTTTCCCCTCCCCTTCTTCTTCCCTAGACCTTTTGAATCTCAAATTCATCCTGACCCAAGCATAAAGACTCCTTTTCTCCCTTCTTTCCCTCCTTCTTTCTTTCCACCTCTTTCCCTCTTCTTCCCCTCACCTTTCTCTTTTTTAGTGCTCTTTTTCTTCCTCTTCCTCCCTCTCTTTGCTCATGTGCTGGAGGCTTGACCAGATGACCTCCAGAGGTCCCTTCCAGCCCCAGCCAGTCTGTGATCCCGTGTTTTGGCTGATGTTTGTCATTTCCTCAGTGGAATGACTGAGGTGTAGGATGGAGAAGACAACACAGGGACCTCTGTGGAGTTGTTGTCACTCAATCACTGGGATTGAGAAATGCTGGCCCTGTTGTCAAGCAATGAACAAAGTCCTTCAGCCCCTCTGGGGCTCTGCCTGTGCCCAGTGAGCACCTGTGGGACTCCCACCCTTGCTGGGAGAAGGGCTCCCCTCGCCTTTGGCCTGTTCATTAGGATCGGGGTGGTGACTTGTCTGTGTGCGTGGGATCGTGGAAAATCCAACAGGAGGGGGGGAGGAGAGAGCAAAAAGGGCAGCAAAGGCTGCTGGAGCAGCCCTGGGCAGCCCAGCATTCCCTGTCCAAGCCATCCCTGCCCTTATCCCAGCCCCCATTACACATGCAAGCTCTGCACAGTCATTTCCAGATGCAAAGAGAGGGAAGCGGGGCGGGCGAGTCTGTGGGAACGGGGAACACATCTGACAAACACAAAAATTAAACCACTCGGGAATAAGGCAAACACTGAGAGGGAGAAGTGGGAATGAGACAAATATTGGATTAAGACAAACACTGCTGCAGATTCCAATGTCAATTCCGACGGCAGCCACCAAGTTTGGGGTGTGTTGACAATTGGAGATGAAGGGCTGAGGCAGGAGGCAGGAAACCTTCCAGGCTCCGGGCTGGTGTCACTGTGTTATTTGACTCGGTGACCTAAATTATGAGGGTGTAACCAAATAAACTTGAACACGAGCAGTGCACTGAAATCCACGGCACTGCAGCAGATTAACCGGTGTTTTTACAGCCAGGATGTGGCAATCCCTGTCTCCGGGTGCTCCAGGATTTTTGGTTGTAATTCATTACGTGGGAGCTCATTCAAAATAGGCTCCAAAAGCTGTTCCTTGTGTGCTGACGGGGTGAGTGGTCGTTTTCTGGGGTGGAAAGCACAGACACACTTTGTGAGAAATGCATGAGGAGAAAAATAGTAAAATCTCCGCTTTTTCGGAAGCATCAAATGATTAAAAAGTTATTTAGAATGTCGCTGGGGCACTTTATGTGTGAAATCTGAGGATGAACAAGGTCTGGTCTTACCCAACAGTGACCTGGACCGTTCCAAAGGCAATCCCATTTGTCCACAGGATTTTAACTTTCCCAGTGCCCTCAGTGCAGTTTGGCCAAAGTCAAGTTCTGTGATCTTTAAAGGTCCCTTCCAACCCAAACCATCCCATGACTATGCAAAATCTGGCTCATTACAGATCCAGACCGTGGCATTGTCTCATGAAGGCTGAGGACAGAAAAAATGTGTGTCCTGGTAATTGCCATTGATGGCTTGTCGTGGAATTGGAGAAGGTTTTCCAGGTTTTTTGCGTTTCCTTCTCTGGAGATATTCAAACCCCACCTGGACCTGACCCTGTGCAACCTGCTCTGGGTGACCTTGTGTTGCAGGGGGTTGGATGAGGTGATCTCCAGAGGTCCCTTCATCCCAATCACTCAGTTGTCCTGTGATTCTGTGCTGCCTCTTCTCCTTGGAGGGGTTAAATGTCTTTGTTGGGTGTTTTTGGGGGGTTTTTGTTTGTTTGTTTGTTTTGGTGGGGTTTTTTGTGGTTTGGATTTATATATATATATATTATTTATATATAAACAATATAAAATATATAATTATATATATATAAACGCACACACACACATTTTGTACTGCCACTGAAGGTGCTGTGTCTCCCAGCACTGTGCAGCAGCCTGGTTCTGTATCACCCTCTAATATTGTAGACAAGTTTAATTCTGTTAATTCTTTTAATCAGACAGACCATCTTTTCCCTTTTTCTTAAAATTTATTTTCTTCTAACTGTTTTCAAATGAAGAATTAGTCTGGTGAGAGCATTCCTGCGCAGGAGCAATATACAAATGTAAAATTAAATATTCAAATCTCCCTTATTTTCAGTACAGAAACAGAGATACTTCCAACACACAGACCCTTCTGAGCTCTTACTCCAGTGGGTGTAAATCCTTTCTCGTGGGTTTGGGGGATGTGGGGCCTGTGGACTGTGTTTCTGTTTAGCAGGGAAGAAGCACCTGTTTGTGTTGGAATTAGGGCAGAGGGGATGTTGAGCTCCTGTGCTCCCTTTGGTGTGAACACCACGAGCTAAAAAATGAGTTTTCTTCATGTGATGCCTCTGGTTGGCTTTGCCACCCTCGTGGGATTCAGCAGGGCGTGAGATTTTGGGTGTCAGGCACAGAAATTAATGATCTGCCAGGGAAAAGAATTCTAAATAATGGCTGAGATGCTCTAAGAAACATGATTAAAGTTCTGGGAGGCTGCAGATATTTTAGCATAGATTTTAAAAATTGAAATATATCGCTGGATGATAACAGAGAGTTATCTATGACCCTGCACTTCACTACAAACAGCAAATACATCTGTCCTAAATAAAAATGTGCCCTGTAATGAAGGAAAATACACGGAAAAAAGGATATTGGGCTCGTTTTGAAAACTTCTGGCAGTTGCAGAAAGGTTCAGGTGCAGCTGGGAGTCCTCAGTGTCGTTTTTCACAGGAAGGAAGATTTCTGTGCTCTTTGTGCAGGTGAGGGTGTTGTGGAAGTGAAATATGTGGTTCTGTGGGTATTCTGTGACCTTCTTGGGGGCTGTGGCACAACTGCACCCTGCAATCAATATAAATAATATTAAGAAGTAGTCAAAGAAAATACCAATTCATAACCAGTTCCATTAACTGCAGGGATTTAAACGAGCACTCGTGTGACCAACAAGTTGGCTGCTTTTCAGCTGCCTAAATTAGTCTAATAAGCTGTATCTTCCCATAAATCTTGTTTCCCTTTAATTAGGACACGACTGAAAAGCTAAAGGCACAAAAACTTCCGGTGCTTGAGCGCAGTGAGTTCTGTGAAAGGCAGAGACAGGCAGAAAAACCTGCCCAGGAAGAGGGAAGAGCACGTTTGAAAGAGCTCTGATAAAGGTTTGAGGGGGTAAAACTGCAGCGACAATAGAGGGAAACATCTCCAGGAGGTTCTGAGAGTGAATGAGGAATTGATGCTGTGTTTATTAGACTGCAATCACCCTCCTAATATGCCTGAAGATAAATGGGAAGGAATTCTTTCAGCCAAAGGGAAGCGTGGCAGCACTGCCTTTGACACGGCGATTATTGATAGCGATGATAAAGTTCAAAACATCCAACGGTGAGAAACCCAAAAGCAATACCAGAAATGGTGGGGTGGAAGTGGGAAATGATGGGAAGTGTTAGGGATGTTTCATTTCAGTACCTCTGCCTCATTATACCATCAGCAAAATGTAAAATACATAGGCTAGATAAATGTCTCATTAAGTATTTCCCTGCTCATTCTGGGGCTTGGAGTGAGCTGGAATAATGAAAAATGGAGGAGCACTTTTCTCACAGGGAGGGGAGCAGGAGGCAGCTCTTGGTCAGGGGGGGTGTGAATTCCCTGGAGAGCCCAGGAATGTCCAGTGGTGTGAGGTGTGACTGTCACAGCTGCAAGAGAACGGGGGGGGGGTTAAATATTGGGGGTTTGTGCGTGGATTTTACAAGAGGAGGATTAGATCTGTCTCATGGCACAGAGTCCCAGAATCCCTGAGGGTGGAAAAGCCCTCCCAGCCCATGGATCCCCCCTGTGCCCGATGCCCCCCTTGTCCCCCAGCCCAGAGCACTGAGTGCCACAGCCAGGCCTTCCTGGGACACCTCCAGGGATGGGCACTCCAAACCTCCCTGGGCAGCCCCTGCTAATTTTAACAACTCTTAGCCTTACAAATCTTGGACTCCTTTGGTCTTTGGGGGCTCAGGGAGAAATCCTTCCCTGGGAGGGTGGGGAGGCCCTGGCCCAGGTTTCCCAGAGAAGCTGTGGCTGCCCCTGGATCCCTGGAAGTGTCCAAGGCCAGGTTGGAGCACCCTGGGCTGGTGGAAGGTGTCCCTGCCCATGGCAGGGGGTGGCACTGGATGGGATTTAATGTCCCTTCCAACCCAAACCACTCTGTGATTCCACAATTCTGTGGAAATCCAATGTTCCATGTAACTCCAAGCTCAGGGAATGTTGTGCAGAGCAGGCACAGTCAGGTTTGTGCCTTGCACTGTTATTTCAGCTCAGGGGAGGAATTAAATGTATTCCCAACTGTGTGCACCGATTGCACCAGAACTATTCATGCACCTAAAATTATACCGAGACTTGGCTGATGTATAACTGGTAGATGCATAATTTGCACTTTTAGAAAGGTTATATAAAATACAGAAAAAATAATTTTATAGATATATATATGGTTTTTATTTTATGCCTAAATGTATGACATGAAAATCCTTTGTAGGTCAAGGCAGAGCATGTGGTTTCCAGCAATATTTTCTGGCATCTCATGATCAAATGTTCCCTTTTTTAGCAGCTGGGGAAATTTTCCTTGTTCCCAAATTCCTTTTAGCTGCCTGCAACAGGACAAACTTCCAGGGGCAGGGGGGAATCAGCCCTGGGGCAGCCTGGGAGTGTGTGTCCGTGGTGAAGTTCTTATGGAATCACAGAATCCCAGGAACGTTTGGGCTGGAAGGGACCTTAAAGATAACCTTATTCCAACCCCCTGCCATGGGCAGAGACACCTCCCACTGCAGGTTCCTTGCATTTTTTCCTTACCTTGGGGGAAAAAAACCAAACAAACACATAAAATCAGTGTTATAATGTGTGGTGAGGATTTGTTATTATTGAAAATACTGGGAGAAAAAAAAAAAAAAAAACCAAACCAAAAAACAAAACAAACAAAAACCCAAACCAAAATAACAACAACAAAAAACAAACAAACAAAAAAACCCCCCAACCAAACCCCCACAAAACCCTTTTCCACAAAGCTGTGGGAATAATCATAAACATCAATCAATCCAGTGGTATCCCAAGGCTGGAAGTCCCTCAGCAGAGAGCTCGTGTCAGCTTGGAAGGAGAGGAGCAGGAGGGAGAGGGAAGGAAAGCAAATCCCACGTGTTAGAATTCCGGAGAGCACAGCAATAGGTTCCCATTATGCACTTTATGAAGATGCAACATGGTTTATTCTTCAGGGAATGGCATAATAATTAGAATTAATAAGATTTTAATGGTGATCGCCTAAGTGCCAAATCTTCTCAGTGGGAGGTTTTAGTGCTGCTGCCACAGGAGCGTTTTGCAGAGTGAACAAGCTCTGCAGTGGGAATTACCCCCATTACCACCCAGGGCAAACACTCCCCAGGTCCCAGCGCTGCCACCTCGCCCTGCCCTGGCTGCCAGGAACACACCAGGGCTTGGGCAGCTCCCGGCACAGAGAGGGGTTCCCTGGGAACCCCCTGCACAGAAAACCCTCCAGAATCCTTTCGTTTTTCCCTGAGATGGGCTTTGACAGGAGCTGCTTTCAATTTGTGGCCCTGGGAGGGACTGGGATAGTTCAGGATTTTCGATGTATTTCACTGCAAACACTCCCAGGACGACTGAGCCCTTCCATGGTGCTTTCACAGAGGAGTATTTCACAAAAGGGAGCCAGGAGCCTTATTCCCGTTTTCCTTTCCATGGCCACATTCCTTGTAGGTGGCACATGGATCATAAGCTTTCCCTGTCTGTTTTATATTCCTTCCGGGTGCATCCAAACCGAAATTTTCCTTGGAGCTGGCAATGTTTTTAGCTTTCACAAAAGGTCAATTATTTCAAAATGTTTCGATGTTTGAAATATTCTGATGTTCAAAATATTCTGGTGTTTGAAATATTTTAATGTTGAATTACTTTTTTTTTTATTCTTTCAGAGGGGATTGAGTTCTGATGATGATCATTTGGGTCAGAAAGTGCATTTAATTTTTATCCATCCACTGAGAAAATGCTACATTTAGAGGTGTAGGAACAGCCTGGAGTACCAGGAATCCTCCCCGGAGTTTTTCAGCACTGAATGCAGATAGACTGGATTCGAAGCCCTCTGAGGCCACAGAAAATGTTATTTCCTGGAGAGAGAGAGCTGGAGTTGCTGATGCCTGGAGATATTTAACCCCTGCCTGGATGCCCAGGTGTGAGGACAGGGGGATGCTCAGGTGCCACCTCATCCCACCAAGGCGGTGGCTGGCACAGGTCCCCAACGTCCCTCCACTGGTTGGGAAGGAAGTTTTTAGGCCTTGGGAAGTCTGGTTGATACAAACATAGATCAGCCTAGTACAAAAAACCTCCCTTTTCACTAATTTAACTCAAAACTACTCTGCAACACCACCTAGTGCTGCCGGCACGCGCAGCGGGGCTGGGATGGGGACGGGAACAGCCCGGGTGGGATGTCACCTGCTCCCACTGCCAACACACCCCCAGGGGGGGTCTGGAGTCAGGAAAAGCCACGAGGAATCGCTTCAGAAGTGGGCATTCTTCCCTGGGAGATAATTAGCTGGAAAAATCAGCCTAGTGCAAAGGTCTGAGAGCCTCCCAAACTCGTTCATGCGGCGTCGAATTTAGGAGGAGGTTCTTCTCTGTGCCTGGAGGAGCAATTCCTGTGCCCTGCAGTGTTATGGCCAGGTAGAGGCCATGCAGCCCTTGAAGTGCCAGGCACATCACCAGCATCTCTCCTGCTCTGAAACTTGGGGAGCTGATAGATGGACTTTTCTTACCCCACTTCCCTTGGACAGCCTTCAAAAATTATGGGTATGGAGATGAAGGCGCTGCACTGGAAGGAAACAGTGTGGGAGGGGATTTCTATAGGGGATTTCTATAGGAACCGTTTCCATCATTCCTGCATCTAACCTGGGAAGAGGAGCTGAAGGAAACCACTCCACCTTCATCTCCACTTCCATCTCCA
Source organism: Corapipo altera (assembly GCF_003945725.1). Lineage (NCBI taxonomy): Eukaryota > Metazoa > Chordata > Aves > Passeriformes > Pipridae > Corapipo > Corapipo altera. Next base: position 840,827 of record NW_020884919.1, read on the forward strand.
TCTCCATCCCCTTTTCCCACCAGCCTGCTCTGAGCACATCCCAAAGGAGCGCTGCTTGGACAATGGGTTTGTACCCTCTTGAAATCCCCCCAAAAAAGGTGATGGGAGTGCTGGAAGTGGAGCTGGGGAGTTTTCCCTGTTGTGGGAAGGTGTGGGGGCAGCTGGGATACCTGTGCTGCCAGTTTGGCTTCCTTTGGAATCCTGTCTGGGCCTGAGGGAGTGGGATGACACGGGAACATCGGCTGGGGGTTGTGTCCAAATGGGAGCAGATGACACCAACTGCAGAGAAATCAGGGTAGTTTTGGGAAAAAAAATCCCAGGAGTGAGTGGGGAATCACAGGAGAAGAAGAAAAGCTGGAAGACCCAAAGAAGACAAGAGCAGCCTGTGGAAGCATGTGTGGAAAAGATAAACAAGCTCCTTTCCAGCTCACGGGCACAAAGAAGTGGAAAGTTACTTACCCAAGACCCTGAAAATTCCTGCTTTAAGGAATGGCTCTGTGAAAAGCACGTGTTCCCTCCTCGGGGTGGCTGCTGGGCTGGACAGTCAGGCTCAGGCTCTGAGGAGAAGCAATTCCGAGCTGCCATAATTAAAGTGATGAGGATAATTAATCCCCCCCGTGATTGCCCTGAAGGAGGAGTGTTAATGATGTAAATATGATGAATTCCAAAGGCAGGTGGAGAAAGGGGGAGGCTCAGCCCCTGCACTGGATTTCTGGGGTCGGGGGGAGTTGGGATCAGCCAAATGGTCAGGCTCCCAAAATGGTGCTCCAGGAGGGCTGGAGGAACAGGGAGAGCCCTGGAGAGCTGAGCTTGGCACTGGAGGGAATCCTACTGGGTAAGTGCATTTCTGAGGGTAAGTCCAATTTTTAGGGTAGGTTTATTTTTTTAGGGTATTTTTTTGGGTAAGTTAAATTTTTAGGGTAAATGTATATTTTTAGTTTAAGTTTAATTTTTAGAGCAAGTGTAATTTTGAAGGTAAATGTATCCTTTTAGGTTAAATTTAATTTTTAGGGTAAGTGTAATTTTGAGGGTAAATGTATCCTTTTAGGTAAAGTTTATTTTTTAGTGTAAGATTATTTTTTAGAATAAGTTTATTTTTTAGGGTATTCTTTTTTTTTTTAGAGTAAGTTTATTTATTTAGGCTAAGTATATTTTTTTAGGACAAGTGTGTATTTCTAGGATAAGCCTATTTTTTAGGTTAAATGCATTTTTGAGGGTAAATGCATTATTTCTGTAGGCTAAGAGTATTTTTGCAGCAAGTGCACCGTGCTCTAAAACCACTTAAATTTCCAGCCCCTGCATCCCAATTTATGGCCATTAACCAGGAGAACTCTTCCTCGAGTCTGTTAACCCTGATGCCACCTAACAACATGTAACAACCTTCCCTTCCAGCTGTGCTGCCAGAAAAGCTTTGTGACATCAGCAGCTCCTGTTCCAAATTCCAGCCCACAAAAGGAAAAGGAGAAGGAACAGGGTTGGAATTTCTTCCAGGGGAGGACACCTCGTGCACTCAGATTTACCTTCAGCATAAGCAGTATTTTGGATTAATGTGGCTTTGGGAGTGTTCCCAACACCCTTCCCTGCGCTCCCTCATCCCTGCTGGGTTTATTTGGGAAGTGTGTTCCCTCCCATGGGTGCATCCCACGGGCATTAACCAGGACAGCCCCCACCCCTCCCATGGGAACACACCCCCGGGGGGCAGGGAACACTGGGAGGCCTCAGGGATAACATTTGGGATGGAGAAACCACCCCAGCCCTGCTCTGCCTGACACGTTGGATCAGTTCCTGCAGCTGTGAGAGTTCCTGATTTCCACAGTGCACCATTCCAGGGGAGAAGGAAAACAGGGAATGCAAAGAATTGCACGGAGGAAACTCATTGACCCCAGGAATGACCTGAGGAGCCAATGCTGGGCAATCACAGAGACAGGGGAATATCCCCCAAAGAGTCACCCTTTTCCACAGAATTCCAGAATAGTTTGGGCTGGAAGGGACCTTAAAGCCCATCTCTCCAACCCCTGCCATGGGCAGGGACACAAAAACATGCGTTTCTTCTGAAAATTAAGGCAAATTAAATATTTAGCTGAGGCCCTTTGTGTGGGGAATTCTGTTCAGAGGGTAAAACCAGGGAGGATTTGTTGTTCTGTGGGCACAGATATTTCAGATTATCCTGACTCAGCCCAGGGGCTTTAATGGTCTTTAAAATCATGGAATCACAGACTGATTTGGCTTGGAAGGGACCTTAAAGCCCATCTCATCCCACCCCTGCCCTGGGCAGGGACACCTCCCACTATCCCAGGTTGCTCCAAGCCCCATCCAACCTGGCCTTGGACACTTCCAGGGATGGGGAAATCTGGTTCCAGCCACCCTGGGCAGCCTGGGAGGGACAAAACCTCTACCCCTGGTGATGAAGACGTGTCAGTAAGGTGTGGATGTGTCTCTGTAGGACACAACATGTAAAGTGTCCAACCTCGGGATGTGGAATGCAGGGAACACCCCTCCTTGTCACCACGGGTGAGATTTGTGAATATGAGACGGCAAAAACCCTGGACAAAGGAGCACAAACCATCCCAACAGGTAATTCCACTGCTTCTGTCCCTTATTATCCTGTCTCTCCTAATGGGAGGTGTCTGGGCTGCCACCGGGCACGGATCCATTGTGAATAAGCTGTCAAGTTTAATTGGGCTACACCGGGAAAATACATAAATAAATCCTTTAATAAATAAATAAATAAATAAACTCACTTCTCACTGAGGCAAAAGGCAGTGGGGTGTGCCCGCTTGGAACCCAAACCCGGGCAAAAAGAACAAGTTTTAAATTTAAAAATCCTATTTCAGAGGAAAACCAAACAAATTTAGTGTTTTAACTGGATTTTCTGCAGTCCAGGTTTCTGGGTCTCTGGTTGCAGACACAGTTACTCCCAGAACTCAGAATGATTCCCCATCTCAGGGCTGGGTGTTCCTGTGCTGTGTCCATACCTGTGTCCATACCTGTGCCATGCAGAGCTGAAGTCTGGTCTCACTGGTGTTACATGAGATCACGAGCAGATGTAGATTTAAAAATGAAAATTTACTTTTGAAATCTGGTCCCGTGACTCCATCCATTAAAAATGTGGGGTTTTGCCCAGCAAAACTTTTACCGTTTTCCCACATTTCATTTACTGTGCAACAGTTTGGAAATGATGGTTTGTATTCCTGGCTGGGAGGGTGGGGAGGCCCTGGCACAGGCTGCCCAGAGAGGCTGTGGCTGCCCCTGGATCCCTGGAAGTGTCCAAGGCCAGGCTGGATGGGGCTTGGAGCAACCTGGGATGGTGGAGGGTGTCCCTACCCATGGTACTGGATGGGCTTTAAGGTCCCTTCCAACCCAAATCATTCCGGAATTCCACACAAATCTTTAAGTCTATTAACATAAAAGTGCAGCGTAAACAAAGTCTGTGTGGAGGCATTTTGTCCAAAATAGTTGTTTCCTCCCTTAACAAGGTCAAATAAACCAGGAAGTTCTAAACTTTCAGCTGTGCTTCGTTCCCGACGTTCTGTGCTCATCAACAGGGCTCTGAACACAATGGATTCATCACCAGGGTTAAATAAACTTCTATGGTGTGCCCAGGGCTTGGAGAAGGAAACTCTGATGAAGACAGGAGGAGAGATCAAAGGGAAAAATTATAATCTGATTGGGCTGAAATGGGACTGGAGTCGTGTTTAAACTCCAGGAAGAAGGAAGACAGGGAAGGTGAGGCTGTGGATGGATCTGGGAGAAGGAAAGCCTCATTTTCCTGGGTAATATCAGAGTCATAGGATGTGCTGAGCTGGATGGGACCCAGAAGGATCATTGAATCACTGAATCACAGAATCATTCAGGTTAGAAAAGCCCTCCAAGATCATGGAGCAGAATTGATGCCCTGCCTTGGTGCACAGAGTTTTGTGGGCTTTGCACACCCACCTCCTCGGGGGTTTTCTTTGGGCCTTTATCCTAAGCAGGATTTTTTTGGCTGTGGCAATCACCTGCATGTGTGTCTTTAAATGGTCATTACACTGTGACTGTCTGAGGTTTGTCTGTGCCCTGGCACACCAACCTCCCTTGGCAAAACCTAAACCACCGCAAGGGTTTGTGCCAAAGACACGGAATTTGTGCTTTGTCCCCGTTTCCTTCTCCTACACAAAGGTGATTTTGGGCACAGGGGGTGAAATGCTGCCAACAGCACTGCAGCAGCACTGCTGGTGGGAGGGGATGGAGGAGCCAGGACTGCCCTGTCCCTGGGCAGGGCTGGGTTAATCACTGCTCACCCAGCTCACACACACACAGGGAGCCTCTCAGATGCTCCCTCTCCTTCTCCCTCCCCACCAGCCCTGCACTCTTTGAGTTCTCTGTGTGGGGGGAATCAAAGCACAGAACAAACGCTGGTTTGCTGTGGCTTTGAAGACGGTAACAGCCTCTAACAGAGCAAAAGAAGGCTCTGGGTCTGCGAGAGAGCAGTGATTGACACGGCACAGAGCCCAGGAAGAGTTTCCCTCCTAATGAGCAGCTCCAAGACTGCTTTGCAGGGCTGAAATCTCCCCACCTTCTCGTGCAGTTCCCCCTCTTCAAAGTAACAGCATCTTCTGAGGCAACTGAGCAGATGTTTGGATGAAGATCCCGACAGGTAGAATCTCTGTTTGCTGGAGGTTTGTACCTTGTTCACTCTCACATGAAGCTCCCTGTGATGCTCAGCTCAGGTGGCGAAGCCTGTCTGGGTGCTCTGGGAAGTGTTCCATGAGGGAGGAGTCAGGAGCAGCCCTGGAGCTCAGCAGGGGCTCCCCTGGGGGCTGCTGACCAGATAAAAGCTCTGGAAGGACTTTGGGTGTGGAGTCTCCTTACTGGAGATATTCCAGACCCATCTGGACACAATCCTGTGCCCTGTGCTCTGGGATGGCCCTGCTGGAGCAGGGAGAGGGGACCAGTGGCCCACTGTGGTCCCTTCCAGCCAGACCCCTCCTGTGGAGGTCCCTGGGCCGAGCTCCTTTGCCCACCGTGTGCTGTGGGGCTGCCCTTGGCAGGAAGGTTTTTCTGGACCATTGGACTGAAAATGCCTCACCCTCATGTGGGACGTTGCCACGTGGCTTATCCATGTGTGAGGGCACCCTGGCTCCTCATAGACAGTGTGACCACCCAGGAAATCACCCCCTTCTTGGTGGGACACTGGGACTGTGGCTCCTGGGGCTGTCCCAGCTCCAGCTCCTGCTGGCACCCAGGTGTGAACAAATCCATGTGTAACCAACACCCAAGTAGGGCTATGATGATGTTTTGGATCCCAAACCTTCACTAAACGTCTCCAGTGGTGTCTCCAGACACTTCTCACATCCCTGAGGAGGTGTCAGAGATGCTGCAAATCCCCCCTCCGGTGTTTCTCACACAACAACAGCTGAGGGTGAGCAAATGTCTTTAAGCTCAGCTCAGCTGGATGGGTTTTTCCTTGCTCCATTTAAATCCTGGTGATGAAAGGAGCAGTGCTGGGGCTCCCAGGATGGGAGTCATTGTCCTCCCAGCATTTCCTTTAGTTCCACCAGTGCCCCAGCCAGGGGACAGTGGGATTACAGGCACTCCCAGCTGGCACTGGAGCTGGGTTTGCTGTCAGAGCAGAGGGCAGGGATGCAACAGGAACAGGCAGAACCCAGGGATTTTTTAGGTGGCCCATCACAGGTTTCTGTCTTCCTTCAGCCACTGTCTTCACCACAAACTTACCTGGTTATGCAATGGGAAAATCTAATGTTACATTGACAGAATCAAGCAATGTGGCAAAGAAGAGATCTCCTGGATATAACACTCCTGAGGCTGGAGGTGTTGTCCAGGGGCATCCAAAAGTGTCCAGATGAGAGAAGAAAGGCT
>NW_020884919.1:847085-875157 GCF_003945725.1 Corapipo altera
TGGAGCAGGGAGAGGGGACCAGTGGCCCACTGTGGTCCCTTCCAGCCTGACCCATCCTGTGGAGGTCCCTGGGCCGAGCTCCTTTGCCCACCCTGTGCTGTGGGGCTGCCCTTGGCAGGAAGGTTTTTCTGGACCATTGGACTGAAAATGCCTCACCCTCATGTGGGGCGTTGCCACGTGGCTTATCCATGTGTGAGGGCACCCTGGCTCCTCATAGGCAGTGTGACCACCCAGGAAATCACCCCCTTCTTGGTGGGACACTGGGACTGTGGCTCCTGGGGCTGTCCCAGCTCCAGCTCCTGCTGGCACCCAGGTGTGAACAAATCCATGTGTAACCAACACCCGGGTAGGGCTATGATGATGTTTTGGATCCCAAACCTTCACTAAACGTCTCCAGTGGTGTCTCCAGACACTTCTTACGTCCCTGAGGAGGTGTCAGAGATGCTGCAAATCCCCCCTCTGGTGTTTCTCACACAACAACAGCTGAGGGTGAGCAAATGTCTTTAAGCTCAGCTCAGCTGGATGGGTTTTTCCTTGCTCCATTTAAATCCTGGTGATGAAAGGAGCAGTGCTGGGGCTCCCAGGATGGGAGTCATTGTCCTCCCAGCATTTCCTTTAGTTCCACCAGTGCCCCAACCAGGGGGATCACAGGCACTCCCAGCTGGCACTGGAGCTGGGTTTGCTGTCAGAGCAGAGGGCAGGGATGCAACAGGAACAGGCAGAAACCAGGGATTTTTAGGTGGCCCATCACAGGTTTCTGTCTTCCTTCAGCCACTGTCTTCACCACAAACTTACCTGGTTATGCAATGGGAAAATCTAATGTTACATTGAGAGGATCAAGCAATGTGGCAAAGAAGAGATCTCCTGGATATAACACTCCTGAGGCTGGAGGTGTTGTCCAGGGGCATCCAAAAGTGTCCAGATGAGAGAAGAAAGGCTAGGGGTGTGGTTGGACATTTTACTGACATCTCACCATGGTTGTGTTTCCATCCTCCTCTGGGGGTGTAGAGAATCCCAGAATCCCTGAGGTTGGAAAAGCCCTCCCAGCCCCTGGATCCCCCTGTGCTCCATCCCCACCTTGTCCCCCAGCCCAGAGCACTGAGTGCCACGGCCAGGCCTTCCTGGGACACCTCCAGGGCTGGGCACTCCAAACCTCCCTGGGCAGCCCCTGCCAAGGCCTGACCACCCTTTCCAGGAGGAAATTCCTCCTCATGTCCAACCTGAGCCTCCCCTGGCACAGCTGGAGGCCGTTCCCTCTCCTCCTGTCCCTTGTTCCCTGGCAGCAGAGCCCGACCCCCCCCCCCCGGCTCCCCCCTCCTGTCAGGGACTTGCAGAGCCAGAAGGTCCCCCCTGAGCCTCCTTTTCTCCAGAGGATCTCCCACATCAATGTTCTTCCAGGGATTCACCTTCCTGAGCAGGTTCTCCTGGGGCAGCACCCGAAGCCACAGTTCCTGAGGGCTTTGGCTCTTTTCCCTCTGGTTTTGGATGCTCCAGCACAGGCAGTTGGATTTTGCTTTCCCAGTCCTCCTCCTCACAGTCTGACAGCTCTGTCAGGAGGTAACAGACAGGAGCCATAATTTAAACTGATGTCTTCTGTTTGATAGTGTGAGCCACTAAAGCAGATGCTGATAATCAAGATAATCAAATCAAGATCCTCAGATCTGAGGGTTTCAGACGTGCAGACACATTGAACTGGATGAGCAGCCCTGGCATTTATTTTGCTAACTTCAGGCTGGCTGGATTTTACAACCTTTTCCAGACAAATTATTTTGGGGGTAGGGAAAATTGCTGTGAGTAGTAAGGCTGATCCTTAGCAAGGGTCTAAACTACCTCTGAGCTGGTTAATCTTCTTTGACGTGGCTCAGTGGAGGCAGAGATTCAATTCAGCAGCTTCCTCATAAGTGCTGGGGAAAAAAAAAAGATGCTCTTCCCAGCAGCCAAAAGCCCTACTGAGGGTCCTGGGGTGTCCCTGCAGTGTCCTGGCCAGGGGGCTGCCACCAGAGAGACTTTGTGTCATGAGCCAGCTGGGCACAACTTGCTCATTCCCAGGAGCTCAGCAATGTCCATCCCACCTGTAGCTTGGAAAAAAACCCAACCAAAAAATGGTGTTGCCTGTGTCCTCCCATCCCTGGAAGTGTCCAAGGCCAGGCTGGACTGGGCTTGGAGCAACTTGGATTAGTGGAAGGTGTCCCTGCCCGTGGCAGGGGGTGGAATGAGTTGAGCTTTAAGGTCCCTTGCAACCAAACCCATTTTAGGATTCTGTGATTCTTATCCCCACCTTTATTATTTTTTTTTAAGCAACATTTTAAGATGGCTTCAGGAGAGTTTTTATTAGGTGAACTTTGTGGTCGGACCTATAACCCAAAACCTCCTGTATTTTTAAAGAATCCCAGGGAGTGAGGAATGCAATCAGAGATTCTGTGCCCAGAGTGTGCCAGCCAACGAGCTGCAGGTGCCCAGCACTGGTGAGGGGGGGGATGGATGCAGGGCAGCCAACCAGGGCCCTGCTCTGCCCTCTCAGGGGCTGCCAGGGGCACCATAAATGTCACAGACCCAAGGGCAGGGGCAGTCCAAGCAAGATTCCTTCTGGGAGCTGTCCTGCTGGATGGAAGGTACTGTCCTGGTTTTTTTTTTTTTGGTTTTGTTCCTGTGGTGGTTGTGAGTGGCCAGGAGTGATCTGGCCTTTGCCATCTGAGCTGTTGGATGTCCCCAGGGAGGAGATTTGGTGGGAGTTGTGCCCTGGCTGTTCCAGAACACTTCTCTGAGCTGGTTGGAAGGCTGGTTGGAAGCTTTGGGCTCAGTTTGGAAGCACAGCAGGTTTCAGGGGTGGTTGTGTCTTGAAATTTTCCGCTGGGGTGTGAGTCCCAGTGGACTGTGAGATGTGAGCACTGAGGCCTCCAGAGAGCTGTTTGTCACCTAATTTTGGTGCAGTTTGTGGTTGTCCTTGTCTCAGACCTGCTCCCAGATGATGGGCAGGGGAGGGGCTCCAGAGGAGTAATTACAAGCACCCTGTTACTCTTCTCTTGAGTGCAGACAAGTGGGGTGTGAAAGACAGTTAATGATTTCTTGGGGGAAAAAACAAGATAAACATATGTAATGGCTTTAAAGAGGGATATCTGCCATGCTGGGCCCCATCAAAGCCTGAGACTTCACATCTTGTAAGAAATGTGCTGCTTTCTTCATGGCTTTGGTAGTTTTTACTCTCTGAAGAGAAACAGGTCATTTAAATTTTAACTTGAATTAAGTATATGGTATTCTCAAAAGGATAAAATGACTGTACATGTAAGGTTATACCCTGGGATCTTGCTGGGAGTCAGTGCCTTCCTGGAGCTCCACTCTGGTGGTGTTAAGCTTTTCCAAGATGCTGGAGGATGTTGTAATATTTGTTTGTTGTTGCCTAAAGTAAACTGCAGAGTCGAGGTAAACAAGTAGTGAAAGAGTTCTACATTTTTATCAAGGTAAACAAATAGTTTAATTTGTTTGGGGTTTTTTTTTTGTCTTTATAATCTTTCCTTGAATGGTGGTTGAACTTTAAAATTATGATTATAAACCTGCAGTTGGCTTTGCCAGGCCACTCCCAGTTCTGCTGAGATCATTCCTTTCATGTTTAGTACTTCTGAAATCATAGGCTCAAATAAAGCTAAAAACAGGCTCAGAAACTTTGAAGTAAGTTGCCAGGAGTAGCTTATTTAAAATAAATAAACAAATCATCCTCTTGCCTGTGGACAGAATGAGCTTTGACCTGAAGTTTGCTGGAAAACACGGAATGGGAGATGGGGGGTTTATTTTCCAGGGCTATTCTTTAGGTGAAAGACTGAAATTTAGCAGGAACAAATCTTGGAAATTCTCTAAATGCCTTTAAATTAGTATTCCCTGGTCACAGGTGGTACTGAAGTGCATTAGCTGGGCATTGACCTTCTGTCTGGGTGGCTGCTGTGGTGTTGGTATTGATGAGAAAAAGGAGCTTGCAGAGCTCTTGAGATCCTGGGAGAGACGTGGGATTTGTTTGGAATGTGGAATTAGTCATCATTCCCTGCCCGTGGCAGGGCATTGGAACAAGATGATCTTTAAGGTCCCTTCCAACCCAAATCATTCTGGGATTCCATGTCCCTCCCTCTCTCCTCTGGAAATGAGTTGTCAGTGTGGTGTTGAGGCTGATGGGAAAACCTGTCCTGACTTAGCAGGCTTGGAACTGGGGAGTTCTCCTGCTCAGAAGTGACTCCCTGAGCCAGGGAGATCTGTAGCATGAGGACTGACAGCCACAGAGGCTGTGTATTCCAAACTCCAGAGTTCATAAATATTCACACATTTCCATGATCCCTCCTGGCTGCAGTTTGTCCTTGGGAGCTTGGAGGAGGCTGAGGCAGCTCAGCTGAGGGAGGGAAGACGCTGTGGCTCTTCTAATGAAGGAATTCCTGGCTGGGAGGGTGGGGAGGCCCTGGCCCAGGTTGCCCAGAGAAGCTGTGGCTGCCCCTGGATCCCTGGAAGTGTCCAAGGCCAGGTTGGACGGGGCTTGGAGCAACCTGGGCTGGTGGAAGGTGTCCCTGCCTGTGGCAGGGGGTGGAATGGGATGGGCTTTAAGGTCCCTTCCAACCTAAACCATTCTGGGATTCCATGACCTGGTCCTTTTTGTGTTTGTTTAAGATGTTTTTGCTGCATTTTGTGGAGGGTTGTTACCTGAGGCAGGTGGGCACATCCAGGGGTGATGCCCATGGCCCTGCTGAGCCCCTGCAGGGAATGTGACTCATATATTCATCAGACCAAAAAAACAACAACAAAAAAAATCTAGTTGTGATTGTTTTGGGTGGGTTTTTTTTCCTAAAAAGCCAACTTTTTAATTCTTACATCTGTCTGGGATCATCCCCCTGTGTGTTAACACACCTGTAGGGTTGGGAAGGGGGTTCCCCCTGCCATGCACGTCTCTGGGCACACAGATCTGCCCTCCACCTGCACAGCTCATGGCCTTACCCAGGATGGGTGCTGGACACAGGGCAAGGAGAAAAGGCTGAGTGACAGAGCTGCAGGAGAGGGATAAAAATATCACACTTTATTATTTTAATCAAAGCTTCCTCCAGGTGATACCTGAGCGAGGTGGAGGATCTGCTGCGTGTGGTGCTGATCCTCAGCCCTCACCCAGAGCCTGCAGGTTCTGGGAGATGTTTCAGTGTGGAGGAGGGAGCCCACAGCTTGTTGGAATTTGCATCGTGTCACTTTACATGTGGTTCTGTCTCGTGCTTAGTGATGCAACGTAACCCCCTGTGACCCCTCTTGGCTTCACACAACCAGAGCAGAGCTGGGGAAGGGCTGGTTGGGGCCTGGAAATACATCTGTGGTGGGGGTTTTACAGGAGGTACCTGCTCTGCTTGCTTAATTTTTTATTTAAAGCGTTTTGGTTCGTGTCACGATTTTTTTTTTTTATTTGTTTGTCTTAAATTCTATTTTCTCAATATATTCCCTGTGCAGGGTAAAGGTAGTAACTACGTTTTCTGCTTTATCTCCATATCTAATTTGGAGTCTGGAATTGGATTTTTGGGGGTTTCAAACCACGACACTAATCTATTTCTGGTGACAGAAAACGGGGTCAGATTCTCTGTTAACAGTATTACAGAAAAAAAATACCTAAAAATAACCTCCTTAATTTTTATTATTTTGCAATTCTGTGTGTCTGCTGCCCTTGCCCTGCCTGAGAACTGGGAGGGCTGGCAGTGGGGAAGGAAACCTTGCCTTTCCCTCACCATATGCTTCAAATGGAAGGGCAAGGCTCTCGTGGCCTTTCGTGTGGCCCCTTGTGCAGCCCCCACGATGCTGCTGCCACTGCTGATGGGGTGCATTTAAAGAAAATAAATGTGTAAGGCTCAAGAGGCCCTTCCCTGGGGGAGAGTGTGGAGCACTGTCCTCACCACTGAGCATCTCCCTCCGGCTGCTCCAGGGGCTTCTCCTCCTTCCTGCCGGGAATAACGCCCCGAGGGTGGGGGTTTAAGGGGCTTCTCCCATAGCACACCCCGAGCCTGGAGGCTCCTTTGCCCTCTGGGCTGGTGGTTCTTCTCCTCCTTCCCCCGGCCCCAGGTTCTCCCTGTGACCTTTAGTCAGGGTGGGAACATCCCCGTGCCCGGGCTCGGAGACACCTCGGAACAAATAAATAAATATAAAATTAGAATGGCTCCTGATTGTAAGGGACAACCGCCTGTGAATGTTAATTACCGTAATTGGTCCCGGTTACTATGGTGATGGGTGGGCGCTCCGGCGGGGTTTGATGGGCGAGGGGTGTTTACTCTCCCTGTACCGTCACTGCTCCAGCGATTTCCCTGGAATTCCTGCTCGGTGCTGGAGGATGAGCTGCCTCTGACAGGACACAGATATCCAGGCTGGTGTTTCTTGTTGTAGGAGATCCTCTGCTGTGGCTCTATCCAGTCCCTCTGCAGGGGTGGCTGGTGCTCTGGTACATCCCCAAAAAATGCCTCTCTGCGAACACAGAGGTGGTGGGATTTAATAATTGGTGTCTGTGTGAACAATTAACCAGGTGATCAAAGTGAGAGACTTTGTGTGGTTTTCTTAGGAGCTACCCCTCATCCAGCTCCTGAAATAAGGAAGTAGCAGCTGGGGGAAGGCTCCACAGAAGGTCACAGGGTTTATTTTTGGAGGCTCCCAGCTCAGGTATTCCTGCTGGCTGGAGTGGGGGAGTCTTCGTGCTGGGATTCTTGGGGTGTCCTCTGCAGGGCCAGGAGTTGGACTCGATGACCCTGATGGGTCCCCTCCAACTCAGTGCATTCTATGGGCCTATTATTCCACAATTTAAAGCTTTTTTTACATTAAAATGACAATTCTGGGCTGCACAGGGAAGTTCCCAACCAGAGAACTTCAAAATGTTCTTTTCCTAACCGAGGATGTCCGCGTGCAACCTCTCCTTCCATCCCTCTGTGAACTCCCAATATTATTTTTAAGCAGAACAAAGTTTCTAATGAAAAGCAAACAGCTGCCAGAGGGGCCCTTCCACGCTCCCAGTTCCAAGAATTCCCTGCCCAGCTCAGCAGCGGATCAGTCCATATGTGGCTTTTTCTTTCCCTGCAGCCCGTGGCAAGTGTTGAAGTAAAAATAAATATCTGGGGACTGTCTGAGCGAAACTCGTGTTTATCTGGAGCTAAACTGCAATTAATAAAGTGCCCCTGGCCGGCTCTGCAGCTCGGAATGCAGCAGGAAAACTTGGATGTGCAGCATTCCATGGAGCAGCCGCAGGAGGATCTGTGGCCGCTCGTGGTGTCGGAGCTGATTAATTTGTGCTCTGACCATGAAAAGCCACGGATAAATAACGTGCAGGAGCTCTTCCCTCCCTTTCCCTGGATTCCCAGAATTAATGTGCTGGTTTGGGGGCTGGGAATGTGACCCCGTGGCCAGGCTGGATCCAACAGCAGCACCGAGGCTCCGAGCCCTGCGGATCCACTCCCTCTTCCCCTCCCTGGACTCCCAGCAAAGCTCTGGAGAGCTGGGAGAGCCACGTGCCCGGGCTAAGAATAGTCCCAGCCACTGTAATTCCCCTAAAAATCAGGAGTTTGGGGCAGGGTTTCTCGGAGCAGCTGCCTGGAAGCAGGAGCAGGCAGAGCTGCTCGGAGCCTTTGGAGGTGGCTGTGGCTTCCTGAGCCTTCGGCTGTCACAGCCTGGGATTGGGATCTCACAGCAAAGCCCTGGCCTGGCACCCTCCCTCCCAAAGAGGTTTTCTTATTTTTCATTTCCCTTGAGCTTTTAAGAGTGATTTTTTTTTTGAAGAGCAGGGGGTGGGAGCAGGTCAGGGTGATTTTAAAGGCATTGGTTATTTTTTCCTGCAGGAGGAATGACAGTGGTGTTGGAGAATGGGAGAAAGTTCTATCCAGGGTTTATGGCACAGCCAGGGGTTAAATCCTACACAGCCCTTTAAAAAAGAAAGCAAAAATCACAAGTTCATTGCTGGATCATAAGATTTTATGTAAATTAAGACCAAATCAGGTCTGGGGAGCAGCGAGTGATGGTGAAGAATTCCCATTTTTATTATTCATGGATAAATCCAGCTGCAGCAGCGCCGTGCCTGTGCCTGGGATCAGCACACACCGTGCTCCTGGCTTTGCTTACAAACCCCCCCGAGGGATCCTGGCTGTCCACAGCCACGCAGGTGTCTGTGGATCTTGCTCTCTGTATTAAAAAGATTAAAATAAGGGATTTATTACTATATTTCAGTTGGAAATCCCCTTAACTGTGCTGAGCACTGCAGGGACATTCCAAGCACAAACCCCACAGGAACAGGGACCTTTATTTCTTCTGGAAACTGCAGTTATTAGCCAAGTGACAATCTCCTTTTTTTCTTTCTTTCCCTTTCAGACAGTGACAATAAATCCCAGCTTTAAGGGGTTTTTCCTCCCCAGCCCCTGACACGGCTCCAATAATCCCCCCGAAGCCGGGCTGGGTCCTGTCCCCGCGGCAGGAGCTGCGTTCAGAGCACGGCCCGTGTTTGCCTTCCCGGGAGGAGCCTTGACAAGGCATCTCTCCCTGCCCAGCACACCCTTCAGCCCCTAAAAGTTTATTCCAGGGGCTCTCCTCCCCAGCCGCGCTCCTGCTGGACAGCTCCGAGCATCCCTCGGCCAGGGGTCGTGCCGCGGGAGCGCGGCGTCAACACCCAAATCCCAAATTTTGCAGCCCAAAACACTCCAAAGGGGGTGCGGGGGGTGGGAAAAAACCAACCCCAAGGAATCAGCAGCCGGAGGAAAGCCGGGCGATGGGAATGTGCGGTCCGGGGTTGGGGGGGAAAGGGAGGGAGAAGCGATTTGCTTTAAAAAATGCTGTGAAAGCGGCGGAAAGGTTCGGAGGGAGTTTGTGCGAGTCTCTGCCCAGCCCTGTGTGTGTGCCCGGGCACTGTGGGCACTCTCACCGCTGGGTTTGCGGCGTGTCCTGGCTCTGGCAGGCGGGAATTGCTGCCGACACTGCCGAAAAATTCCTGCCGGTAATCCCGAAATCCCAGCCGTGGGATGAGCCCGGCGCTCACCCGGCGCTGAACTGAACCGTGAAGTCATTCAGACGTAATTGTGACTTTTGTTTTGTTTTCTTGAATGAAATAATTGAACTCCCTGCCCTGATTATTATTATTATAGGGCAGGAAAAGGATGATTGCAGAGGCAGCGCCGGGAAACAAAGCTGGGCTGTGTTTAATCCACTCGAGGCAAAGGGTTCTCAGCCGCGCTGAACTGGGCTCGCTGCTCTTCTAAAAGGAGTCCTTTTTTTTTTTTTTTTTTTAATAGAAATGCCAGTTAATTTGATTTATAATATGGAGTGTTAATGGAAGGGAATCATAAAAGCAGCCTTGCTCAGAGTGCTCGCTCAGCTCTGCCTCTTTAATTAGCCTCGAACCGCCGGACAATCCTAAGCACTAAACGCCCCTAAAAATCAACCACTTTATCCAGCACCTAAACAAAAGTTTTTTTTCTTTCAGGTGATCACCAACACACGTAAAGATAAGAACCCTCTGTTGTGGTGGTGGGGCTTTTTTTTTTTTTTTTTTTTCCCTCCCCCAGTAATTTTATTTTATTTCCAGAACAACGACTGCCAGAATATAGCGAGCAATGTTTTAAGGGGAAAAAATCCTGGCTGTAAATGTGCACAATATTCCACATTATATACATGTCATTTCTGAGCACTGTTGGAACGATGCAGTGTCAAATCTGGATGACAGATTGAGGTGAAAGCTGGGGAGAGAGAGCCTGTGAAGAAACAGCCCTGACTGAGTCAGGCACCCTATAGAATTTATCCTGCAGGCTATAAGGAACCGGTTTCATCGCATAAAAGGAGGAGTGCAAGAGGGATAATTGTCTCCTAATTTGGGGCTGGGCGGCCGTCGGTCTAACAATGCCATCTAGTGCTGCCGGCCCCAGGGACCCTCACCCGGCCAGGAGCCCCCCCAGGCCCCAGCCCTGCTCCCCAAAAATGGGCTCTGGCCGTGCCCGGCCCCGCCGGCGCTTCCCTGAGCTGGGGGGGGGGGGGGGGGGGGAAACAAAAATCCAAGCCCCAAAAAGTTTCTGAAGAACCAATTCCAGGGTGAGGTTCCCGCGGAGGGGGGGTGGGCACAGCCCGACGGTTCCTATGGAAATGTGCCCTTGAGGGTCAGGAGGTGTGTTCAGTGATTCCCTGGGATTAGGAGTCACAAGAGAAGGCAAAACAATGGCTTAAGTGTCATTTGGGAGGGGGCTCTCCCCCCTCCCTGTGTGTGCAGAGCTCACACGTGAGCACAGATTCAGCTGGGCAGGAAGGAATTGCCACTGGGAATAAGGAAAAGCAGGGCTGGCATTCCTGGGGCTGCAGTGATGTGCAACTTTGGGTTGTATTTCTAATTTATTTATTTATTTATTTATTTTTAAATTACATTTTCTGATTTCGCTTTCTTTTTTTTTTTTTTTTAATTTGTTCCTACTCAGTAGTAACGATCTCATGATAAATCATCCAGGCTCCACAGCCCTGGAAATCCACTCTGGAGTGACCTCTCTTGGGAGATGGAGAAGCTCCTGGTCCCTCCAGTGACAAGGACCATAAACACCCCCCCTTCCCTTCCCGTTGGGGCTCAGCACATCCCAGAGGGATGTGTTCCAAGTGAACTGGGGTGCTGGGGGAACACCCAGAGCTGCCAGGGACAGCACAGAGACACTCTGTGTGTTAGCCAGGAGGGTGAAAACAATGATCTTTTTTAATCAGGGCAGTACCTACAGCCCAAATTCCGGAGAATTTGGGCCAAAGCTGCGAGCCAGTGGTTGTATTTGGAATTCTGGGCTGTGCCCGTGGCTGGTGCAGTGGTTGAGGTGCTGCCACTGGGCATCCACGTGCAGTGACTTCTCCCATTGTCCTTTTTAAAATGACTTCTGGATGATAACAATGGATATCTGAGGCTGCTCAAGCACAGAGGCACCAGGTACCTCCTCATGGGCAGGAACAGGTGCCATCTCTCTGTGCCATCCCCTCACTCAGGGGCACATTTGGGGAGCTCAGCTCCCAGCCCATTGGCTAAAAACCAGCCTTTCAGTCATTTTAAAACTTTAATCTTTAAAATGAGTAATGATGTTCATATGTCTTGAAAACATAACTTTGAGGTTGGTTTTTTTTTTGGTTGGTTGGTTTGGGGGTTTTTTTTGTGGCATTGGTTTGTTTTGGGAGGTGTTTTTTGCCTCAGTCTGTGGTATCTGAAGCAAATATTGTGGCAGCAATACATCATTCATCTCAGGGAGCATTTCACATCCAAACACATTTCCATACAGAATAAAAAAGGAAGTTATTTGCCTTTTTTTTTTTTTTTTTTTGGTGTAGTGTCCCTCTCACTGTATTTTGAGCTGTACCACAGGCCCTGGGACATGTGGATGCTCCAGGAGATGTGGTGGCAGAGGTGGGCAGCTTGGGGGGTTTTCCTGGGAAATCTGCCTGGCTTCTGCCAGAAAGAGCAACAAAAATCAGCAGGTCCCTGCAATACATTTTGATTTCACCCAGATGGCATTTTTCTGTTGGGGGGGGGGGGGAAATGTTCCATTTAAAAAAAAATAATAATTGAAAATACTGATAAGTCCTGTAAATACCAACAGTTCTCGAGCTTCCTCTGAATTCCTGCCATTCGTGTGTCCATGAGCTGCCAAGGAGCTCTGACAGTGGATGTTGAGCAAACCCTGCTCCCAGCAGGGATGTGGCTGGATCCCAACTGCTCTTCCACGGAGCAGCCCCAGCTCAGAGCGTGGCACTGTTGGTTAAAAGCACATTTCTGGCAGGAATCAATCCTGGCTCAGTTAATCCATCCCTCCATCGGGGTGAGGGTGCAGGGACAGCTGTGTTTGGGGGCTCTGGTGAGGTTTTCCTGCCCTGGGGGAGCTGGGAACAGCCCGGAGTTTGGATTGCTGATATTTATTGTTTCATGAAGAACTCCAGGTGCTGCTTCCTCAGAGAGGGGGATGGATCAAATGATGCCTAGAAGTACCCTCAGATTAATTAATGGAGCTCTAACAACTTTATTAAGGAGTGAAAGGCTGCTCTGTCCCATTGCTGAGCTCAGGACTCTGCAGCTCCAGCTGTAATTGTGGATGGGAACATCAATCCTTGCTGCAGCTTTGGGCTGGGTTCAATTCTCCAGCTGTGTTACAAACCAGAACCTTTAGTTCCCTGTGAATTTATTTATTCCTACTGTTAATAACCTGGGGAAGGGTGACCAAGGCTAGCAGCTCTTCCCTCTGGCCAGTGCAGCCCAGCAGCCTGTGGGTCACGGGTGGAGTGTGGCCCTAAGGAACCCCACGAGTGGTGTTTGTTGGTGTCCACAAAAGAGTTGCTGTGAGCAGGGTGGATCCGGGGGGAGACTGCCTAGAAAATATTTAATCATTTTCACAAACAATAATTGTGATTAATTTTGACATTTGAGTAGATGGGCTTGGATAGATGAAGAATCAGCGAAACACGGAATGGTTTGGGGTGGAAGGGACATTAAGGGTCATCCACTCCCACCCCCTGCCACGGGCAGGGACACCTTCCACCAGCCCAGGTTGCTCCAAGCCCCGTCCAACCTGGCCTTGGACACTTCCAGGGATCCAGGGGCAGCCACAGCTTCTCTGGGCAACCTGTGCCAGGGCCTCCCCACCCTCCCAGCCAGCAATTCCTTCCCAATATCCCATCTCTCCCTGCCCCCTGGCAGTTTAAAGCCAAAAGTCCTTCCCATTCCTGATCAAACCTGGCAGAGTTGGGCTGAACACCCACCAGCAACTTGTCAGAAAAGCAGCCATGGAAAGAGGTGACAACGTGTGACAGGTCTGATCTGAAACCATTTTATTAATAAATTCCCCTTTGTGATCAATGACAGCACTTGTGCTCCTCCACTGGCAGCCCCTGCCCTGTGACAGCCACGGCTTGTTAGGGGTTTATTGACACCTCCATGTTTCTGGAGCCTGAGTTTTTGTCCCCCTCCCGCTGTTGTGTTGGATCTCAGCCCATGGATCCCCCCTGGGGTCACAGGTTGGGAAGGTGGCACTGAGATCCTGGCACAGGCAGCAGCTCCAGGGAATTCTGCGGGCAGTGCTTGGACAACCCAGTCTTTAATGACTCCGTGTGGGCTCTGAGTGATGCCCAGCCCTGGGTTCTGGGCACAGCTCCCTGCAGAGCTGGCTGTGCTGCAGGGCAGGTTCTGCAGTGGGCACCATCTCCCATGCGGGGCTGCCCTTATCCCAGGTTCCTGCTGCTCTCCCTGAGCACACTTCCCAGTGTCCCTTTGCTTCCTGCTGCCTGGTTCAGCCAGCAAAACCTTCCCCTTTGGCATCCCCTGTCCACC
Source organism: Corapipo altera (assembly GCF_003945725.1). Taxonomy (NCBI): domain Eukaryota; kingdom Metazoa; phylum Chordata; class Aves; order Passeriformes; family Pipridae; genus Corapipo; species Corapipo altera. Next base: position 860,386 of record NW_020884919.1, read on the forward strand.
CCACCGTGGGGAGCTGTTCTGGCCACATCTCCTCCCCCAGCAGTGTCCAGGGTCAGCAGGACACTCCGTGGGTCACTTCCCACCGGGTGCTCCTTTGGTCCTGGCAGCTGTTTTCCCACCACGTTTTCCTGTCTGGTTTAACCACTTTTCCAGGTATTTCAGTGACCACACTTTGGTGCTTCTGGCCAACTCTGTGTCCCCCAGGTCCCAGTTCCAGAGCCTGACCCTCCCCTCCGTGCCCTCCTTCCCACTCAGCTCCGGAGGGCCCTGGGTGTGGATCCAGTGGGATCCAGGTGGGATCCGAGTTCCCCGGGACAGGGGCTGTCTCCTGTCACCACAGCACAGGCACCGAAGAAAAAGCGTTATTTAACTTTCCTGAGCGTCCCCTGCTTTTGCCCTGTAATGATATTTCTTCATTGCCTCCATTTATTTTCATAGGAACGCTCCTGAAGGATTGGGATGGAGGGACGGAAGGAGGGAGGGGGGGGCCGTGTCCCGCAGCTCCAGCGCCGCATTCCTGGAGCTGCAGCTCCATCTAGCCACGGGCCCGAGGAGGTGCTGCCCAGGGATGTGGGATGTGGGACACGGCCGTGGGATCCCAGCGCATCCCTGCCTCCATCCTCCCCTCCCTGCAGAGCTCATCACCCGCCTCTGGTTGACTGTAAATTGCTGTGATTAATCCATATCTCCTTTTTCTTTATTCTTTTCCGACTTTATTCTTGTTTTCTGAAGCCGTGAGAGATCTGTGCTGTGCCACAGCTTGGGCAGGAACCAACTGCTGGACTTTTCTTTTTTTCCCCCCTCAACACTGGAGATTTTAGAAAGAGTTTCTTCCCAAGTGTGAGAAGCATTAAAAGCCTCTTTTCCTCCACGTCAGAAGTGCCAAGTGCTGGCAGGGGCTGCACGAGTCGTTACCACCCGTTGCTGTTTCATAGGGATGTAATTAAATCTCTTTAAATCCAGATACCCCTTGTGCAAAATTAGATTTATTGGATGGTGCTCCTGGGAACTAGAAGGACAGTGTAACCCCTCCATGTTCTGGGTGATCTGGCTCTGAACTTCTTTTACCCGTTGGAATAAACATGTAAACAGCCTGCTCTGTGAGACACTGAAACTTTCTGTACCTTAAATGATGCAATTCAGGTTAAATATCAGCTCATCACGTGGTGCTCAGTAGCCCCTGTATCACGGGCAGCTGATGGCAGCTGATTACGAGGAGTTGCAGCTCCCTCATTAATTGCAGTTGATTAACAGAGTTTGATATCACAGCTCTCCTTTGCTGCTCTGTTTTGCTGTTTTCCAGCGGCTCTGGATCCAAGGAATGTGGGGAAATGCCTCCCTCTAGTGCTGATGTCCGTGTTTCTTGGTGGAATTTAATATTCCGTCTCTGAGAACAGGCAGACCTTTGATTAAGGCTGAGCAGGAGGATGCTGGGATTGGGTTTGGGGATCTGTTTTCAGCCCTGGCTGCTCCTGGAAGGGCTTTGGAGGAAATTCCAGGGAGGGAAAGGCCAAGGGCAGCGCAGGGAATTGAGATGCAAGAGGGAGAGTTCTCTGAGGTGAACATGGCATGGCAAGACAGGAGAAACAGGGGATGCCAGGGGAGATCTGGGGGCAGAAAATTGCTGTTCTGCTGCAGGTGAGCTGAGAGCCAGTTTGAAGGGTTTCCAAAGCAGCGACTTCTCAGAGAAACTTGAGGATCTGCCAGGGAGGGGCCACAGGACTGGCAGGAGCTCAGAGGGTCTGGGGGTGCTGGTTCCTGTGCCAGGGGAGCCCACCAGGCACTGCAGGGGCAGGGCTGGGACTCCTCAGCCCAGGCAGGACTGGAGCCCTTCCCTCAGCTGGGAATTTACCCCAAGGCTTGATTGAACCAACCCCTCAAACAAAAACCAGCCCAAATCCTCCTCATGTAGCCAGGGGGTGGGTTCAAAACCCCTGTGATGGGAACAGTGGGTGCTGAACATCTCCCACTCAAAACTGCTCCCGAGCTCCTGGTACATCCACTAACACATTCCAACACATGTGGGAGTCAGGGAAAAAACAGGGATGAGATGCTTGTGGATGACTGCAGAGTGACTGCTTCCTGCCATTAATTCCCAAAGTTATTTCTCATACAGCATGAAAAGGTTTGCTATGGCAGCACTCTACTTAAGTGTCTCAAATGTGCATTTAATTTGGATTTAATAACACCATTTTTCCTTATGAAAACTCAGTCAATTATTGAAAGCATTTCTTGAGGTTTAGCAATTATTTAAGAGGTACATTTACAGTAAAGTAATTAACTCAAATGGCATGTTCATGGAAATAGTGTATTTAAAACAAATTTAAATATTTGTTAGCAGGAGAAAATATTTTATCCTGCTGTAATTTGATAATCTTCACAGTCATTGTCTGGAAAACTTTTTAGTGTCATTTAGCAACTTGATGGAGAGTTTTTAAGTGTCTTGGGGAAAAGGCTCTTGGGGATATAGCAACAGTAAGTGCTTTTAAAGATGGCACTGGCTCCAGCTGTAACCAGCCATTCCTGGCTTCTTCCTGAACTGATTGTTGGGTCTTTCCTTGGAGAAAAGGAATTAATTACATGAGAAAAATCATGGAATTCTCAGACTGGTTTGGGTTGGAAGGGACATTAAGGGTCATCCAGTCCCATTCTTGCCATGGGCAGGGACACCTCCCACCAGCCCAGGTTGCTCCAAGCCCCGTCCAACCTGGCCTTGGACACTTCCAGGGATCCAGGGGCAGCCACAGCTTCTCTGGGCAACCTGTGCCAGGGCCTATTGGGGAGATTAAAGTAACCCCACCTCACCACAATGGGGGGAGGCTCATCAGGGCACTTCTTGGCCTTTATGTCCATTATTAGCACAGATATTTCCCATTACTGCCCCCAGACCCAAATGAATCCCTCTCCTTTATCCTTTTCACTCCGTCTTTTCGCTCCAACAGCATCTTCTGCTCCTGGGAAAGGAACTTCTCAGGTAGAGTTCAAACAGGTGTCAGGGAAATGGTCCCCAAAATTGGCTCCATTGGCATGGACGGGGATGCTGAGTTCCCAGTTTAAATGTTCAGGAACACTCCAAACAGCAGCAGAGACAATTCTGATCCAGCTGGGTCTGGGTGCAGAATTTGGGAGGGCACGTGGGATGAGCAGGTCAGGAAACTTAGGAATGAGGGTTGGGATGAGGTGACTTTAAAGCCCAAGGTGTCTGTGCACACAAATTCCCAGGAGCCAGAGGAATGGGAGGCTGCCTGGGAGAGATTCCAAAGGGTCCCCAATCAGTGGGATTTGGTGTTAAATGCAGATAAGGGGAGATGGCACCGAGGGGGCACTGGGGGTCGAGCCCCCCAAACACACAACCAGTGGTGTCTACTCCCCTGAACCTGCTGGGGAGCAGCTTCCCTGGGCCAAAACTGCTGCCAGAGCTCTGGAATCAGCCCCCAGAGCATTCCCTGGCACTGAGGAGGAGGGATGTGACACTGGTACATGGCACCAGGAGGCACCAACTCTGTCCCGTGCCCTGAAGAGCAACCCTGAGTCAGCAACTTGTTTCTGCTGCTTGAACATCCTTCCTGCACCTGTTTTATGGGGGGAAAAATCGTGTTTGGGGGGCTGTTATTGCTTGGAAGTTTATTGATTTGCTCAAAGGGGCAGTAGCAGCACAAGCAGAGTCAGAATTACACAATCACAGAATATTCTGAGTTGGAAGGGACCCAACATGATCAGTTTGATTCCCAGAGGTGTTTCCCGTGCATGTGCTTGAGTGATGGTTGGTGTGGATATGAGCTTCCTTCTGCATGTGCTCCAAGCTCTGTTCCTGGAGATCCAACCCTTCTCCTGGCCTGGGAGCAGCTCCTGGAATTCTGCTGCCACTGGGAGATTTATTTTTTTTCGGTGCTTTTTTGCAATATCGACTTTCAGATTTTATTTTTCCTGTGTCTCTCAGCAGAAATATTTGGATTTGCTCGGGATGAGTTGCACAGAAAATTGCCATCTGGAGCTGGTCCTGTTGTCAGCTCTCATGGAATGTTATGTGGAGGAAGTTGTGGATGTCCCATCCCTGGAAGTGTTCCAGGCCAGGTTGGACGGGGCTTGGAGCAACCTGGGCTAGTGGAAGGTGTCCCTGTCCCCCCTGCTCCCCCTGGCCGCAGTGAGGGCAGGCAGGGGCTGCTGCCACCGCCGCGAGACCGCCCAAGGGGAGTCTGTCTGTCTGTCTGTCCCTCACCTGCTGACTGAGACAGCGATTCCAGGATATCCCACCAAGGGGAGCTCTCATCCCACCAATGAGCCCTGAGCTGGGGAAGGGATTTTATTATTATTATTATTATTTATTATTATTATTATTTCTTGTGGAAAGAGGACAAGGGTTAATGGTTTAAAACTGCTGGAGGGCAGGGTTGGATTGGAGATTTGGGGGAATCCTTCCCTGGGAGGGTGGGGAGGCCCTGGCCCAGGTTGGGCAGAGAAGCTGTGGCTGCCCCTGGATCCCTGGAAGTGTCCAAGGCCAGGTTGGATGGGGCTTGGAGCAACCTGGGCTGGTGGAAGGTGTCCCTGCCCATGGCAGGAGGTGGGAGTGGATGAGTTTTAAGGTCCCATCTACCCCAAATCAGTCTGTTTTCTACGATCATTTATGTAAATCTTTGGTATTGGTGCTTGTTCTGTTGGTCCTCGAAATCCTCTTCGATTACCTGGACCTAGAAATCGAATTTTTTGCCTTTTTTCTCCATTCAGTATTTTAATAATTAGCATAACAATGCAATCAGTGCCTTGTTGGTTGAGACAGAGATTAAGGGGGTGTCGCTGTTAACAAAGAGCCCTGGGTGGGATCTCGGTGAGGAACCAAGCAGAGGATTAACCTGTAACACAGCCGGGCTCACAAGGTGGTCATTTACACATTGATTCTGAATATGAGCAATTCCAGCAGCCTGCAAAATTACAGAACAAATTTCAGCAGCCTCGAAAATTATAGAATTCGAGGAAGGTGTTTAGGAAAGGCTCTGGAAAATGGTTGGGAAAGGTAACTGCAGAGAGCTCACACATCAGGACTGGAAAGGAGCACCAAGGGGACGTGGTGGCAGAGCTGTCCCCGGGCTGGGGTCCAGCAGGGTGTCCTTGGGGGGTGACCTGTGGCTGCTCACAAGGCTGGCACGGCTGCAACCACCCATGGACCTGGTTGGATGTGAAATTGGATTGGGAATACAGGAGATAAACAGTCCCCCTGTGCCAGGCTGCAGGAGGGAGCTGGGACTTTCCACCCGATTTTGGGCTCCAGGGCAGCACATTCATACACAGATATATACAGATATAAATATCAATGTGCTTGAGGCTCCAGAATAACCCCAAGTAGATAAAGGAATGCCTGACTAAAGTTACCCCTGTGCTCCCAGGGCTTGGCACTGCCAGCAGCTCCAGGCTCTCCCGTTATCTCCGTTATCTCCGTGCCCGAGGCATCAGTTGGGCAGCACAGAGGGGTGACAGATCCTTCATGAGGAGAACATCCTGTCAGCACCTGGTCAGTGCTGGGGGACCTCTCCTGGCCTCTGGGCTTTGTCTGAAGGGGACAGGGAGCGAGGAATGGCCAGTTTGTTGTGGGAAGCCCACAGGTTCCTGCACCCCTGCCAGAGGGGCTGCTGTGGGCAGGGTGTGGTGCTGGAGGACTGGGCTTCTCCCGGGGGTGGGTCAGGCAGCCAGAGCCCCAGAGCTCTGGGGGGAAGCAGAGCTGGGAGTCCCTGTGCCACCTCCACACATTGGGAACCTGCTCCTGGTCGTGAACTCCTTGGCACAACAAATATCTGTAATGGTCACAGCTGAAAAGTAAACTTCTTCAGGTGGAACAACCTAAAAATGGCATTTTCTCCCCCTTAGTCCAGGGGCTTTTCACATGCCCTAAAAATGTGTTATTTGTTTCACAGGGTTTCTCTGGGGAGAGCTGAGAGCCCCTTGCAGGGCCTAAAGGGGCTCCAGGAGAGCTGGAGAGGGACTGGGGGCAAGGGATGGAGGGACAGGACACAGGGAATGGTTTCCCACTGCCAGAGGGCAGGGAGAGATGGGATATGGGGAAGGAATTCCTGGCTGGGAGGGTGGGGAGGCCCTGGCCCAGGTTGGGCAGAGAAGCTGTGGCTGCCCCTGGATCCCTGGAAGTGTCCAAGGCCAGGTTGGAGCAACCTGGGCTGGTGGAAGGTGTCCCTGCCCATGGTAGGGGGTGGCACTGGATGAGCTTTAAGGTTTCTCCAACCCAAACCAGTCTGGCATTCTGTGATATTTTATAAAAAGCAAGAACCCTTTTTACTGTCTGAAGACCAGATTTGACTTTCAATTGTTGTTGAGTTCAAGTAGATTTGGCCAAACCAAGGACCTCTGTTCCCACCAGGACCGGTCTAAGGGGCATATTCAAACCCTTACCTTACCTAACCCTGGGGAATACCTTTCTTTTGGGGTTGCCTTGTAATTTAAAGATTAAATTTCCCTCTGAAATTTGAAAGCAGTTGTTCTCTTCTGTCTGGAGGCAGCAAACTCAGGACCAGCTCAGTTTGTCAGCCCATTCCCAGAGCACCATGTGGACAGGCCAAAAGAGAAGTAGGGTGGGTGAAAAACCATCATCCTGAGCAAATTCTCCACTGGAAATGCTTTGTATCTAAGGATATGGTTTGGTTCTGGAGCATTTGACTTTTCCCACGTTAAAGGTGGATTTTTCTTCCATTAATTTGGCTGGAACTGGATCAGGCTCTGCAGAAGCTCCTTTGGCCTCTTGTGTCTTGTGCATTTTCTGGCAGCTCCCCTGTAATTAAGCCTTATCTGAACTGCTCAGGAGCCCTTCTCAGAATTATTTGTGGGGCATCACATGCCTGTGATGGGCTATTTCTGTCCCTGTTATCCAAGTGCAGGCAGTGTCCTGCTCCATGTGCAGCCCAGGGCTGGGGTGGCAGAGGATGGGTGGCAGGTGGCCCCAAAGTGGGGATGGGGCACAGCAGTGGTGCCGAGGGGACAGGGAGCAGGACCCTGTCCAGAGGCCTGGCAGAAGCTCCCAGCAGGGCTAGGAAAGGAGATTTTATGTCTTTGAGGCCTTTTCTTCCACACAGGGCTGTGTCCACGTCCCAGGGTGGGATTAGTGATGAACCTGAGCCAGAGCTTTGCTTTCCCTGCTCCCTCCTGCCCTCCCAAGCGACTTTACAAAGCCATTTTACAGGGAATAACAAACTGCCCTCCCTGTCCTTGAACCCAACCTCATGGCAGGCTCTCAGCCTGGCAGAGGGGCTGCTCCAGCCCCAGCCCCTCTTCCCAGGGGAACCCCTGGGTGCTGGGGGATGGCACAGTTCCCTCCCCTGTGCAGTGTGGGCACGGCCCCTTCACCCCAGAAACACAAGGCTTCCCCTTCTCCAGCTGCTCTTACCTCTGAGGTTATTTTAAAGTTGCTCCTTTTCTTGAAAACTACTTTTAATATGTTGATTTCTAATAAGAAAACAAAAAAACCCCAGAGAGCAGTTGCCCAGCTCATCGTTTCACCCCATCCAAAGTTCCCTTCTCAGGGCCATGTCCCCCTCTCACTGAGACACTGAGACACTGGCAGTGCTTTAGGATGTGGAAGGTGGGACAGGCTGATGGCTGGGGCTGGTCAGAGTCCTCTCCTGCCTGGCACAAGGACCCACAGCCACCCCTGTGCCCAGGGAAGCAGAGCCAGCAGCTCATCCCAGTGCTCTTCCCCCAACACCCAAAATTCTCGATTCAAGTCTATTTTGCAGTGTTGTAAGCTGGCCAAATATAGTTTTTCTATAGTGAGGAATATTGCTGGATTTCATCTGACTGTGACTAAAATAACATTTAGAATGTGCTAAACATAGACTTGAGCTGGTAACTAGAGCAGTGATTTCACAGCATCCCAGGATGGTTTGGATTGGGAGGGACCTTAAATCCCATCCCACCCCCTGCAATAGGCAGGGACACCTCCCACCAGCCCAGGTTGCTCCAAGCCCTGTCCAGCCTGGCCTTGGACACTTCCAGGGATTCAGGGGCAGCCACGCTGCTGCTCCAGGAGCTACTCCAGCCTCTCCACAAAGTCCATTTCCATCCCAAGTTTTGTGGGAAGGACAAAAGGGGTGGCAGCACTTCAGCTCTATTTGTGTGTATTTATGGTGCCACGACTGCGTGGCAGATGGTGCTGCTTTTGTGGCTTCACACTTCCAGAGATGTTTAATTACAGCCTATAAATAGCTGCCTGATGACTTATGGTCAGATGCTCCTCCATCGGGGTGGGACAACGAGGAGGAACAAGAACAGTTTGTTTTCCCCTTTCCCTTCAGTCAAGGGCCCTGTTCATGGGGACAGGATTGGCAGAGTTAAGGGTTGCCAAGGTTATTCTGCCCTGTGCTCTTCAGCCCCCGAAGGATTTAATGACTGTGGAAGGGCTGTTCACCAACTGGAGTATTCATTGCATGGAAAAATTGCAGATTTTCTGCCCCTGGATCCCTGGAAGTGTCCAAGGTCAGGTTGGACAGGGCTTGGAGCAACCTGGGCTGGTGGAAGGTGTCCCTGCCCATGGCAGAAGTGGCACTGGATGGGCTTTGAGGTCCCTTAAACCCAAACCATCCTGAAATTCTGATTTGATGAGACAACAGTTGGGCTCATGGACCTCAGCTCTGTCAATTATTTTCTTACCTGAAAATAATCCTTGTGGAAAACCAGAACAGGCTGGATATAATTCCAGTGCCTTGTTCGTAAAATGCCATTGAAGCCCTCACTGATCTGCCTCCACTCTGTAGCAATGGGATCCATCCCTTCCTGCCCGACCCTGTTAAGTCTCATTCAAGTGAAACCAACACCAACAGCTTGGCTTTTGTGTGTGAAAATTGCAGCCTGTAATGTGATTTTTGAAGGGAAATCATAATTGATGGCTTCCACATGCTCACAGCCATGTGGAAATATGCTTTTCCTCTGAGAAAATATGTTTAAAAACCTCAGGACTGGGAAGAGCGGGAAGGTGGGAGCAGATTCCCAAGCTCAGGAGCAGGCAGAGGGCAATCAGCCCTGGAACATCCCGTGCTGTGATTTTTGCTCCTTCTGCCTCAACTGCTTTGCCATGTGAAGACAAAATAACTGCAATTAGGGGAAATAACAGTCAAAGCAGTGTCTTGTGTGGAGACACCTCAGCTCTGTCAGAGACAACCCCAGTGGGGAGGCTCATTCCCAGTGGGATGGGGCTGGGAGAGAAGGAGCAGGGAGTGCTCCCAGGGCCCGGGGGCTGCAGGGAGGGGCTGCAGGTACCACAAACAGCTCCTACACCAGGCACTTCATGAGGAAAATGGGGCTGTCAGGATAAAAACAAGGCTGCTGGGAAAAGGGGGCAGGAATCTTTAAATTCCTGTTGAATGTGAAGCCAAATATAAAACTCATGGAAACGCAGCCTTTGAGCTTCCCAAGCTGCTTGTTCCTCCTCATTTCTCATTGGCAATGGGAACGTTGGGAAAAGCACCTGTCAGATCAGTCCTTGTGCTCCAGGGGCTGCCCTGAGGGTGGGACAGGGAATTCCTGGTTAAACCCGGGACCAGGGGTGTCCCAGAGGTGCCCCTTTGGTCACACATCCCTTGTTCTCACCACGATTAGAGCAGGGTGAGGTGTGCTGGGAGCAGGGACAGGCCCCTGAGAGGGAGCTTTGCAGCTTAATGGAGATGTTCCGTGGACCAGGAACTGTGACATGTCATTGTTCAGCTTGTATGGAAGAGCTGGAGTGGAGGAATTTACCTGTATAGTTTGTTAAAGTGCCAGAACCTGAAATACTGAAAAGAACTGAATTGCAGTTTCTGGGCGAGTTTAACTTGATTTGCTGTGCTTTGCTGCAGGTAGGCAGCAAATGTTTCCTGGTGTGAGAGGAGCAGGAGGCAGGGAATGTACAGCAGGGAATGTATTTCCTTGTGCTGCACAAAATCATGGAATCACAGAATTTTGGTCAGAAGGGATTTTAAAACCCATCTCCTTCCACTCCCTTTCCACTATTCCAGGTTGCTCCAAGCCCTGTCCAGCCTGGCCTTGGACACTTCCAGGGATCCAGGGGCAGCCACAGCTTCTCTGGGCAACCTGGGCCAGGGCCTCCTGACCCTGCCAGCCAGGAATTCCTTCCCAACATCCCATCTCTCCCTGCCCTCTGGCAGTGGGAAACCATTCCCTGTGTCCTGTCCCTCCATCCCTTGTCCAAAGCCATGATATTAATTGTGATGGATTAATAGGGAAGAGCATAGGAAAATAAAGAATTCTCTCCCCAGCTGGTGATGGGACATTAAATAAGGCAGGCAGCATGTGAAGGGTGAGGTACCTACAACATGTAATGTCTCGGATGGGAATATAAGGTGGATGAGATGGAAGAAGGTCTCCAAGCACATCCTCAGAACAAATGCCATGGCAGCCTGGGGGGGATTTCCTCGGACAGAGTGTGAGATCAAGGACCCTGAGAACAGCTTAGCAAAGCAAATTGTCTTCATTTGTTGATCAGACCTGCTCAATAGTTGCAGATATCGACTGCAGGATAATGATGGTGAGTGCTCAGCAGCAGGAGGAGGCTGGAGTTACAAACCCTTGGTGCTGGGTCCGTCCTGAGGGAGCCCCACTGCCCAGGGCAGGATGATCCCTCACCCACACACCAGGGCTCCTTCCAGCAGTGGCCATCACCACCCACCCCTCTGAGTGCCTTTACAGCATTGCCTCAGTTGTTCTGTTTTGTGTCTTCAGATCTATTTTGTTTTCTCCTTGTTTTGTGTCCTTGCCACGGAGCTTTTTTTAGCAGCAGGAATCACAGAGCAGCTGGTGCTGAGCCCACTTTGTGGCCATCATTTGCTGTGCTGAGATAATTCCATCCCTCCTGTGCCAGAAGAGAAACCACTCCACCCCTGGGCTGGTGCACAGGGATGTGATTATTGTCAGGAATCATAGGAATTACTGCACAGGGAGGGGCAGACAAGTAATCAAGTGTTGTATTTAATGAAATCGTGGGATGGTTTGGGTGGGAAGGGATGTTAAGCATCAGCTCAAAGCCACTCTCTGCCATGGGCAGGGACACCTTCCACCAGCCCAGGTTACTCCAAGCCCCATCCAACCTGGCCTTGGACACTTCCAGGGATCCAGGGGCAGCCACAGCTTCTCTGCCCAACCTGGGCCAGGGCCTCCCCACCCTCACAGCCAACAATTCCTTCCCAATACCCCATCTAACCCTGCCCTCTGGCAGTGGGAAGCCATTCCCTGTGTCCTGTCCCTCCATCCCTTGTCCCCAGTCCCTCTCCAGCTCTCCTGGAGCCCCTTTAGGCCCTGCAAGGGGCTCTCAGCTCTCCCTGGAGCCTTCTCTTCTCCAAGTGACCTCCCCAGCTCTCCCAGCCTGGCTCCAGTCTCCTTATCAATAGTACAAAGATATTAAATCTGAATCCAAAATGTTACTGTTGTACAGCAGAGCAATCTCTCTTTGATTGGGATTTGGTTGATTATTGCATTCCCTTAGAGAAATCCTATTAATTGCCTCATTAACATAATTTGGAATGCTAATTGGTAACATTTCCAGATTTTGAAGGCACAGCCCAAACCTGTGTCTTGCTGTCACTGCCAGCAACGGATCTCTCTGCCTTGGCAGCATTCCAGGGCCGGGGTGTTTGGGTTAAAGAAAAACAGCCTCTATGCAGTTTTTTTTCCCCTAGAAAAATGAGGTTTCTAATTGCTCTCCAAAGTAATTACCGAGCTGGGTTTATCAGGGAGGCCAGTTGACATTTTAGGTCTGGCGTTGGCTCTCTGGCTTTGACATTAATGACACCCCTGCAAATGCTAATGGGATTGTGAGGGATGATCCTGCTTGTTAAGTACATCCCACTGCTTTGCAGGGAATGTGGCTGAAAACACGGATTCCCCCAGTCCAGGAAAAATGGATTTTATGGGCTTTATATGACCCTGCTGCTTGTCCAAATGGACCAAGGGCAGATCTTGTGATGAGGTGTTTTACTGATACAGCTGCAATTAGGCTAAAGAAGATGCTCTGATATTTGAAAGTTATGCATATTTATTTTATATAGGCCTTGGGAGGGTTGCTTTTAAATGCCCCTGGATCCCTGGAAGTGTCCAAGGCCAGGTTGGACAGGGGTTGGAGCAACCTGGGCTGGTGGAAGTTGTCCCTGCCCATGGCAGGGGTGGTACTGGATGGGCTTTAATGTCCCTTCCCACCCAAACCATCCCAGGGTTTTAGGATTTCCACATATTATGTTGGATTTGGGTGGGACTGGCCACTAAATGCTGCTGGCGAGTGACAATGATGCCTGAAACAATTTTTCTTCCTATTTTAATTATGTTCTTTCCCTAATTCCTTGAAAGTGCAGGAAACTTTTTAATAGGAGGAGCAGTAAATCATCCAGGAGAGCAGGTTTGCTGCCTCTTGTAAACCCAAGTTTGAGGCTGGAGAAAATGGGGTGAGGGAAAGCCGAGGGACCCGGTACTCTGGGGGGTCCTTTTCTTTGGGAAACCCCTCTGGAATCAGGGCAGTCACTTCCCTGAGGGTGGCACAGGGACTCCATGGGGAGGGCTGAAGGCATGGCCACCTGGAGCCTCCCTGGGGAAGCTGTGCTTTGGAATTCCTGTTTATGGGAAGCAAAGCCAGTGCAGTATCCCAGGCTGTGACCCAGCCAGCACCTCCTGGCACGGGGCTGCCCCACTCAGGGTGCCTCTTTTCCCCAGCACAGAGCCAAGAGCTGCTGGAGCTGTGGATTCCAGACCAGCGAGCCTTGGACAGGTCCAGGGGTGATGGAGGAGTGAAATATAGGATGTGTCAAGAGTTTAATTAAACAGAGAATGATGCCAAGTCCCTCAGATCATTTAAACAGTAACTCAAGGGGGTCTTCTCTTAAAACCCTTCCTGCAGATCTTCCAAAGGAAAACCAGGAGTGGGCTCATCTATCACCTGGCTAAGCCAAGGTTTGTAATAAACAGGAATGTGAGTTCTCAGGGTGAAATATGACTGTGATCTTCTCAGCTCCTCAATCATAAGAAGAAGCCTTTCAAAAACCAATCTCATGAGGGGTTTCAAAGCAGAAACATTTAAAAATGGTGATTAGCTCAGCCCGGTGTGAAAATATCTGTGCAGTGAAAAGGCAAACCAAGAGATCAAGGGGCAGCAGCTGCTAAACAAGGAACAGCAGAGCTGGGCTGGGCCAGCCTTGCTTGTGCCAGCTCAGACCAGAGGGAGCAACACGCTGGATTTATGGGATAAAATGCATTTTTGGGCATGGACTTCCTTTCCTCAGTGACTGGTGATGTGCACCAAGTCCTTCAGGTGCTGGTACAAGGAGAACAGGGAGGGATGTTGTTCATCTGGCCAGGAAGCCAAAGAGTTCAAGCCCTTTCTGTTCTGTTGGAGAGTTTGGAGCTGGGAGGGAGGGGTCGGGCTCTGCTCCCAGGGAACAAGGGACAGGAGGAGAGGGAACGGCCTCAAACTGTGCCAGGGGACATTCAGGTTGGATATTGGGAAAACTCCTTCATGGAAAGGGATGTCCAGCCCTGGCACAGCTCAGGAGAGAAACTCCCCAGGGAACTCCACCCATTCCCTGTAGAGACTCTCCAAACATCAATACCCTCCCTTGGGCTGGGATTGCCCTGTCCATGGGGTTTATCCCCATTAGCAGGAGATGGCTCCTCAGGGAAGGAGCTGTTTAAATTCCCTGGTTTTACCACTTTATCTCCCTCCCAGGCATTTGGAAAGCACACCCAGTGATTATGAACCTGACCCTGCTCTGTTGTGGTTTCTCACAGTGCTGCTGCTCTTTCTGCTGTTTTAACAGGGGCTGGCACAGCCCACAGTGAGTTTTGCAGATCCTGGGAAATGGAGCATTGATCTCTTTTGGGGACATTCTCTGCTTCCCTGCTTTATTACCACTATGATTAAACGCTCCAAGAGGTCTATTTTTCCTATTACCCTGTCAACAGAAACCATAAAATCTATTTTAGATTATACCATTATCTCCTTATTTTACTGTTGTCTGGAGAACAAACACTTCCCCATCGCAGATGTAAATCCCACATCTTACTGAGGTTTCCCAAACCCTGGTTTCTGTCCCCATCCCCTCCAGGGCTCAGTGCTGGAGCCTCACCCAGGTTTAACTCACCTCCTCGGTGTCCTGGCTGCTCAGGGAGATTCATCCCCATGAATCCTTGGAGAAGCTTCTGGAAAGGGAAAATGGGACCGTGCAGGGCTGCTGGGGGATGTTGGCAGGGGACAGCTCAGGGCTGGGCCAGCATCCTTGGGGTTCAGTGCTCAGCCACAGCAGCACCCAGGTCTCTCCACGAGGGCACAGTTCACTCTGTTACTGCTTTAACCAGAGGAAAGTTTGGTTTATGTTCTTTCCCTCCCCATTTTGGTGCAGAGGAAGCACAAGAAAAGTTGCCATCAACTGTGGCTGGAAGGTTCCCTTCCCTGCCTGTGGCAGGGGGTTGGAATGAGGTGGGCTTTAAGGTCCCTCCCACCCCAAACCACCCTGAGCTGCGACGGCAAAGAGTGGCCTGAACTCCTGCAGCTGTATCTGCCACGTGGCAGAGGTTGGGATGCAGCAGCTGTGCTGTGGCCAGGGGTGCTGGGAGGGGCTGGGACCCCCCTGAGGTGTTGCTTCCCCTCCATCCAACCCTCTCCCTCAGAGCTTTCCAACGGGATCTTTCATGGCACACACTGACCCCCTGCACACCAGGGACCCCCATCCCCGGGGGGCTGCAGCCCTGGGAGGGACCCAAGTGCCCCCAGTTCAGCCCTGGGAGGGACCCAAGTGCCCCCAG
>NW_020884919.1:875167-900895 GCF_003945725.1 Corapipo altera
CCCAAGTGCCCCCAGTTCAGCCCTGGGAGGGACCCAAGTGCCCCCAGCTCAGCCTGGGAGAGTCCCAGCAACCTCTGAGCTGGGCTGATGGAGCTGAGGGATCCCCTCTCCCAGGGGAGCTGATGGATGTGGTGTCTCCCCTTCAGAAACCACTCAGCTTCCAGGGGGTTTCTCCTGGCAGCCCAGAAGGAAGCCAGGTTCTATTTGGAGCAGAGTAATTGTGCATTCTGGCTGAAGGGACACACCAGGAGAGCCCAACACAGAAAGGCACTCGTGTGTCTGTGCAGGAGCTGCACTCGGGGTTGGGATCCTTGGGAAACAGGGCTGTTACTCCCTTTGGCATGACTCATCCATATGCAAAAAACCCTCTGTAATGGTAAAAACCTCTTTTGCTCATACATAGATAATGAGCAGAGAGGTTATAAATACCTAATGATATTTAGATCTTTCATATGTTCACGCTTTAGCACTTCTTAGGTCTTGAATTTTCTCCTTCCGGGCCTATCTCAGCCCGTTTTCCTTGGAGAACAGGGACTGCACTTGGAAAGAAGGGATGTGTTTAATTAATAAGTTGTCAGCTAAAAAGTACTGCTCAGGCTTGCTCAGAAAGTTGTTTAATTTGGGTATCCAAACTGAAGAGCTGGAAAGAGAGCTCTGATGACTTAACAGCTGAGTCACTCAAGAATGTTTTATGGAGTAGAATTAAGTTATGGTCCAGCAGGAGAAGGATGGCAGGAAAAGTTGCCAAACCCTTGGTTGTGTGAATTCAGAGCTGTGTGAATTCACAGATCAGCTCCCTGCAACGGGAGATGTACCTCAGGACTTCTCCCAGATAGAAAAATATAGGAATGGCATCTTAAATCTGGCCACAGATTCTTAGGTGATCTTTGAGATCCCTTTCAGCCCAACCTGTTCCATGATTCCAAGATTCCTGGGATCTAACTGGCAGTGATTGGTTCACACAGGGATAATTTGTTCTGGAAAACACGGAGTGCAAAGAGGTTCCCAGGCTCTCCAAGGCCACCACTGCCCCATGGCCCCAAGTGCCACATCCACAAGGCTTTTGGATCCCTGCAGGGATGGGGACTCCAGCCCTGCCCTGTCCCCAGGGAGGTCCCAGCCCTTGGGTCTGACCCTGCTGCAGAACTGCCCAGAATCACCCAGCAAACCCTTCCAACATCTCTCTTTTCACCTCCTGTTTCAGCTCAATCCGTTTCCCACCTGTTTGGATGGAATGTGCACGTGCCAGGCCCCTGGGGTTAGGATAGGGCATCCCAGCTATTTTGGGTGCAGGAGGAGAACGGGGCACAGGAAAAGTCCTGGGATAATGTGAGACCTGCCCCGGGAGGGGGTGTCAGGGCTGCAGAGTTAATCCTTTCAGCACTGCAGAGCTTTTGTGGCTCTCTCAGCTCCTCTGCCCTTTGAGCTGAAGCCCTTCCAGGGACTCTGGTGCTGGCCATGGTGCTGAGGGTCTCACTGCTGCTTGGAGGGGCTCAGGAGACTGAGCTCCAGGTGGGAAGTTGTGCTGGAGCTGAGACTTGCAGCATGACTTTATCTGTAACTCAGCTCAGCTCTGAGGTCACAGATCACTTTGTAACTCCACTGAATGTGTTTTTTGTGGTGATTTGTGCTGTCCTGACCACGCCTGAAGCTCTGCTGCCAACTGAGTCAGCTCTGCCCTTGCAGGGGAGCTGGGAGGTTGGATGGGAGCTGAGGTTGAGTCATGGGCATGAGGGGCCTTCTGAGGGGCAAGATGGGAGCAAAGAACTGCCAGAGCTGTGGTGACATCCCCCAGCTCTTGTCCCCTGGCCAGGAGCAGGTGCCCAGCCCGGCCCTGCCTGTGTGAGGCACCTTTAGGGTGGTGTTTGCTACGAGTCTGAGCAAAGCCATGGTGGGAGGAAAGTCTGGGCCAGTGGAAGGTGCTGCCCACAGTGTTGATGTGCTTGTGCCAGGAAACACAAAACTGAACAGCTCAGCTGTGGGAGGGGCACGTTTGGGGGTTTATTTAAAAATAAAATGGTACAGACACGGTTCAGTGGTGGATCTGCAGTGCTGGGTGAAGGGTGGCACTCGGTCTTGGGGTCTTTTCCAACCTTAGTGATCCTATGAAATGATTTTCTTAGTGTGTTCAAGTATCACAGAGTCCCAGACTGGTTTGGGTGGGAAGGGACATTAAAGCTCACCCAGTGCCACCCCCTGCCATGGACAGGGACACCTCCCACCAGCCCGGGCTGCTCCAAGCCCCATCCAACCTGGCCTTGGACACTTCCAACTTCCACAGCTCCTCAGGGCAGCCTGTGCCAGGAGGTTGTCCTGGTGCCCTTCCCACCCCATGGGCTCCTTGGCAGCAGGATCTGCTGCTGGTTTAGTTTCACCAGCTCCTCTGGAGTTAAATGTTCATGTAGATGCATCCCTAGAAACCCTGAGGAAGCTTGGCTGGATTTTCTCCTGTTGCCTGGCTCAGAACTGGCCATCTGAAGGGTGTATTCCTAAAACCTTGAGCATTTCCAACCTCTGGGACCAGGTAAACATGTCTCTCCATATAACTATCCCAGCCTACACTGACAAATTGCTTCATCTTCACATAAACAGCTCCCAAAAACTGGGAAATCTCGTTATTTTGTAGCACATGGAATCATTCCAATCAGAAATGGCTTGTCTAGAATATTTGCTGAAATTTCCAGGTATAAGTGGAAAACATAATTAGCAGCCTCGTGTCAAAAACCCAAACACTGTTTAGGCTGGAGGAGATTCAATCTACTGAAGTACATTCCAATCTCCAGCTGATGGGAAACGCTCCTGCACTGCAGAGGGAGCTGGATTTGCATTCAGCCCCGGGGGTTGACAGCTCCCTGTCTGCAGTTGTTTGGATTGAGGTCCTTTTGTGCAGCCCCATCAGGCTCCTCGAGTGTTCCAGCCCGTGAGTGCCTCTCTGGAGGCACATCCAACATCTCTGGAGGACTCTGATCATTTCACACAAGTGTTTTTTCCTGCCTGGATGGAGCTCGTTGTCCTGGTCACCTTGATTGAGTCTGAAGTGAATGCAGTCAGTGTAAATGGGGAGTGGGGAGAAGGGGATTGATTGGAGGCTTAATTTCTAGGCAAATAGAAATTATATATGCCCTGGGAATGGGAAGAGGAGTCCTTTGGACAGTTTACAAGCTTTAAATAGAAAAAGAAGGACCTCCCCCTTCATCTCTATGGGAAATATTAAGCTTTTCATCCCGTGTCCTTCATCATTTTTTATTTGTAAGACTCCAGAACACATTTGGACTGTAATTACTTGAGCCCTGAAGGGTTTAACCCTTTTCTGTTAGGCCAGGCTGCTCCTGAGATATCAATATATATGGACAAGCATTTAGTTCTAATACTAAAATGGGAATTAAGGAGTGTTTTTCCTATTTCTGCAGTAGTGTTTGGTCCCTTCATCTCAGAATGCCCTTACAATAACAGAGTCTTTGGGTTTGGATAAAGCTCCTCTGTTAATCAAGCTTGATCCTCCCCTGGGAGGGTGGGGAGGCCCTGGCCCAGGTTGCCCAGAGAAGCTGTGGTTGCCCCTGGATCCCTGGAAGTGTCCAAGGCCAGTTTGGAGCACCCTGGGCCAGTGGAAGGTGTTCCTGCCCATGGCAGGGGTGGGATGGATGGGCTTTAATGTCCCTTCCCACCCAAACCATCCTGGGGTTTGGGGGCCACACCTGGGGCTGTGGCAGCAACAGGGACCTTTGGAGCCCCAAATGCTCCACTCTGTTAAAAACAGTGTGAACCAGACCCACAGCAACAGAGCCAGCCCAGTGCTCCCCAGCCCCTGCTCAGGGATGTTTTCCACTCCCATTCCCTCCCTTCCTGCCCCCACCCCAGCTCTGTGTTTTCCAAAGCCATCAGAGCCTGGCACTGCTTTTATCCTGCTCTGAGCACAACGAGCTGGGTCCAAACCCAGGCAGTGTGGGAGGCTCTGAGCAGCCTGGCAAGGGTGTGCAGAGGGACTGGGCTCAAACACTGGGAATTTGGGATAATCTGCTGTCATTTACTCCCAGCAGAGCCAGTCTGCCATGGGCAGAGTGAAGGCAATGGGCCTGTCGTGATGGGCTGGAACTAATGGACCCCAGAAAGGAAATGGGATTTTTTTGCTGCCAAAGAGCTGTTACCCTTTAGATTAAGAGCAGCCAGTTGCAGCTAATGAACTATGTCCCACATAATGTGCAAGATGAACTCTTACTACCTCTATACTAAGAGCTTTGCTTAATCTTCTAATTATTAAATGGATAAAATTATTCCTAATAGCCTGTAATTTCGTGGCCAAAGCAGATAATTACCTTTCTTGCACAAACCAGCCAAAAATCTTCTTTGGTGTAAATCAGCATGTGCAGTTATTGACTTCAGGTCTGGATGGCAGCTGGTTTATCTTTGTCCTTGCTTAACCCTGAGCCCAAGCTCGGGTGGTGGACTGGGCTTCTCCATAGTGAAGCTTGTCTGATCAGCCTCAATCCTGTCTTATTTGTCCTATTCCTGATGGCCCCAACCCTCCTCCTTCCCTTGTTTGCTGTTTTCTAAGCAGCCATCTTCACCGAGACTTAAATTCTTTAAATTACATATTTATATATATATATAAAATTAAAGTCTTAAAATGTGTTACTGGCTCTTTCCTCCTAAACCTTATTGCAGAAGTTGCTCACCATGGAGTTCTGACACCACCAAATCCCACTGAGATGCCTCGAGGCTCCAAGTGTTGGGGAACCAAAAATGTGCTGCTGAAATATAGAATTAACTGACAGAAGGGAGGGGGTCAGGCTCTGCTCCCAGGGAACAAGGGACAGGACAAGGGGAAATGATCTAACCCAGCTGGCTTGGCTTTCATTAGGCAACTGCTGACTTTATCCTCATTAACATTTTATGCCTTTTATAAATAAGAAATGAGTTTCTAATAATAATCACTTTCTTTGCTTAATTAAGGTATTTTCATTTAACAACTGCTGAGTGTTTTTGTGCTTCCTGGTTTGTTTTTTAACACCTTGTCTTAATAATGATGGAGTTTGAGGGATTGCACTCAGGAGGAAGAACTTCCCTGCACAAATTAGGGAGTCTCTGGAGAGCGAGCCACGAGTGGTGACACATCAGGTGGAACCCAGGGCTCTGCCATTAATGACTTCCAGATGTACCCAAGGAGCTCCTCAGGGAATATCTGGAACAGGTAGCAGAGAAAATAAAGGCAGATGATTACAGTAAATATGATTTCTGAGGGCAGCTCCCCTTTCCTCAGTAAACAGCCCAGGAAAGGATGGAGCTGGAACACAAGAATAAATCAGGGAGAGCCATGGAAGGAAAACCAGCAGCTTAAACTGAGCAATGAGAGCAGTGAAACACTGTGGGCATTGCCTGGTGTCTTTAACAGCCCTTCCCATGTGCTTTTATTCCCACTCCCTTTAAAACATCGTGTCAAAAATAAAACTGCCTTGGAAATAGAACTTTGAGGTGGCATTTTTATGAATCTCAGTATAAGCACCGAGAAAGCAAAGGCGAGATTTAAAATAAAACAGATGATGATATTTGCTCTAAAACCTGCAGCCTGGAGTTATTTTCCTATGGAAAATAACCTGGAAGAGGTGCAGGTGCTTCCCATGGACACTGCCATGGTGGTGGCACATTTGGGGAACGTCAGCTCCGGTGCCCACGTGTGCGGGGGCTGATTCTCTCCCTGCAGGATGCCAGAGGTGCCTGTTGGGACAGGACAAGGGCAAAAGGAGATTTACACTGGATATAAGGAAGTTTTTTATGATAAGGATGGGGAGGCCCTGGCCCAGGTTGCCCAGAGAAGCTGTGGCTGCCCCTGGATCCCTGGAAGTGTCCAAGGCCAGGTTGGATGGGGCTTGGAGCAACCTGGGCTGGTGGAAGGTGTCCCTGGATGGCACTGGATGGGATTTAAGGTCCCTTCCCACCCAAACCATTCTGGGATTTGCTGGACTGCTGCTCCATGTGAAGGTTTCACAGAATCATGGAACGGCTCCGGGGTTTCTCTCTCTGGTGATGGAAAGAACTGCTCCCATCTCCCAGCAATAGTCCTAATGCAAAACTTACCGTTCTGCCTGACAAAGCCTGGTGATTGGGGCCTTGTTTGGGTAATTGGTCCCTCTGGGATATCTGTAATTGCACCATTGTAATGACCAGAATATCCCTGGCCAGCTCTGGGAACACTCTGGTCACTCTCTGGTGACTCAGCTCTGAGCTGCAAGAACAGCTTGGGGATAGTTTTCTGTATTCAGTTGCCAAATTTTTCTATTTATAGAAATTTGTTATTAAGAATTACCAAATCCAAGCATTCCCCCCCTCTCCACCCCCCAAAAATAGAAATACCTGAATGAGCTGAGGGAACTGGGGGGGCTCAGCCTGGAGAAAAGGAGGCTCAGGGGGGACCTTCTGGCTCTGCAACCCCCTGACAGGAGGGGGGAGCTGGGGGGGGTCGTGCTCTGCTCCCAGGGAACAAGGGACAGGAGGAGAGGGAACGGCCTCAGGCTGTGCCAGGGGAGGGTCAGGTTGGACATCAGGAGGAATTTCTCATGGAAAGGGTGGTCAGGCCTTGGCAGGGGCTGCCCAGGGAGGTTTGGAGTGCCCATCCCTGGAGGTGTCCCAGGAAGGCCTGGCTGTGGCACTCAGTGCTCTGGGCTGGGGGACAAGGGGGGCATCGGGCACAGGGGGCTCTTGATGAGCTCGCAGGGTTTTTCCAGCCTAAATAGTTCTGTAATTCCTTCCTATATGGAAGAAGATCATCTGCTAATAATCTTCCCTTGGTCTCTGAGCTCAGTGCAGTGAGCACTTCATCTTCTCTGTGTTCCCACCCTAAATTTACTCTCTGACTTAAAACTTCACAGATCTATTTGCACTACACTATTTTCTATATTAAAACAATCCTGCAGACGATGCAGGTGGGTGTGAGGGGACACTGTGTGCTGCTGTGACATTCCCACTTTGTTCCAGTGGGCATTTACCCATGTGATGCCCAAGGAACCTGGGCACTGCTGAGTGCAAATGTTTTCAGCCCCTGAGCCAGGAAATGTCAGTGTAAGGAGCCTTGTCCTGCCAGACCCCGCAGGAGAACAGCCCTTCCCTTTCCTGACTGTCCCCACCTGCTCCAAGGTGTGGGATTTTGCTAAAAATACCATGAATTCAATGTTGCTCTGTGCGTCAGGTGGGGCTGACTGACAGCCCAGGGGCTGGGGGGGCTCGAGAGCCCCTGTGAGGCCACAGAAGGTGCTGCCAGGACCTGCTCATGGCTGGGCAGGTGGTGCCCAGCAGTGGGGCATCAAAGCACAGCCATCCATGTGCTCCAAAGACATTTGCAAAGGGAGGAGGAATGTGGAATATTCCCCATTCGGGCTGGGGGCTGGGCAGGATGGTTTCCCAGCCAACCTGGAGTGTGGTGAAGGGCACAAATAGAGGAATGACAGCCCAGATGGAATTACAGCCCAGCAGAACCTGCCCAGACGAGCCCAGTTCACTGCAGTGCCTCAGTTAAGGGAACGTTGAGCTCTGTCCTTTCCGTGCAAGGTGGTTTCCATGGTAACTGAGGGATGGCTGGGACCGGGAGTGTCTCTGCTCCAAGGGTGGGAATTCTGCTCTGCCCCTCTCCCCGGTTAAACAGGCAGGGGTTGCAGTCAGTGCAAGGGATGGGGACAATCCTGGATCTCCAGAACTTTCTCCTTTGCTCTGTCTTTGCTCACTGGAGAATTGCTCGAATTTTGGATGTCAAAACCTACAGCCTCGTGCTGGGCTGAGGGTCAGTCACAGGTTTGGGGTCTCTGTGGCACCTTGGCAGGCTGTGTCCTATGGACACGGGCTGGGAGAGCTGGGGGGTCATCTGGAGAAGAGAAGGCTCCAGGGAGAGCTGAGAGCCCCTTGCAGGGCCTAAAGGGGCTCCAGGAGAGCTGGAGAGGGACTGGGGACAAGGGATGGAGGGACAGGACACAGGGAATGGCTTCCCAGTGCCAGAGGGCAGGGGGAGATGGGATATTGGGAAGGAATTGCTGGCTGGGAGGGTGGGGAGGCCCTGGCCCAGGTTGCCCAGAGAAGCTGTGACTGCCCCTGGATCCCTGGAAGTGTCCAAGGCCAGGTTGGACGGGGCTTGGAGCAACCTGGGCTGGTGGAAGGTGTCCCTGCCCATGGCAGGGGGTGGAATGAGATGATCCTTAAAGTCCCTTCCAACCCAAACCATTCCAAGATTCATCCATTTTCCCAGTGCCAGAAAGCCCTGGTCCCTCCAGCTGCAGAACCTCAACCCCTCTGCCACCACTGCCCACAACAGCCCTCAAAATGCCCTCAGTTCATCCAACCAGAGCAAGGCCAGAATGCTCCCAACATCCCTGGGAATTCCTGCAGTGTCCCTGGGAGTTCCTGCAGTGTCCCTCTGTGTTCCCCTCTCTTTGCCGGGTAGTTTTGCCTTCGTTTCCAAAGAACAGGTTGGAAAGGTCTGTTGGCTGCAGGTGACAGGGCTGGATGTGCAGTGGAGGGTCCTCCTTCCAGAGGGGCCAGCAGGCACACTTATTGTCTGGCAATTAAATTGAACTAATTAGTGCTGGATCCATGGTGGGCAGCAGGCACGAAGCTCTACCCTGTTACTGGCTCTTGCAGGAAGGGTATTTAATGAGTTTTTGGGGTTGCAGCAGGGCCACAACGACCCCAACTGCTGCTGTTGTGCCTCTTCACTGCCTTTTTAACAATCATGTGAAACGTGGACACAACAACTCTTTGTTTGCAAAACTTGGCCACGGGGAAAAAAAAAATCCTTCCCTCCTTCCCCTTGCTTTTGAAATGCACTTTAATCAGGGTTACTGAGGTGCTGCCTGTGAAATACAGCCCCTCCCTGGCAAGGGATTGCAGATTCGGAGCAGAGCTTTGATAAACGGCTGCTCCCCATCCCCAAAGTGCCCAGGAACATGCAGGGGGTGGGACTGGTTCTCCCTGCAGTGGATACTTTATGGCATGTGAGTCACCTGCAAATGTCTAACGAGCCTCAGCCCGTGGTCTGAGAAGACAAAACAGGGAAGTAAATCTTGCCTAAGGAGTGTGATTTAGGTGCCTCCCATAGCAGGGAGCGTTCCCACAGCTGGCCAAGTTCAAGGAGTGTTCCTGCATAACTCAGTTCTGGGCCAGGTTTAGCTCCAAGGATTTGTGGGAACTGCAGGGTGGCAAAGGTGGGGCTTGTCTTTGAGTGGGGTTTTCTCTTCGATTCCAGTGGGAAAGGCTTCCCACTGCCAGAGGGCAGGGTTAGATGGGATACTGGGAAGGAATTCCTGGCTGGGAGGGTGGGGAGGCCCTGGCCCAGGTTGCCCAGAGAAGCTGTGGCTGCCCCTGGATCCTTGGAAGTGTCCAAGGCCAGGTTGGACGGGGCTTGGAGCAACCTGATCTAGTGGAAGGTGTCCCTGCCCATGGAAAGGGGTGGCACTGGATGATCCTTAATTTCCCCTCCAACCCAAACCAGTCTTGGATTCTGTGTAAGGTTTTTTGGTGGTCTTCTGTAATTTTTTTGGCAAATGCATTTCCCTCAGTGGTCCCAGGCAGTGCTGCTCTCCCGTTCCATTAACCCTCCTCCACCCCTGTGGTGGGAGGTGTCCCGGGGGAGCAGCAGGAGGGAGGACATGGGACACTGCCTTGCTCTGCAAACATTTATTCACTAATTAAGCTCATCTGTAAGTGCAAAATCTCCATGGGTTGCAATTATCCGGAGTGTTTAATCATGGAATAATAGAACCATGGGCTGGGCTGGGTTGGGAGGGACCTTAAGGACCCTCTACAATTGCTGCCCATTGTCCTCCTGCCTGTCCTTTTTTCCTCCTCTCACAGAGCTCCCCGTGAATCCAGGCAGACCTGTCTCTATAGAAACAGGTCCTGGGGTTTTCTGCACTCAGTTCTCAAGTGGTTCATTTATTAAATGTTCTGAAATTTAAAGGCAGAAGGGAGATAAAATGAGGGGTAAGGAATGATCAGCTGTGGAGATCTCGAATTTATGGATTTAGGGAATGTTTTACCCTAATGCAGGGGGGAAAGGGGAAGAAATATGGTGGGTAATATATATTTAATCAACATTTTAATATACATGAAACAAGTATTTAAATAGCTTTTGAATCAACAACAGCCATATCAAATAACCAACGTTTGTTGGAAAACAAACACAAATTCAAAAGAGTGTCAGTCACTGACAGATTTATCTCCCTGTTATCAGTGTTTTCCCCTCTCTGAAGACAACAGTGAAACGTTTCTTTGGTTAAATCCTCTACTTATTTATATATTTTTATATATTTATTATTCTGTAAGGTTTATTATACTGTGTGTTGTTTGGAGTACCCTCAGTCACAGAATTCCTGCTCCATTCCCAGCCAGTGCTGCAGTTTATTTCCATATTGGCTTCACTTCACCATGGGGGGAGGACACAACAAACTCTTATTTCCCTTGGAAAAACTCAGTTCAACCATTCAGCCCTGGAACATCCCCCCTCTCTGCAAAGGGAGGCTGCAGGGGAAGGTAGAAACCCAGGCATGTCTTTGGTTTAAGTTCCAAGGATATTATTCAAAAGAGCGACTTGACTACATTTTGGGTGAGATTAATCTTTTTTTAGTGCATAATTTAGCAAGTGATGGAAAATCCAATAAATGCTTGTGGAGTCTCTGGTTGAAAACACCCTGGAACAAGAATGGAATGCAGTGTTGCAGCTCTGCCACGGGCAGGGGCTGTGTGGGCAGCTGTTGTACAGAAACAGCTCCACTCTCTTTAATAGCATGAGGAAAAGAATAATGAAAATTAGGACTTTTTTCCTGCTGTAAATGACTGATTTTAAAGAGCCTTTATGTGCTGCATTGTCTCCTGCACGAGGCCAGGGCTTCTCCTCAGAAGGTTTTATGTTAGGGGCAGTAATGTCTCAAATAAACCAGGGGGGAAATATTGAAGGTGTTCGTCCAAAGCTTACTCTAGAGGGTGATTTCACTTGAAAGTTGTGCTGTGTGGCCTGTTTTCTTTGGAGTCATGTGTGTGCCTTGTTCTGGATTCTCCAGGAAGGGGCAGGTCTTGTCCAAAATGCCTCGTGGGGAGCAGAAACACTCCAGCATTCCTGGGGTGAGGAATGAACAGCTCTTTGTGTGTCGTAGGGAGCTGCTGCTGCTCTTGGGGAACAGGGGGGGTCCTGAGAGAAGATTTTCCAAAATTTCTAGGAAATCATAGAGCTCCAGAATGGCTTGGGTTGGAAAAGCCCTCCAAGACCATCAGGTCCCCCAGCACTGCCCAGGCCACCTCTAACCCGTGTCCCCAAGTGCCACCTCCACACGGCTTGGGAATCCCTACAGGGATAGGGACTCCACCCCTGCCCTGGGATGGACAACCCTTCCCATGAAGGAATTTTTCCTGCTATCCGACCTAAACCTCCCCTGGCACAACTTGAGGCTGTTTCCTCTTGTCCTGTCCCTTCAGAGAACAGCAAACCAGGGAACTCCGAAGGGCACAGCCTGGAATTAGTCGGGCTGAGCTATTTCTCCAGTTACTGTTATTATTCCCAGGATGTGAGTTGATGATGTGGCCATCACAGGCTGGTTTTGGGAGGCTGCAGGGCCCCTCTCAGGCCCTTCCTGCCTCCCAAGTGCCAGCCCAGGGAGCCACAGGCTCTTGTGATCCAGCCACATCTCTGCCCAGCTTCGCCACCTCACGTCTTCCCTCCTGGAAGCTGCAGTTTCTCTCTGAGTGAGTGAGCTCAGAGGGAATAAACTTTCAGCTTTCACTGAAGTGTCTTCTCTTCAGACAGCTCTGCTTCCATCAGAGTAATTTACCCAGAGAAATTCCCTTTGCTCTCCGACTGGCTCCTGTATTTCAGACACGACAGTCTCTGCTCGGAGCCGTCGCGTTGCCTTGGCTTTGTCTGCACAACCAAAGGGCTTTTCTTTTCCTCTGAGCTCTTTACCTTCCCTTGGATGAGATTTTCACAACAAAGACAGGTTCTGTAGGCTTAGAACTCATTCTGGAAGCTTCCTGCTGGCCCCGCTATAGGTACCTCCTCTTTTGTTATCAGGCAAAACACCTGCAAGCTCCTACACTTCAAACCCTGATCTTGTTCTCTGGGAAGGAGAATGGGCCTGGTTTGCTTTGTAACCTCTTTGAGACTCTCTCAGACTTTGGGGGCAAACCTGCTGAGGCACAGCCTGCAATTGCTTCTGCCCAAAATTCTGTGGTTCTGTAAGAAATCTGAGTCTCTTTCTCACATCTGGAATTTAACAGCAACTTCAGACCACGAGCAGAGTTCTCTCAACATCTCCCACAGTGGTCAGAGCTTTTCTTTCTAAATTAGATTTTCAAATATACATGTTAAAAACTCTATTATTTTTTTTTTGACACTTTCAGGCTCTGTTAGAATTTGCAAATTAACATTTCCTTCCTCACGGAGGCACATTTTGTTTGTGTGCTTCTAATAGAGCTTGAAGTGACAAATAAACAGGCTTTGGCCTCATATACATTGGTACCTTTTAATATTCCAGACATTACCGTATAATAACTTCATAAAATTCTCTCAATTAGGTGTAATTTGTGCAACTGGTGCAGGCAGAGCAAATGCAAACGACCAATCAAGCAGAAGATTTAAGATCATCCTTTGCAGTGATGGATCTTGTGGAGCTGAGCTCAACAATTCATCACTTGTAGGAGGGAAAAACCAAGTGGTTAAAGTCATGGCTCCCTGGAGAGAAGGGAATAGGTAAAGGGAAAATAGGAAGTTAAGTGAGTTTTATAATAGGCTGGTTTAGTAATTATTGTTTCTACCAAAATGCAGATTTTACCAAAATTCTCCCCACCCTGCAATTTGCGTTCTTTAGCCCATAAATAAAAAGAAGATTGATATAAATTACTGTACCCTGGGAGCCAGGGGCAGTGGGATTCAGAGCAGAGGTGTGTGCAGTGGCAGCCCAGGCTGTAGATCTCAGTTTAAGTGTTTATTGCAGGTGTGAGTCAGGGCACCTGCAGTGACAAATGTCCCCCCATGCTCAGTCAGGTCCCCAAAGGAGGCTGTCACAGGCCCCTTACAGGAGGCCCCAGCTCATAAAGTATCCATGACAAGACCTTAAGTCTTGAATTTTCTGGGTAACAGACCTGCTTTGAGTAATAAAACTCCTTTAAATCTGTTTTTATTGTGCTACAGTTCCCTCGGGACACTCAGCCTGACGCCTGCTCCGTCCTGGAACTGCAGTAATTAAGATGTCCTGGGCAAGTGGTGGAGAGAAACCTCTTAACTTGAAAAAGTACCTGCATTTTTAACAAATGGGTTCTGTCCTGGCCACCAGCATCAATTCCCAGTTGCACCTCCACACTCCAAATACAACTCACATAAAAACTGCAATTAACTCCTCGCTCTGCTCAAACCTCGTGTTCCTGCCCCGGGTCAAGAGCTGTAAATAGAGAGGGAAATCTCTCCTAGAAGTGCCTGATGCACAGAAAAGCCACGGAGGAGGGAGAGCCAGGTTTGTAAGGGCTCCCTCGGGGCCACATCTTTGTTTCTGGTGAGGAGGAAACAAATCCTTGGGAAGCTCCGTTAGACTGAACCTTCAGCCACCAAGGCCTTGCTCTGCTCCTGGGCTTGGTCAGTCCTGTCCCAGCACCCAGACCCTCCACTGGGGCTACACATACTCTGGTGATGTCCTGGTTACACCAAAAGGAT
Organism: Corapipo altera; assembly: GCF_003945725.1. Lineage (NCBI taxonomy): Eukaryota > Metazoa > Chordata > Aves > Passeriformes > Pipridae > Corapipo > Corapipo altera. The sequence goes on from NW_020884919.1 coordinate 888,843, forward strand.
GATGCTTTCCCTGAGAAATTCCACCCCTGTGTTTGCAGCCTTGCTGGAAAACAGGGAGGGCACAAGTGGGAGCTGCTGCCCTGGCAGGTGGATGGATCCTTCTGCTGCAGGAGACAGGACAAGGGGAGTGGTTTGGAAGGAAAAGAGGAGAGATTTAGGTGGGATATTGGGAAGGAATTGCTGGCTGGGAGAGTGGGGAGGCCCTGGCCCAGGGTGCCCAGAGAAGCTATGGCTGCTCCTGGATCCCTGGAAGTGTCCAAGGCCAGGTTGGACGGGGCTTGGAGCAACCTGGGCTGGTGGAAGGTGTCCCTGCCCATGGCAGGGGGTGGCACTGGGTGGGCTTTAAGGTCCCTTCCACCCCAAACCAATCTGGGATTCTGGGATGATTCTCTTCAGCATTTTTCAGTGAGAGGCACTGAAAGCAGGAAGGTTGTTTCCCACATGACTGGATTTCAGAAGCAGATGTCTGAATGGAATATTGGAATAGTGGAAAGGAAAAGTTTTTTCAGCAGCAATGTGGCCCCTCCTTCCTGTGCTCATCCTTGGGTGCAGTTAGTCCCTGTTGTGACCAGTGCTGGCCATGCCTGGGAATATTCAGAGATTGAGGGTAAAATCCCTCTATTCCAGCTGCACCACATACTCCCTTTCCCTGGGTCCTGCTGCTGAATCCTTAGCAGGAATTCCTTTGTGTGTTTGGACATGAAACTCTAGAAATGCTCCTTTGTAGAGCAGGACTGGGACCCAGCCTGGCTGCCTGGGCTGGGCTTGGGGTCCTTCTGAGCCTTGCAGAGCAGATGAACAGCAAACCCCAGGTTTCACTGCTGAACTGCTGCACAAAGTGAAGTCCTGATCTCGTTGCAGTCGGTGGCCAGAGTGTTCCCTGGCAACAAGCCTTCACCTCTTCCCTAGGGATATCTCCTGCAGGGGATTTGGAGGAGATTTTGGGCCATGGTTTCCCTGGAGCCTTCTCTTCTCCGGGTGAACCCCCCCAGCTCTCCCAGCCTGGCTCCAGCCCTGGAGCATCTCTGTGGCCTCCTCTGGACTCGCTCCCACAACTCCATGTCATGGAACTGATATTTTCCTGCTTTCCTCCTTTGCAGAGGATGTTCTGGACACAGGACCTGGGAGCAGGACAGTGTTGCAGTGGGAATGTGCCTCCTTTGGGAGCCCCAGGAAAGGGAGAGAGGGACACCTGCAGGCACCAAACCCACAATTTCTGTCCCTCTGATCCCCCTGCTCTGCCATGGAAGGGCCCATCCCGTGCCAGGAGCACTCGGGCTGCAGCTCCAGCAGAGCCCCTAAAAAGCACCATTTCCAGCCCATTGAGCTGAATTAATTTTCCATTATCCCTGCTAAGTCACCTGTTGGATGGAGAACCTCCCTTCTTTGGGAGGGATGGGTTTTGTTTCTGCTCAAACATTTGCAGCTCAGTGAACAGAGTGAATCTCCAATTTTGGTGGTTCATGTGTCCTCCAGCTCTCGGGGAAGGGAAAAAAAAAGCTTATTAAACTTAATGGGGTTTTAGGGTTTTGTTATTTCTGCTCTAATAAACACAGGGAAGCACAGGGCAGGAATGCAGGGGCTGGGAGGGGTTTGCAGGGAGGGTGGAGAGGACTCTGCCATCCCAAAGGAGGGATGATCCCTTCCTGGATGGGATGGTTTCCCATCATAACTCTGGATACTAAATACCAGTGATCCCAGTGCAACCCCTGCTGCTATGCACAAACCCATATATGTATGGGTTTATATATATATATATATATATATATATATATAAATAATCATCACAGAGTCATGCATTCATTAAGCTTGGAAAAGATCTCCGAGATCATCAAGTCCAACAGAAAACCATCATGCCCATTAAACCATATTGGTTTTAATTACACTTGACATCATTATACTAAATACACAGAGTAGATTTTGTCTGTATCTTATATCACATTAATAATATGTAAATACATATATATGTAAAAGTTTGGTGCTGTTTATCAGCATCACTCCTTTCCCAGCAGCTGTCGGTATTTGGGATCTTGCTAATTAGTCTCACAGTCAGAGCTGAAGTTAATTGGCACTCAGTCAGATATTTTACATTCTCTCTGCTTCTCTGTTGGGGTTTTTTTTCCCTCCCTAAACATCAGATGTGTTGTCCTAAGGTGAGAAATTCGGGATTGTGCCAGGGTTCTGCTGCCCAGCGTGTGGGTACCAGAGTGGTCCTGAGGGCAGGCAGGGTCTGTGCCAGGGTCATCATTTAGGGTCACTTCTCACACTGACCTTCTGGAGCACGGACTGAGTGTTGTCACCTTGGAGAGTTGGGATTGATCACCCTCAGGGACCTGCAGCAGGGCCAGGGCAGTGCCCACCCTGTGCTGGCACTGCTGGGGCACCTCCAGGGCTGGGGCAGTTCTGGGATCTCAGGACATGGAGGGGCTGGAGCGTGTGCAGGGAAGGGAATGGAGCTGGGAAGGGTCTGGAGCAGCAGGAGGGGCTGAGGGAGCTGGGGGGGCTCAGCCTGGAGCAAAGGAGGCTCAGGGGGGACCTTCTGGCTCTGCAACCCCCTGACAGGAGGGGGGAGCCGGGGGGGGTCGGGCTCTGCTCCCAGGGAACAAGGGACAGGAGGAGAGGGAACGGCCTCAGGCTGTGCCAGGGGAGGGTCAGGGTGGACATCAGGAGGAATTTCTCCCTGGAAAGGGGGGGTCAGGCACTGGAAGGGGCTGTGTGGAGTCCCCATTCCTGGAGGAATTTAAAATCCATGTGGATGTGGCACTTGGGGACAGGGGTAAGTGGTGGCCTGGGCAGTGCTGGGGAACAGTTGGATTCTTTTCCAGCCTAATTCCTGATTCCAACCTGTCATGATCCCATGATTCTGCACAGTCACAGGGTGGGGCTGAACAGGCTCTCGAGCTCTTCAGCCTCTTTAATCCCCCCCGTTCCATGTTCTTTTCCCCTGAGTGAGTTGTTATCAAATATCTTGGTCCGGATTGTTCATCTTTCCCTGTGTCCTGGATCCCTTTGGAACCAGATGAAAAAACACCACCAAAAAAAGGCCCTCAAAAAGGCCCAAAAAGTGTCCTGTGTGAGCTCACCGTTTAAGTGCCACCCAGGATTCTCACAGAATTTGGCTCGTGCATGGGAAGCACTGGTGGAAAATGCATGTAATTCAATTTTTTTTTAGGAGTTCATCTGGGAATTTGATATGAGTATCTGCAGAAAGTTAATAAAGACAAAGCTCCCAGGGTGCCAAGAAAACCCAAAGATTATGGGAACATATGGACACATTTAATTACAGTGAAAAGTTACAATTGCAGTAAAAAATTACTTTTCATACTCGAATGCTTTTGGAAGAGCTTTGGATTCTTTAAGTCCAGAACCTCAGGCTGGATGATTGAGCTGTCATGGCTGGATTGCTTTTATCACTGGCCACTTTCCAAGCCCCTTGTGCAATATCAGCCATGGACATTGGGAATGTCTGCTCCACAGATAGACCCTGATGGCCCCAAATTTTTATTAGTTGGGTGTGGGGTGGGTTGTGGAGTATCACCAGGACACCAGGGGGTTTTTGAGGAAGTAGGGTGGGTTAAGTGGGATATTGGGAAGGAATTCCTGGCTGGGAGGGTGGGGAGGTTGCTCAGGTTGGGCAGAGAAGCTGTGGCTGCCCCTGGATCCCTGGAAGTGTCCAAGGCCAGGTTGGACAGGGTTTGGAGCAACCTGGGCTGGTGGAAGGTGTCCCTGCCCAAACCTTTCTGTTATTCCATGATTCACTGCCTGGTGGTGTCTGGTGTTACTCAGCCAGGAGTATCTTAAACTTCAGTGGGTGGATCTGCGCTGGAAACAGCAAATTAAAATATATTGTGGGGTTTATTGGGAAAAAAATAATTAAAACTAATATTTTCATATAATGGTTTGGGTCCTCTCTTGGCAGCAAGACCATTGATCTTCCTCCTGTGTGGAGAAAGCAGAGACAGAGCAAGAGAGGAACATCTTCTGCAGCATTCCCATGAGGAGGGACGTGCTGCTGGAAGGGTCCTGAGCTCAGGAACCAAATTTCCCAGTGTATTTCCCAGCTGTTTTCATATCTGCTCTTCCCATTGAATCCCTTTCCTGCTGCCAAAAGGCAGAGGGAATATGTGTGAGCCCTGTGGCTCATGGAGATAATTCACTGAGGGATGCTGGGCAGATGCTGATGGTGTTTAGGGCTTCCTGTGGCAGAGAAATGAAATTGTTCGTGTGCAGCAAAGGATGGCAGGGGTTGGAATGGATTTGGGATCCTCCTGCAATTCTCTGGAACTGTTCCTTATCAGACACTGCCCTGAAGTCGCTGTGCTTTTGGGAAAAGATTAGTAAACAGCTCTTTTAGCTCAGTCACTGTTCCTGTGTCCCAGGGATTCTCCTTTGCCTGTTCCAGTGGGAATTTTGCATCTGTGAGGAAAGTCAGCTCAGGCACTGGATGTTGCTTTATTAAAAATACATTTCCTGTGAATATTCTTAACTAAAAGGAAAAGAAAGAAGTTGAACTCAGGAATTTATTTTTTTTTAGGAAGAACCTTTATAATGCAAATCTCGAGTCTGAGACCTCTGCAGACCCCGTCACTAAAAATGGTTTGTTCTCCCAGGAGTTTTGATCAGTGAAATGTCCCCAGAAATGGTGCAAGAGCAGCGTTCTGGTTTCCTATTTCCATCCTCACCTGTCTGCCAGGGAAAGAGGTGGCAAATATTCCACATTTGATGACTCACTCCACGTACTTCCCACTTTTTTTCCTACTCCCAAGCAGAACTTCTGTCGGGGGCCTCTCTCTGTGCAGCCAGTTTGAAGTGTTGTCTCTATTTGTGCCAGAGCTTTTCCCAGCATTTTGTGGGATTGTGTGGGAGGCTGTGAGTCGGGTTGACATTAATTAGAAGGATGTTAATGCACCAGATGGGTTTTTTAAAAGGCCTCGTGGAGGAGCAATTGTGGAAAGGTAGGAGTAGGACCTGTTAGCTGTGTGTGTGCAGCCCACATGGAACAGCAGAGGGGAGAGCTCCGGGATATATTTGAGAGACTGGGATAATGCACTTTATTAATAGAGCTGAATTTGAGCCCAGATCCCTCCCTTGTGGTGGGAATTTCTCCTCCTGTGGTGCTGGCACCCTGCCACTGCCACCCCACAGCCAGAGCCTTCTCCGGGGGCACAGCTGAAGGGGAGGGAGAGGGATTCAAAAGGGAAGATTCCAATGTCAGCCCTGGATTCAGTGGATTTGAAGGTGTCTCTGGACTGTTGTGGAGCTCTGGAATTGCGAGGGGGTGCTGGATGCAGCACAGCCTGGGTTTGTGGTGAGGCACCAGCCAGAGCTGCATCCCACCGATCCAGCCATCCCTGGGAACCTCAGCGGGCCTGGGAATGTCATCCAACCGTGGGATGTGCAGCTCCCAGCCCCTCACAGCCGCTCCTTTCCCCTGGAACCCGAGGTCCCTCCTGCCCGGAGCCGGTGCCGGGCGGTGGGAAGGGCTGGAGCCGGCCCATCCCGCGGTGCCATGGAAACGGCTCCCCTCCTTATCCCGGCCTTTCCCTCTTGGCTTTCGGGAGTTAATTATCCAGCAGAGAGCAGGAACAGAAAGGAGATGACCCACCCTGGGCCAGCAGGTGTCAGGGAGGAAAGAGTTTCCCGGGATTTCCAGGGGAGACCGGGATTAGGGAATGGTTTTTCTGTAGCTGTTCTCCTGACAGTCAGCTCTGAGCATCCAGTCATGTCCCTGGGAATCCAGGGATTTAAACAGCACACAAGTTATCCCGTCTTTAACATGTATTTGTTTTCCCAGACATCTCTGAACCTTTGGGATTTGGATTTCCAGGTCCCTGAGGTTCCTGTGATGATGCTCCAGGTGGCTTCCGAGCCCAATGGGATTTTGGGATGTGCAGAGAGAATTGAACATTGGATTGGCAGGAAGTTTTTTGGGGAGGAGGTTTGCAGGCCTCCCTTTACTCTTTCCTTTTTCCATTCCTTATCCCATCCCTGAGAATATTTTAGGGAATGGCAGCATAGGAGCCACTGGAAATGAAACTTCCCGAAGTGGTTCGGGAAACACTATATATGGGGTATATATTATACCATGGAATGGTCTGGGCTTGGAAGGGGCCTTAAAAATCATCTTGTTCCACCAATATCCAGAGCAGAGACGTTCTCTTTTGAGGCCTTTGGAATTCCATCAAGGGAATTGTGTAAAACATGGGACCAGCCCGTCCCCAGCTGTGCCCCGGGGTGTCCCCAGTGCCCCCTGGGGATGGTGAGGTGGCCTCTGCTCCCGCAGCCAACAGGAATTTTAATTTTCTTTTAATTTTAAATTTTTTAATTTTTAAATTTTTTAAATTTTACCTTCGTAAATGGCCCAAATATTTCAGCCCTTTGCTGTTCTGTAAGTTTGGAACTTGAATGCTTTTTCACTTTTCACTTTGTGTTTCTACCGACGTGTCCATCGAAACTGTTCCTGGACCCACAAACCCTCTTTTAACCAATATTCTTTTACCAAAATCTCACCATTTTTTCAGTTCACTGATATGTCCAGACCTGATTTGACAATAATTTGAAAATATTTCTGATAGATATTTTACTTAAATCACTCTTCTTATTTAAATACATCATTTTGAATAACGGCAGCTTTGCCAAACATTTTGGAGGTTGAATTATTTTAGGAGTGAAAATATTTTTCTCCTAATTATTTAAAAAAAAAAAAAAGATAATTTTAAGACTTTTAAAAGCAAACTGAGCTTGCCCAGGTGGGAAGGGAGGATTCTCCCTGTCCCTCCCCACCCCCAGCCCCCAGCAGTGACGATGTGGAAATTTTGACGTATTTAATGGAGAAAAGGTCAAACCTCATTTATTTTACCACTAAAAAAATCAATGACCACTGAGGTTTCCTCTTTTCAGCCTTCAGTCCATGAGCAGGGCAGGAACTCCTTCAGCTGACAAAGGGTTCATCTTTGTCCCTGACTCCAGGTGAGTGTGGACACTTCACACCCAAATCCTGAATTCTCCATCATTTTCCAATAATCACCCAATTCCTTTTTCCATTACTGATTTCTCATTTCCACAAGCCAGGCAGGGGCTGAGGCAGCATTTGGGAGTGCAGCTCATTTAGATATTCCAATTCTGCCTCAGTCCATGGGATGATCCTCCCAAGTGCTGAGCTGGGGCTTCTCCTCTCGGGAGAGAGGGATCTAAACAGGCATTTGGGATATCAAAGATGTAGAGAGGTGTGATGAGCCCCTCTGTGGCTGCCACCTGTGATGGGAACTGTGGGAGGAGAGCAGGATCATCATTTGGTTTTTACTCCAGCAGAATTTATATTCCAGGATTTTAGGTGTTAGGAACGACTTCAGCTCCCAGTGGTGCTCACAGGATTTGATGATATTCCCATCCAGAAACCTCTCCTGGAGGGTGCAGAGCTCCCACTGGCAGCACTGGCCTCTCCTGTTGATGTGGGAGCCAGACTGGAACCAGCAGATTCCAGATCCAAGGACAAAAGGGGCATATTTTCAGAAATACAGGATTTTCTTTTATAACTCCCCCTCTAATAATGTTACAGCTTTTAAAACTCATGTCTGCCTTGGTCTCCTTTTTTATGACTCTGTAAGGCACCTCTGGCTTTTCCAGTCCCTGACTTGCCCGTGACAATGGGATATTTCTGGCTCTACAAGCCCCACATTGAAAAACATCTTTTATTTATTAATTTTTTTCTCTCCCTCCCGGTAATTCCTCCATCCCTGCCATCAGGATGGGGGATATTCTGAACTGCTCTGGTACAGCCTCCAACGCTCACAGGAGGTGCTGCCACAGTGATTTTTCACGGCCACATGCCATGATCTCCTCCAGCAGTCAGTGGCTGATCCGGGGGGAATTCGAGGCTGTATTTTTAGTGTTGATAAGGGAGACCTTGCGGAAAAGCAGCAGCTGAAGGCAGCCAGGGCCACACCACGTTTATTCTGCTCCATCTCCATAGAAACAGATAATCCACAAATGGCCCATGGCTACAAACCCCGTTCCCGAGGCAGAGCAGCAGCAGCAGGATCCTCCTGGAGCAGCCCTTTGTGCTCCTCATGGAAAGCACCTCGGGGGGAAAATGTGGAAAAAGGTGTTGGCACAGCCAGCTCACCCCTGAACTTGTGGGTGGGTGGGACAGGGCAGAAGTGTGAGGGACCAGGGGGGGTTTATCAGCCACTGGTGACAACAGGGACAAGGAAAAATCCCTGTGATGATCCCATATATGGAATCATGGAATCATTTAGGTTGGAAAACCCCTGTCCCCAAGTACCACATCCCCATGGATTTTAAATCCCTGCAAGGATGGGGACTCCACCAGTGCCCTGGGCAGCAGTGCTGGTGCCTGAACACTCTTTCCAGGAAGGAATTTTCCCAATATCCAGCCTTTCCCTCCCCTGGCACAGCCTGAGGCCGTTCCCTCTCCTCCTGTCCCTTGTTCCCTGGGAGCAGAGCCCGACCCCCCACCCGGCTCCCCCCTCCTGTCAGGGGGTTGCAGAGCCAGAAGGTCCCCCCTGAGCCTCCTTTTCTCCAGATTGAGCCCCCCCAGCTCCCTCAGCCCCTCCTGCTGCTCCAGCCCCTTCCCTGGACACGCTCCAGCCCCTCCGTGTCCTGTCTGAGGTCCCAGAACTGCCCCAGCCCTGGAGGTGCCCCCTCAGTGCCAGCACAGAGCGGGCACTGCCCTGGGGCTGGGACACACCAGGGCTGGGACAATATGAATTTCCATGTGGAATGCAGGAAACTCTCCCAGGAGAGGGGCTGTCCCAGCCCAGGCCGTGCCAGATCCCCGTCCAGGCGTGTCCTGCTCTTCTCCTCCGGGCTCGGGGCTGTCACCGAGAGCTTCACTCCCAATTTACTCCGAGCTTGCAAAGCCTGAGGGCTCCTCCAGGAGGAGAGTTCACCGCGCGGGGATGGAGGGACCTTTGCAGCCTGCCCGGGCTCTCAACTGGAATAAAGCCACTGGCAACCTTATTAGAAAGCCCAAAAAATAGAAAAAGGCAAGTCTAGAGCAGGCAGAAGGGTCAGAAATGAAGTTACAAAGTCTCTTCCTCAGCTGTGGGGGACTGTTCTGCAGAGAAAGAATAAGATGGAAGAAAGGATGTTCTGCAGGAGCAGATCTGGCTGCAGGACCAACCCCCCCCCACCCTGCAGCCCCCTGGCCAGGAGATTCCAGAGGGATTGTTTGGAATGAGCTTTTCCCACGAACAAATGAGCTCTGAGCACCTTCTGGCTCCAGCTGAGGCCCTGGCACAGGTTGGGTAGAGAAGCTGTGGCTGCCCCTGGATCCCTGGGAGTGTCCAAGGCCAGGCTGGACGGGGCTTGGAGCAACCTGGGATATGGAAGGTGCCCCTGCCCATGGCAGGGGGTGGAACTGGATGGGATTTAAGGTCCCTTCCAACCCAAACCATCCCAGGATTCCATGGATGGAAGCTCCCAGTGTGTCAGACTGGACGGGGAGTCAGCAGAGCCCGGCAAACACCGACTGTCTCCCTTTCCAGCCTGAAGAACTGGGATTTTTCCAATTATTTTTCCTGTGCCTGTTCCTAAAAATTTGGAAAGGCAGCTGAGCTCTCATTAAAAGTATCCTCTCCGTGTTCCTGCTCCTTCCTGCCTCAGCAGCCCGTGTGCTCCCAGCTCTGGAAAACACACGGAAAAAAAGCGGAGCTGGAAATGGGAGTCAAGTTTCCAGCCCTTCAATCCCTTCCCTTTTAATCCAAAAATCAGATATTTCTGGGAGCAGCAGCAACCTGCCTCTGCTGGCACTTGGCCTCACCAGAATAATTCAGCTTTTTGCCACAGTAATAATTACACTCATATTTGCTAATTAATATAATTTCTACAAATAATTAATATAATAGAATAATAATATAATAATATACATATAAATTCTACAAGTAATTAATATAATAATAATATAATAACATGATAATAAATAATAAATATAAATTCTACAAATAATTAATATAATATAATAATATAATAACATGATAATAAATAATAAAAATTCTACAAATAATTAATATAATATAATAACAATATAATAATAATATAATAACATTAAAAATATATAATAAGAATAGAAATATTTATATAATATATATAAATAAGTGATGAGTTGCCTCAGAGACGCCCACACTGATGTGTCCTGAGAGCAGGGAAGCCCCAGTGGCTCCTTGTCCTGTTCCTGCCATGGGAATGTGTTTTCTTTCATTGTAAAAAAAATAGATTTTAATGAAATCTGGTTTCTTTTGTGCTCTGTGCCTGCCTGGGGTGGCTCAGACAGGACAGAAAATTGACCCTCACCTTTAGGACAAACCAACCTGGGTGTCTGACTCCTCATCACCGAGGAGGTAACAAGGAAAATGTAAAAATGGGGAGTTTTTTCACTTAAGGAATTTGGGAATTGCTAATTCCTAGAACAAGAAAAATTAAAAAAAAAAAAAAATCCCAAACCAGAAAAACCAAAAAAAAAAAATACATTTTTACAAAATTAAAAATCAAAACAAAACCCAAACAAAAACGAACAAACAAATCACTAAAACAAAAACAACAACAAAAAACCCAACAAACAAAAAACCAACAAAACCCCAAAAATAAACTCCCCTACCAAAAAAAAAATAAAAAACTAACAAAAAAAACCCCAAAACCCTCCCCAAGAACATCAAGGGTTCTCTATGGAGGCCTCATGGCTGGGGCAAATATCCTCTGTGTGTGTGTGCAGGATGGTAAATGAGTGCTTAGAAAATACAAAATAGAAAAGAGAACAGAAAACGTAAAATATAAAATATAAAATTTAATGAAAAAATCACAAAAATAAAATATAAAGTGAATATAAAGCATGAAACAAAAAATATAAAATGGAAAAAATAAAATATAAAATATAAAATAAAAATATAAATATCATAGAAAACACATCAGCTGTGTCAAGGGTTCTGTATGGAGGCCTCATGCTTGGGGTAAATATCCTCTGTGTGTGTGTGTGTGCAGGATGGTAAATGAGTGCTAAGAAAATTCAAAATAGAAAATAGAAAGATATAAAATAAAAATAAAATTCAATAAAAAAAATGACAAAAATAAAATATAACATAAATATAAAGCAATAAACATAAAATATAAAAAATAAAATGTAAAATCTAAAATAAAAATATGCTTAGAAAATACAAAATAAAACAGAAAACTTGAGATATAAAATAAAATATAAAATTTAATAAAAAAATAATGGCATAAAAATAAAATATAAAATAAATACAAAACATGAAGCGTGAAATTTAAAATATAAAAGATAAAATGTAAAATCTAAAATAAAAATATAAAGATCATAGAAAACACATCAACTATGTAAGAGTGTCAAGGGTTCTGTATGGAGGCCTCATGGTTGGGTCAAATATCCTCTGTGTGAGTGTGCAGGATGGTAAATGAAAGCTTAGAAAATACAAAATATAAAACAGAAAACATAAGATATGAAATAAAATATAAAATTTAATAAAAAATAATGACATAAAAATAAAATATTAAATAAATATAAAGCATGAAACGTAAAATATAAGATATTAAGATAAAATGTCAAATCTAAAATAGAAATATAAAGAACATAGAAAACATCAGCTGTGGAAGAACATCAAGGGTTTTGCATGGAGGCCTCGTGCTTGGGTCACATTTCCTGTGTGTGTGCAGGATGGTGGATGAACACTTAGAAAATGCAAAATTCAAAGCAGAAAGCATAACATATAAAATAAAAATAAAATAAAATAATAATAAAATAAAAAATAAAATTTAATAAAAAGTCATAAGACATAACGGTAAAATGTAAAATAGATATAAAGCATAAAATTTTAAAAAAGTAAAATAAAAAATAAAAATATAAAGATCATAGAAAACACATCAACTGTGCAAGAGTGTCAAGGGTTCTCTATGGAGGCCACGTGCTTGGGTCAAATACCTTCTGTGTGTGTGTGTGTTTGTGCAGGATGGTAAATGAATGCTTAGAAAATACAAAAAAGATATAAAATAAAAAAATTTAATAAAAGTAGTAAGGCATAAAA
>NW_020884919.1:900905-905666 GCF_003945725.1 Corapipo altera
CACATTTCCTGTGTGTGTGCAGGATGGTAAATGAATGCTTAGAAAATGCAAAATATAAAATGGCACAAGATATAAAATAAAATATAAAATTTAATAAAAAGTAATAAGACATAACAATAAAATGTAAAATAGATATAAAGCACAAAATATAAAAAATGTAAAATCTAAAATAAAAATATAAAGATCATAGAAAACACATCAACTGTGCAAGAGTGTAAAGAGTTCTGTATGGGTGCTTGGGTCAAATATCTTCTGTGTCTCTGTGTGTGTGTGTGTGTAGGATGGTAAATGAGTGCTTAGAAAATACAAAATAGAAAACAGAAAATGTAAGATATAAAATAAAAAATAAAATTTAATAGAAGTTAAAAGAAGGTAAGGTAAAAATTTAATAAATGGTAAAGAATAGAATTTAATAAAAGGTAATAAGACATAAAAATAAAATGTAAAATAGATATAAAGCATGAAGAATAAAATACAAAATTTTACAAAAATTGTAAAATCTAAAATAAAAATATAAAGATGATAGAAAACACATCAACTGTGCAGGAGTGTCAAGGGTTCTCTATGGAGGACTCATGCATGGGTCACATATACTCTGTGTGTGTGTGTGTGTGTGTGTGTGCAGGATGGTAAATCAGTGCTTAAAAAATACAAAATAGAAAACATAAGATATAAAATAAAAAATAAAATTTAATATAAAGTGATAAGACATAAAAATAAAATAAAAAATAAATATAAAGCAGGAAATGTAAAACATAAAATATAAATGATGAAATATAAAATCTAAAATAAAAATATTAAATAAATAGAAAACATTAAAATATAAAATCTAAAATAAAAATATAAAATATAAAATATAAAATATAAAATATAAAATATAAAATATAAAATATAAAATATAAAAAGTAAAATGTAAAATAAACATAAAATATAAAATAAAAATCTAAATTACAAATAAATATAAATTATAAAATATGACATGGAATATACATATAAAAATAAAAATATAAAATGTGAAATATTACAATGAAATATTAAATATAAAATAAATATGAAATATAAAATGACAGTAATGGAGTTGACACACGACATCTCAAATTTATAACAGCTACATTCAGAATATTATATAAAAATTAAGAATTGGTCTTGTCAAAGAAAATGTTTCTCGCTTTTTTTAGTATTAAATGCTCAGTTATGCATTAGGAGGGGTCATTGGGTTGTCTGTTTATCAATAATGCTTGGAAGGCATTTTCCATGGTGACTTGTCCCCTGCGAGGTGAGAATTCCTTCCAAACCATTCCATGATCCTGTGGTTATCCAGAATTCCATTCCCGTGCTCCTGGGATGCACAGTTGTATTTTTGGATTTGATCATCTCAGACTGGAGGGAGGAGCAGATCTGGGGGGAAGCTGGAAGGGACAGACACGTTTATGGGGTTTTTGTTCCTGACCCCACCTCTGCTGGGATTCCTTGGCCCCATTGCTCCCATGTGTCCCTCATTCCCTCATGGAGCCACCATGAAATGGGAATGAGAGCTGGAGAAATGCTCCAGGCATCCCACATTTATCTTAAATCGCCTCAATGTACAACCACTGCCACTTCTGCTTATTAGCAGGGACGATTTTGGGACTAAAGGAACGAATGATCATCCAACAAAATATCCGAGTAAACATGTTGACATTTTCCGCCAATTTGCATGAAAATCAAAGCGTAAATTCGTAATGTACTGCCTAAGAGAAGAACAAAACAGTTTGCTTTTATTGTCCTAAATGGAGGCTTGGCTAATTTATTTTAAAAATTAAATTAATTTTGTTTAAGAAGTGTGGATTTATCCATCCTGTAAATGGGTATGAATTATTTGATGTAATTCCTCCCTGCAGTGGGGAGTTGGCGTTCACCCTGAGCATCATCCTGACAACGCTGGGACGGGCATTAATTTGGCTTTTTTACCTTTTTTTCCCAGGAAACACTCAAGGAAACGCTGCCTGGAGCCTTCCCGGGCCCAGGCGGGAGATGCCAAGGGAAAAGTCTCCGGGTTGTTCCGTGCCCGCCTGGCCCTGCTCCGCCCCGGCCCATCTGTCCCCGCTTCCCTTCGCACGCAGCCGCCCTGGAACCAGGCCAAGGCCCCCCCAGGCTCTGCCCAAAACACTGGGATAAACCCACAGCCAGGGAGCTGGGGATAAAATATAACTCCAGGAGCCGGAGTTTGGAGAGCGGGAACGGGGAATAAATGGGAATGAGCAAAGCAATGTGCCCAGTGGCAATGCCCTGCCCCGCTCTGGGACACACACACGTCACAGGGGGGTCTGTGGGGTCTGGGCACCCCCAGCAGTGCCCCCCCGGAAAATCCCAGTGCCCTCAGCCCCTCCACACCCTTCCCCATCCCTGCATCCCGCCTTGGGACACTCTCCAACAGCTCCATGGCTTTTGGGCACTGTGGTGCCCCTGGAGATGTGTTCCACAAACCATAGATCACCCATAAAGTGGGAATTCAGCCCCGGGCAGAACGAAGCCCTCACGCCTCACTTCAGGGTGTTTAAATTCCCCTCCTCGTTTGCCTCAGCACATGGATAAGAAGAAATTCCCCTTGGAGCTCTTATCCCAGGAATGCTCCTCTTCCCTCCCCGTGTTTCCTACAGGGCCATTTCAAATCTACTCACAATTCCACTTCCACATCTCCCCCTAACCACAAAAATTCACTTTATTTCGACCACGGCCCCACCACCCTCTGAGTTATATTATTATTATTATTATTATTATTATTATTATTATTATTATTATTATTATTATTATTATTATTATTGTCATCTTTGTTATATTTATATATGATTATATTATATTACATTGTATTATATATTATATGTAATTATATTATATTGTATGTTATAGTGTATATTATATATACAATATATTGTATTATATATTATATATTATTATTGTATTATATATTATATATAATTATATTATATTGTATGTTATATGGTATATTATATATACAATATATTATTATATACACAATATATTATTATATTATATTATATTGTATTCTATATTATATATTATATATAGTTATATTATATTGTATGTTATATGGTATATTATATATACAATATATTATTATATTATATATAATGTATGTAAAATGTATATACATTAATATATATATATATACACCTACATAGGCATATAGATATATAAATAGTGCATCTATACACACTAGTATATACTATATACATTCATATATTGTTATAAATATATAGTAATAGAAATATTCAATAATATTAGTAATGTATATATACTCTATACATCATGATGATGATGATAATTAAAAATAATAATAATAATAATAATAATAATAATAATAATAATAATAATAATAATAATAATAATCCCATTTTGCTCCCTGAGTGCTGGTGCCCAGCCACCAAGGGGGAATTTGTACTAAAAAGCAGAGGAAGGGCTGCTCTGCTGCTGGGGGGAGCTCTGCCAGCCCCTCTGGATTGGGGTTGGACTGGGGAGATAAGGATAAGAAATCCAAGCTCTGTGTAAGGGAAATGGCCCTTCAGAAATGGGTGTAACCACCCTGAAAACGCAGCTCAACCCCACTCAGCTTTATCTGGGCTCATTCAAGAGCCCGACTTTCAGCACACACCAAAGGTGAGATCAGGAACTCGAGCAGCTGGAAGTCCTTTATTAAGGTGCTTAAAAGTGGAGGAACAACAAACCCCTTCCAACCCAGCAGCTGGGGGAAGTTCAACAGAGCTTCAGATCAAACTGAGCTGGCAGCACTAACACAAGAGCTGGTTCTTCTGGATCACCGTGTCCATTGATACAGGGAGAGGCTGCATGCTGAAAATGCATTTCTTTATTTCTTTATTTCATTTCAATATGTACAATTTCCAGGAGAATTCAAGCGTAAATTGCAGCAGGAGACACAGACCGGCTGTGCAATCAAACAGGAGCTTTAATTAGCAGGAGCGTCAGGACTGGGCTCAAATGTTAATCAGTTAAAGAAAAAAAAGTGGCCACACCAATAAAAACCAAAATATTAACCACAAGTGACTTCCTAAAATAAATAACTAAAGACAGTTTTTGGCCATTTTTGCACTTTACCTCTTATTAAAAACACCTCATTGTCACCTTAATCCAGGCCCCAAACCTCGGGAATTTTGTATTCAGCAGGGATGGCTGAGAGTTTTGAGTTAAAAAAATCAAATAATAGCTTAGTATTTTCATGGCAATAATTTAATAAAAACGAGGCCCCTTCTCCAGTGTCTCACACACTTCCAGGGATTTTTCAGAGGTTGCTGAGTAGCTCTGGAACTGTCAGGAGTTTTCCAGCTCCAGCTCTGCTCCCTGTCACCTGTTTTCAGTCCAATTTGGGGAGCACATCCCTGTGGCTCCTCCTTCATTCACTCTGTACACACATTCAGCACAAGGTTTCCCAAAGGAAAAGGCCACTTGGCTCTCCTGCTGCAGCCATGGGAACCCATGGATTTGGGCAGGGAGGACGCAGGAGGCCCTGGGACACGGTGGGTTTTCCATAAGGAAAAGCCAAGGGGACCATGAGCCATCCCAGGGCATTGGCAGGAGAGCTCAGCAAAGGTGGGACACCCCAGGGGACCCCAAATTGCACCTGAGCTCCTGTACCAGTCACAGAACTGCAGCAGGGATGGAACAGACCAGAACAAACCAGAAGGGAATAAAATGGGAGAGAATAGAATAGAATAGAATAGAATAGAATAGAATAGAATAGAATAG
>NW_020884919.1:905676-936445 GCF_003945725.1 Corapipo altera
AGAATAGAATAGAATAGAATAGAATAGAATAGAATAGAATAGAATAGAATAGAATAGGAGACTAGACTAGAACAAACATAGAATTAATACAGAATAAAATAGGAGACTAGACTAGAACAAACACAGAATTAATATAGAGACTAGAATAGAGACTAGACTAGAACACAGAATATAGAATAGAATAGGAAATAGAATAGAATAGACATAATTAAAAGGGAATAGAATGAACATAGAATTAGAATTAATAAGGAGTAGAAAACAGATCAAGAATAGAGAATAGAATAAGAATAGAACAAGAATAGAATTAATAGAATAAGAATAGAATATAGAATATATTAAGAATAGAATAAGAATAAAAATAGATCAAGGGTAAGAATAGAAAACAAAATAGAATAAGAACAAGAATAGGTTAAGAATAAGAATAGAATAGATTAAGAAAAAGAATAGAACAGAATATTTTGTTTGGCAGGGCCCTGCAATGCCCACCCA
The DNA here is from genome assembly GCF_003945725.1 of Corapipo altera. Lineage (NCBI taxonomy): Eukaryota > Metazoa > Chordata > Aves > Passeriformes > Pipridae > Corapipo > Corapipo altera. The sequence goes on from NW_020884919.1 coordinate 906,166, forward strand.
GCCCAGTGTCACCCTGGGGCAGTGGTTGGTTGGGTCATGCTCCGACAGCCCCCAGGAAGGAGCCACTGCTCCCCCCCCACCCCAAATAAACCAAAGGAGCTTTGAGGAGGGGTCAAGCTGCTGGAGACCCTCCTTTCCCAGGCAGAGCCCTGTGCCCAGGCTGCTGGGGGACTCCCTGGCTGGTTCCCAGGCTGGGCACTGCTTTGGGCTCACTGGGCCGGGTGGTGGATCTGCTGTGGACACCTGGCAACTGGACATGGCTATTCCTGGTGCCAGCCAAGGACTGGGAGAACAGCCACAAAAGTCAGGGGTATTTTACAAGACAATCTGAAGGAGTTTTAGGAAAAGGGGGAGCACAAGCCCAGGTTTTCCCTTGGCTCAGCACGTGTGGAGCATGGGTCAGCCCTGCCCTTCTACAGCAACGTGCAGAGCACTGAGGGGCAGCCACGGCTGTGAAAAACATGCAGTGCCACTCAAAAAGGGTGAGAAACCATGAAAGGAACTTTGGAAGTTCATACAAAGTTCATACAAAGTTATTCATACAACTGCCAGGTCATGCACTGCAACTTCTAGGGAAAGCGGTGGCTGAGCCAGCCCCCAGCAGTGCTGGGCTTCAGGGGTCTTGCTCCATGCCAGCATTTATAACAAACCCCATTTTCCCCTCAAAGACTATGAGATCTGTTACCACTCAGGCAGCACGTGCCAGCATTTGTGCAGGATGGGCCAGGGCTCGTGAGCCAGAAGGGCCCAGCCATTAATGAAGCCGTGGGTGCTCCCCTGACCCCCACCTGGCCATGCCTGGGACCACCTGGATGTGGTCCAGAGGGTTTTACACACAGAGGACACTCCACAGAGCCCTTCTCCTGGGTGCTCTTGGCAGCAGCTTTCCTACCCAGAGCACTAATGGTGCCACCCATCGCTCCATCCATCCCAGACCTCCTGCTCCGAGAAGGAGCCAACGGGAAGGCCCCAAACACAGCCCACAGGATCCACGGACACCTCAACAGCTGGCCTTTGGAATTTTGGGGAGGGTGCTCCCCCAGCAGAAGCCACGATGACGGGGCAACCACACAACACTCAGCCCATCCCACGTCGACTCTGCTGCCGGAGCCAAATGGGACGGACAAAGGAAACCCAAACACAGAGGACATCAACCCCAACATTTACAAACAAAGCATTACTCATTTGGAAACCCACAGGGTCAACTTCAGTCCAGAACATGGTTAAACATCATTTTCACCTTAGCAAAAGCAGCAAGGAGCCTCCCCGGGCTCGGGACCACCATGGCCTGCAGGCTGCTGGCCTAGCTGGCCACCACAGCCAGAGGAGGGAAATCCAGGCCCGGTGGGACAGAGGGAATGGTGGCTCTGCCTTTGGGGTGCAGTTCATCCAGCAGAAGAGCCTGCTTGGCTTCGTGGAGACATTCAGCTTGTTTCATGTCCAGCTATTTTATCAACATGAGAAAGCAAGCACATCCTGCTTATTTAAAACAGTTTTCTTGCACATAGATTATAAATCACAGAGGTTTAAAAAGTTTTTACTGATCATATCTAAAGTGTGAATTTTATTCATTTATTTATTGTCTTGCCTAGACTTATAAATACAAGTTTCTTCTCTAAACAAAGCCTTATGAAATACAGATTTGTTTTTTCCCAGTAGCCTTGACACAGGAAACAAACCCCCCCAGAAAACCTTAAAGCAAACTAGAAACCAGCAGTTAATTTAAGGCCAGCAGAGTCGGTGTCAGGAATTCACTAATACACCTCCCTTGAAGAAGGAAAAAAAAAAAAGACATGCACCAGAACTACTCGGTTGAACAAATCATCACGACCCACACCAGGAGAGAAAAGACCCAAATGGAGTTAGAACTTACCCTGAAAGCTCCCCGCTCGTGTGTTGGCCCTACTCCTTCAGGGGTACGGGGGGGAAGGGAGGCCCCTCCCCGCGTTTGGGGCTGTACAGTGTCACTACAGTGGGAGTCATGCCACAGGACTATATGCAGGGGTTGCACACTGGTACTGCATGCGTGGTGTGATGGTACATGCCAACGGCCCCGGCCCGCCGGCCTCCCGGCGCCGCACCGGGCCATCTCCTGCCTCCAGAGCTCAGAGTTCAGCACCCCCCCGGTGCCGGGGCCCCTCCCGGCCCCGCTCCCTTCCCGGAGCAGACGCAGCTCCCCGCGGTCGCCCCCGGCCCCCTGGGTTATGTGAAGCGGTCGGAGTTCATTTTGCGCAGTTTGGGGGGCAGGTTCCCCTCCATCCTCCCGCCCCCCGAGAGCTTCTGCAGCTTGGGCGGGAGCTCGGCCACCGACTGGCTCATGGGATCCGACATCATCTTGGTGGTCTTAGAGCCCAGTTTCTCCTCGGAGTTGCCGGGCACCGAGCTGATGCGCTGCAGTTTCATGGGCAGGTCCCCCATGCTGTAGGCCTTCTCCGACGTGGTGGAGCTCATCCTGAGGAGTTTTTTGGGGAAGTCCTCCCTGCCGGTGATTTTCTGCAGTTTGGAGGGCAGCTTGGTGCCCACCTCGTCCAGCCCGTCCAGGCACTCCACCGAGCTGTTCCTCTCCTTGCTGTTGCCGACGGCGGGCGCGATGAGGGGCGAGGACATGAGCAGCATCTCCTCCTGCTCCTTCACGCTGTAGGGCGGGGTGGGCACCTCGAAGGTGGCGTGGAACTGCGAGTAATCCACCTTGAAGAAGCCCTCCTCCAGGGAGATGACGGGGAAGAAGCGATGGCCCCACAGCACCTCGTCCTCCGTGTAGGACGTCCTGGCCTGGCACGTCATCCCTGCAAGGAGCAAGGCACAAACACCGGCACCAGTCACGGATAACTGGGGATGCACAGAGGTACTGGGGTTTTTAACAAGCCAGTGGAATGGGGTTTATGGTTTTAAAATGTGTAAAAGAAAAGGCATGGGCCTGCCTGCCATTTAACGGAGTAAACAGCCCCAAGTTGTGCCAGGGGAGGTTTAGGTTGGACTTAAGGGAAAATTCCTTCATGGAAGTGGCTGTCCAGCCCAAGGCAGCGGTGGAGTCCTCGCCTCTGGAGGGATTTAAAAGCTGTGTGGATGTGGCACCTGGGGACATGGGTCAGTGGTGACCAGGGTGGTGGTGCTGGGTTGACAGTTGGACTTGATGATCTCAAAGGCCTTTTCCAACCTTAACAATTCCATGATTCTATCAGACAGTAGCTATTAAATTGTCATCCTCTAGGTGAAAAGGAGTGAGTAACAGCAAGGAGTGGAACTGAATAATTCCCATCTACTATTCCAGACACTTTGACTCCTGAAGGTGCTGGTGACAAAGGGACAGGGCTACCTGATAGCCCTGGTAATTAAACCAGCAAGAGCTGCTAATGGTAATGGAAAATTGGACATGGCAGATCTTAAAGTCTTACTAAGTTATTGCATATTTTCATCATATCAATGAATACACACAAAGCCAGACCCCACATGCACAAGCCAAGCACGTTGTGTCAGCACGTTCCAACCCATCAGCGAGCAATAAGTCCTTCAATATACATTTATTCCTCTTTAAAGGCTTCACCAGCAACCTGCTCACAGATCCACCGCTGCCAGGATGAGATCCAGGCTCCAAAAAATTAGCAGGGAAAAAAACCCCATGACTAAGACCCTGACACTGCCCTTCCTCTTCCTCCCCCACCTCCCACTGTGGAGAAAAGTCTTTTAGAACACCCAGACTTGGCCACCCCAGCGACCCATCCAACCTTGGAAATCAGGGGGAGATGATCATGGCTTGCTGGAGGCTTCTAGAAGAAATCCTGCTGCTTCTTTTTTTGACTAATTTTTTTTTCTTGTAGCAATCTGTAAATAGAATTACGCTGCCATTTTATACAGCCAAGTGGAAATGTGACATTTGGGTTTCAGGAAGCTAAATCCACCTCTGCAAACACATCCTCTGCCTTTGCTCACAAGGATGCCTGCAAGCATCCAGGGGGAAAGGAACGGAAACTTTGGAAAACATGAGAAAAACAGCAGTGGGGCTGCAGTGAGGGGGAGAGGGGATGGGATGGGGCTGGTGACACACAGCCAGGAAAATTCCAGTTTGTTACACTTTATCTGCCTGTTAATGGAATAAGAGTGTTAGTTCTGCATCATGGTTTCTGCTGCTGACCCATCAGAACAGATCACAAGGCAAAATGCTCAGTTTTCCACTTTATCTCTTAGGAGAAAAACAGGAATCCAGTTTCTTTACCACTGGATGCTGCCCCAGCACCAGGGAGGCCACACACGTGCAGGATCATGCCCAGAGCCCCAGACATCCCCCAGCTCCTCCAGGACACTATTTATAATTCCCAGTGTGTTTCCACCCAGTCACCACGTGCTCCTGCTCCCTCAGTGAAGCGGAAGCAATCCCGTACCTAATGGATTTAGGGAAAAACCTGCAATTCAGAGAAAAAAGGTAATTTGAGCGAGTTCTTGCCCCAGCTGTGCCCTTCACTCCACAGTTGCTCAGCAGCAGCTTCCCCAGCAAAGCCAGACCTGTCCCCTGTGCTGCCCCAGCCCTGACCCTGCACAGGGACCTCTCTGGGGACTGGATGTGTCCAACAGGGATCAGCCTTGGGAAGGGGCTGTGTGCTGCCTGTGGAGCACTCAGCTGGGCAACTCTGCTCACCCCTGCTCCGGGTAACAAACTGCTTCAAATGCAAATCACTCTGTCTGCAAAAGACAATTATTTGTCACCATGGCTGGTTCTGCTGAGGGGGGAGGCACCAGAGCCCTTCCTGCTGCATCCCACTGTCCTGCAGAGTCCAGGGTCAGGTGGGGATCCCCCCAGGGCTCTTTGGGTGTGTGGGGAACATCAAATAAAGAACTGGGGTTTAGTGGGGAAGGTGTGTCAGCAAAGTGCCTTTGGGGGTGTAACGGGGGCGTGGGGGGATGTGTGGGTGAGGGCTTGGGAAGGGGAACTGGGAACAGGACAGGCTGGCATCTGCATCCATAGCCACAGCTGCATCTGTACCCACATCCACATCTGAATCTGTATTTCCATCCTGATGGCATCCCCATCCTCATGGCATCCACATCCCCACACCCTTCTGCATCCGCATCCTCATCCACATTCCAGTCCCATCCACATCTATATCCACATCCCCATCTGCATCCACACCCCTGTCAGCACCTGCATCCCAACCCACCATCCATATCCACATTCCCATCTCCATCCCCATCAGCATCTGCATCCACGTTTCCATCCCCATCCCAGGCATTCCCATGGCCAAGGGAAGGTCTCTCCCCTCCCCACCAGCTGCTGTTCCCCAGGGCTATTCCCACCTCCCGCTCCCCATCCTGCCCCCTCCCAGCAGGATTCCAGGGGAGGAATTTTACACTCTCTATTACCAACGAAAAACTTATCAGCTGAATGTCAGGAAAAGCAGCCTCATACTGTTCCACTCCTTTGGAAGCTCACTGGAGGGATAAATATTGCAGGAATAGCATTTGTGCTTCCAATCCATGTATCTCATTCCCTAACAAACCCGAGGGCACAGATGATTTCAGAGCCTCTGGATGAACAGCAGCACTTGTATTCCCAAGGTTCTTGGGAATACCTGTCAGGGAACAGCCGGTGCTGAGAGGTGTTGACATGATCAGCCCCTGGACAAGAAATCAATCCCCGGGTTTTCTTCCAGCTCTGCTGCGTTTTCCAGCTTTCCCTTCACATTCCATTCCCTCAGCAAAGCCTCAGTCCCCAGCTCTGAGCTCACAGTGCTGTTCTGCTATTCCATGCTTGGAGCAGCAGCTCCAACTGCCTGGAACCATCCCCGGGGGAGCATTCCAGCAATAACAGAATCCCAGACTGGTTTGGGGTGGAAGGGACATTAATGATTGTCCCATTCCAGCCCTGCCATGGGAAGGGACACCTCCCACCAGCCCAGGTTGCTCCAAGCCCCATCCAACCTGGCCTTGGACACTTCCAGGGATCCAGGGGCAGCCACAGCTTCTCTGCCCAACCTGGGCCAGGGCCTCCCCACCCTCCCAGCCAGCAATTCCTTCCCAATATCCCATCTCTCCCTGCCCTCTGGCAGTGGGAAGCCATTCCCTGTGTCCTGTCCCTCCATCCCTTGTTCCGAGTCCCTCTCCAGCTCTCCTGGGAACTCTTTAGGCACTGGCCCTCCTGGTTGCCAGTTTTCCTTTCCTGCTGTTGCTGGGAAAGGCTTTCCTGTTTTTTTTGTGCTCTCTTCCCCTCAGTTCTCCCCCAGCAGCACCCACAGCCCTCACAGCCTGTGCTGCCTCCATCATGTTCATGGGCCTGTTGCCATCTCACCAAGTTCTCTGGATTATTAATATTCACTTTCAGTATAAATATTCAGCTCTGGTTTGGAAGCAAACTGGTTGCAAGCAGAGGAATTATTTATTATGGCATTAACCAGCCATGGGTTTGTCAAAGGAAAAGGGTTTGGTGCATTTTGTCCCTCACTCCCAATGAACATCCCCATCCCAGAGCTGTTCCCAACACCAGCAAAGCTCTGCCTGCACACAAATCACCTGAGAGAGGTATGAGAATGCCTGTATTCCAAAAAAACCCCCAAAATATCCAGTAAACCCCCTCTTCATTACGTCAAAACCAGGAAATGATGGTTTTGTACCAGGGGCAGCCAGAGAAGCTGTGGCTGCCCCTGGATCCCTGGAAGTGTCCAAGGCCAGGTTGGATGGGGCTTGGAGCAACCTGGGCTGGTGGAAGGTGTCCCTGCCCAGGGCAGGGGGTGGGATGAGATGATCCTTAACTTCCCTTCCAATCCAAAGCATTCCATGATTCTACAACTCGCTGTCAGCCCAGCTCAGAGCTGCCTCCCCGGATTAATAAGGGGCAGATGGAGGCCAAAGAAATCTGTAAATAAATGCTTTGACTAATTCTACCCTATAATAACCCTCCAATTATTCCCAAATTTCCAAGTACCCAGATGGAACTGGCTCTTTTCAGGCAATTTCTAGAGCTCATAATAAATTGCCTTGAAAAAAACCCAACCCAGCCCTGCTGTTATTTATTCAATTTTATTCCAGAAGCTGGCTGATGGTTGGGAAATCACAGATCACTAATAAGCTTTTAACAGCCCCCCCCCCCCATCCTGTGAGTCTCCAGAACCAATTTTGGCACACAAAGGTTCTGTGGCTCCTTTCCCTCTCCAAAGTAATGCCAGAAACTTCCCCTTAAATCTTTCTGGGTGCCTGGAATGCAGTTTGCTGGCCAAGGGCTGGACACAGGGACACCAGGTGTCCTCAGAACATGGAAGAGTTAATCAGTGGGGAAAGAGATAATTAATTTGGCTTCACCATGATCCAACAGCACATGGTCCCAATGGCCCCAGAAAGGGCATCTTGGAAGGAAGAGGAATCTCTCCAGCATTCCTGGCCAAAATGCACAAACGGGATTATGTTCTGTCAGACTTTCTCCTTTTTCCCTTTGAAGAGCTGCAGGGTGAAACCCCTGGAGCTGAGCCGGGTCCAAGGGGCTGCTCCTGGTGATTATGGGGGGTTGACCTCCCTTAAACCTGCAGTTTAACTCTAAACCCCCTTGTTAAAAGTCAGTCAGACAGCAATGCTTAACGCAGTGCTACCAATTAAGCTAATTTACAACTGCAATTTCAGGTCCAGGAAGGGAAGAGTAAAGCTGGATGTGAGACTTGATATAAAAACACCCCACACTCATCCCCTACCCTGGTGGCACTAAGGCAGGATTTACTGCTGCAGGAAAAAGGAGATTTCCATGGCAATCTCTCCACGTCCAGAAGAAACCACAGAGTCCTGGAATGGTTTGGGTTGGAAGGGAAAATAAGGATTATCCCATTCCATCCCCCTGCCATGGGCAGGGACACCTCCCACCAGCCCAGGTTGCTCCAAGCCCCGTTCAACCTGGCCTTGGACACTCCCAGGGATCCAAGGGCAGCCCCAGCTTCTCTCCAAACACAGGGAAAGCAGCTGGTTTTATCCCATTTAGCCAAGGAATGGGATATCCTGATGGCCACCCTGTACCTTGGAACGGGAACTACGCCTGAGTTTTGTGATAAGCCAGAAAATGGGGACAGAAATGGGAAGTCAGCACCCAAACTGGGAGGAAAGGAAGTTCTCAGGCTTTTCCTTCAGTGCCTTCAGTGCCACATTATTTTTCCAGGGAAGTTCAGATGCCAGGCTGGGAAAGGCACAGGGAGGGCTCCTCCCAGACACCATGTGGTGTCTGAACTCCCAACTATTTGGAAAGAACAGCTATTTTTAGCATTAACATTTCTCCATCACAATGTCAAGGGCTGTTTATCAAAGTGATGATGGTTTGAAGGGCACCAGAACCTTCTGGCAACCTGTGAGACACAGAAGTCGCCCCAACACCCCGAGGTCAGAGATTTAACAAATTCATCACATGTGCAGGAGGGACCCAAGGGATGAGACGATCATTAAGGTCCCTTTCAACCCAAACCATTCCACTATCCCACAATCCCGTGGCTCCAGGAACGCCAGGCACACACTCATGTCAGTCAGACACCAGCCTTATGATAAACACTTAAATTTCTGGCCCCCCTCAGCACAAAGCCAGGCTCCTGCTTTGCTCTGATCTCAGTCCCATTGTTTGGGCTCAGCTCTACAAATACTCCTGCTTTGTTCCCACTCATCTCCCAGGAGCTCTCGTGACACTTTAAAAACAGCAGTGACACCAAAGGTATTTCCTTATCAGTCATCCCTCTTCCCAGGGCCATTTCCAATCCCTCAGACATGCACAATTCCCTGGCACCTTGCAGGCAGCTCATCCTGCTGTTTGCCAGGAACACAAGAACACAGCTCCCCTCCTGATCCCAAAAATGCCATGGAAGCAGCGTGGAAAGCACATCCTGACCTTGCTCCATGCACAGGGATGCAAGAGGTGAGCCAACCTCCCCCCTTCTGTATTGGCCACCAAAAAAAGGGGGAATCACTTAAAGCCTGGCAGCCTTCAGTGCTGCCCTGCCATGGCTGCAGCAGGGTTTTCCATTCTTTGGGAAAAACAGAGCCAGGAGCACAGTTATCTCAACCAAACCATCAAACACACATTTAATGCAGTGGCAGAAATTTACACTGAGAATGTGGCCTGGGATTTTTGTTCTCTCTCCATTTTTTACCCCAGATTCCAGTTCTGCTCCGTCCCGTTTCCCTCCGTGCCGAGTGCGTCAGGGCTCATCCAGCCCCTCCAGCTCCCTCCTTGGAGCAGTTTTTTTTCCCTGAGCCATCTGCCACATTCCCAGTTTTGCATCATTTCCCTCCTCCCGGGATGTTATTGAATCAGCAGCACCAAACGGGAAGGATTTCATTCCCTGCTCCACGCAGCTCTCTGCCAGGAGGCAGTGCTGGCATTGGGAAGGGAAAGGGGGGAAGGGTTGGAAGGAAAGGAAAGGATGGGAGCAGGGAGAGGCAATGCATTCCCTCCCCATGGATGGGGATGTTTACAGGGTGAGCCTGGGGATATGGATAAAGTGGTTTTCTGCCATGAACAGGAGCTGCCCATCCATGCCCTGACAGAGCACAGCTCTGCTCCCCAGGGCTCCCTTCCAGCCTCAGGTATTCCCAGGTTTTTACTGACAGCACAATCCTCTGAAAAGCTTCCTCATGCTAATTACAGAATCCTAGAATCCAGACTGGTTTGGGTGGGAAGGGACCTTAAAGCCCATCCAGTCCCATCTCCTGCCATGGGCACGGACACCTTCCACTATTCCCAAGTGGGTCCAAGCCCCATCCAACCTGGCCTTGGACACTTCCAGGCATTCAGGGGCAGCCACAGTTTCTCTGCCCAACCTGTGCCAGGGCCTGCCCACCCTCCCAGCCAGGAATTCCTTCCTAACAGCTGATAATGGTTTAAAAACCTGGAGCAGACACTGAAGGTTTTCCATGGGCAGCAAAGGGCACCAGAGCCCTCCCATCCCGAGGAGCCAGGGAATGTTGGATGTCCTTGTCCAAATCCTCCACCCTCCCTGGGCAACACACTCTGCATGGAGTCTCTCCAGGGTAGGTTCAGGTTGGATATTAGGAAAAATTCCTTCCTGGAAAGGGTTGTCCAGCCCTGGCACAGCTGCCCAGGGCAGGGGGGAGTCCCCATCCCTGGAGGGATTTCAATCCCTGTGGATGTGGCACTTGGGGACAGGGGTCAGTGGTGGCCTGGGGGAACAGTTGGAGTCAATGCTCTTAAATGGGTTTTCCAACCTAAAAATGAAGAAATAAAGTTGGTTCTGCTTTTCATGGAGTTTGGGCTCTGAAGTGCAGCCCGAAATCAGGGGGTTTATCTGCAGCACAATGTCCATTGGGGATGGTGGGGAAGAGACAAGGGGAGACAGGAATATTCTGTTAAACCAGAGAACAGTGAGGTCAGAGGGGGCCTCAGGAACACACAGACAGAGCAAAACCCGAGCAAAGTCTGCAAACCAGTCAGAGAAGGGGGAAAAAAAAAAGACATTTAAAATAATTTATGCTCTTTGAACGAGAACATTTTAATTATGAGGCAAGAAACACCAACCCAGAGCCCAGCCCTTCCCTCTGAACACACGATTCCCCAGCAGCTCCAAACACCCACCCGGCCATATGCCCTGAGCACCAAAATAGAGCTTTCATCTGCAGGGCTTTGGCAGCCCTAAAAACACCCCATGGAATTCACACTGCCTTCCTGGGATGGAAAAACCAGTTCTCTCCATACTGGGAGGAACAGTTTGCAGGGCTGTACAACACAGCCACGGAGTCAGGGTGTTTTTGGGGCTCCAGGATTCATGGATGCTCCAAATGCTGCCTGCAGAGAGTGGAGGGAGCACAGCACCATCAGAGGGAGACCTGCTCCATCCCTGCCTGCATCCACCCTCTGGAAAAGGGCTCTCAGGATGGCTGGGAGACTGATTTAAATATCACATCAACTCAGCAGCACCTTCTGAGCTGCAATAATGTGCTATTTGATATGAACTGTGTCAACAGCAGGACGAGACAGAGAAGGATAAAACGTCTCTGACTGCCCAGGAAAGCTGTGGATGGATTCCCCATCTCTGGAAGTGTTCAAGGTTTGGAGCAACCTGGGGCAGTGGAAGGTGTCCCTGTCCATGGGACAGGAGGTGGGATGAGATGAGCTTTATGGTCCCTCAGAGATCACAGAATTCCCTTCTGTGATTCCAAGATTCTGTGAAATACAGCCCAGAGCTGTGTGTGGATATGAACTCTCCTCATGTAGTGTTTGGTTGTATTGATTGTTGAATATCTTGGCAACACCGACCATTTGGAGGCCATCAATTCATCCCAGAGCTGCTCCCAACAAACCTGCTCCCAACAAACCTGCCCTGTCCCTCCTGCTCCTGCCCTGCAGCCCCAGGTGGCCCGTGGCCACTCCAGACAGAAAATTCAAGGTGAGACACCCCCAGCCCGACCATGAGAGAGGGAAAATGGTCTGGAGCTGTGTCAGGGCAGGCTCAGGTTGGATCTCAGGAAAAGGTTCTTCCCCCAGAGGGTGGTTGGGCACTGACCAGGCTCCCCAGGGCAGTGGGCACAGCCCCAAGGCTGCCAGAGCTCCAGGAGGGTTTGGACAATGCTCTGAGGGACAGGGTGGGACTGTTGGGGTGTCTGGGCAGGGCTGAGGGTTGGACTGGATGATCCCTGTGGGTCTGTGACTCTGTGAAACCCTCATTCACCATCCTCTCCTGGGGTATAATATTTAAAATCCATGGAGGTCACTGACTCCCCTCACGTGTTCCCAGGGGGACCTCAGGGCAGGATCCAGGGCTGATAGAGGGATTCAGCTGCTGGGAACCAGGAGGTGACCCCCAAATAGAGGGGAGATGGGGACCAAAGGACCTCCTGCTTTAGGACAGGAGCTGCCCACAGGAACCCAACATCCAGGGAATGTGCCTGCCTATCCCTGCCAGCCACAACAACCCCAAACCTCCTGTTTTGAGGGGCTGTTCTTTCCCTGTCAGCTGCTGACACTGCATTTAAACCAGCTTTAACAGCTCTTCACCTGCATCCCTCCTGGAGTGCTGCCTTCCCTTTGGAACATCACAGCTCCCAGTTCCATCCCCAGCATCTCCCAGCCCGGAACAGCTCCTGTCATGTATTTAAAATTAATGCACAGCTTAACAGCAGATCCCTGAACTAAACATAGCGTTTGCTGCTCAGGCACCGGCTTCAGCTGACAAACATTCCCTGCAAACACGTCAGGAGCACAGAACTTCCAGGGAAGAGAGGCATCAGTGCTGTCAGTGCTGGGGGGGACAACTGTCAGCCTGGATTTGGGGCTCTGAAAGGCTCTTCAGCAAACCAGACACACCTTATGTATAAATATACACATAGATACCAATATCACCCAATTACAGAATCCCACAGTGGTTTGGGTGGGAAGGGAAATTAAGGATCATTTTTTCCCAACCCCTGCCATGGGCAGGGACATCTTCTACTAGCCCAGGTTGCTCCAAGCCCTGTTCAACCTGGCCTTGGGCACTTCCAGGGATCCAGGGGCAGTGCAGGTCTTCCCCTGCCATGCAGTGAGTGAAGCATCTTTGTGGTACCTCCCCAGCCTTCTGAGCTCTGCCTCTGCTCAGCTTGGGCTCCCCCTGGAAAAACTCCTCAAACAGCACCTTCACCCCTTCAGTTGGGTTTTTCTCCCTGGTAACACATCTCCTGATCTCTCCAGGTGACCCAGGTGGAACCCTGTCACCGGGTGCCCAGCTCAGAGTTGCTCCTTCTTTTGCAGCACCAGAGGAAACTAAAAATCCCAAAATACAATCCACACAACATTTCCTGGTGCAAAGGCAGGAGAGGCAGACAGAGCTCAGAGTTCCTGGCTGCTGCTCTCCTCCTCTGGCCCCATTCTGGTTCAGCCCCAAAGCATCCAGGAGATAATACAGAGGCAAATGATTTCCTGCGGCGTGTGCGGGGGGAGGCCGTTCCAGCAGCCAGGAAGGTTAATTAGTGACAATGTCTCTGGCAGTGTGATGTCACACAGCACATTCATTATTTCCATGTGCACCCCAGGAGGATAAATAAGCCACAGCTCAGTGCTGAGCTGCACAAACAGCCATATGCCTATGAGGGGTTTCTAATTTTACATACAACCCCCTCTCTCCTTACGTTGCAACCACGCTGATCTGAGCTCTCACCAGGCTGAAAATCCTCGGAGTCTGGAGCATCTTTGCCATTTTAGGGAAAACTGTGACTTTTCTGTCTGAGGATTTGAAGAGCAAAGTCAGTATTTTTGACATTCTGAATTTCACTCCAGTCCTAAATGTCAGGGCGCTGCTTTGCTTCCAGGGAAAAGACCTGTTGGGCTGCAGAGGTGCCTCCCCACCTTCAGGGACTCACAGAATCACGGGATCATTCAGGTTGGAAAAGCCCTCCAAGACCACCAAGTCCAACTTTTGACCTTGTCAGCTAAACCTTCCCACAGGCTGGGACCAGAGGAATCAGTAAGATGTGGTTTTTTGAGCTCTTTAGGTGAAAACCCCCACAAAACCCAGGTTCAAACCCAACAATTCCCCACTTCCCACCACTTGTTCAGTTTTAGGTTAAACGGGGAAAAATGAAACAAATGCAAGAAAAAAGCCCAAGCAACAAATACACCCTTTTTCAGAGTGATTTAAAAGCCAAGTGAGCCCAGACAAACACTGCTGGTTGTCAGCCTGGGATCTTCAGGGATCAAACTGTAATTGCCCCTGTTTTGGTTCAAACAGCCAGAAAACACAGCACGAGGCTCAGCCTAAAAAGCTGATTTTATACTCCCAGCCTGAGTTACAGTGAGAGCATTTCTCCAGAGGTCTCTGTGGTTCAAAAGGTGCTGGGAGGAGGGAAGGAGCAGGATGAACACACATCCCCAAGGCCAACTGCTCCCACCCGGCACCACACTTGGAATAATCGATATTTCACCCCAGGCAAAGCTAAAACCAAAGTATTTACCTGGATTTGGAAGGTTTATGCTCAGCCCCCAGAGGCTGAAGTGGAGAACACCTGACCCTGTAAATAAACACTGAATAATTTTGCCCTTGGCAGAGTTTTCCCCCCTCATCCCTCCAAGGACAAACATCCATCCCCACACAGGTGGAATGATATCAGGTGGAGCAACGCATGTGTTTATAAAGTCCAATTTGCAGCTCTTTTATTCTAAAGAAAATGCTTTTTTCCAGGTCTAACAGAAAATACACATTTTACTGAATCACCACTAACCTGACAAATAACAAAGGAAAAGGTGTTTGCACACCCCATTCCCATTTTTCCCCCCTTCCTCTTCCTCCTTGTATTAAAAGGGTACAGAACTCAGGGACAGGCACTTTAGGAACATACAGTCACTTTTTTCCCCTTTTACTCACTTCTCTGTGCACTGAGGTGTGAAAAGCCATTTTGGGCATCTCCAAGCTATTATCCTCCTCTCCCTGGAAGATGAAACATTGGGAAACCAAAGGGAGAGATGGGACTGGTAGCTCTGGGGCTGCTGCTGCTTTTCTGGTGCGGCCCCTGCCCTAAACCAGGACATGTCCATTCCCCACAGTCCCCTTCCCTTCCCTGCATTGTTTCCAGCAAATTCTCCACATACACAGTCCCTGTCTCACACAGGGTCCCTGAGAGCCCCTTCCAGGCCCTAAAGAGGCTCCAACAGAGCTGGAAAGGGACTGGGGACAAGGCATGGAGGGACAGGACACAGGGAATGGCTTCCCACTGCCAGAGGGCAGGGAGAGATGGGATATTGGGAAGGAATTGCTGGCTGGGAGGGTGGGGAGGCCCTGGCCCATGTTGGGCAGAGAAGCTGTGGCTGCCCCTGGATCCCTGGAAGTGTCCAAGGCCAGGTTGGACGGGGCTTGGAGCAACCTGGGCTGGTGGAAGGTGTCCCTGCCCAGGGCAGGGGGTGGCACTGGATGGGCTTTAATTTCCCTTCCAACCAAACCATTCCAGGATTCTGGGATCTTAAGATTTATATTTTTACATCTTTCTGGGTAGCAGCCACTGCTGGTCATTTCATATGTTTTTACCCAAAAACCACCTTAACCCCATGGACCCGGTTTGGGTCGGAGAGGAAGGAGGCACCAAAGCAGGAGGCCATGACCACCCCACCCCATCCCATCCCATCCCCTGAGCCCTCCCAGAGCCCCAGGGGCAGCAGCACAGCCAGAGCCCCCCAGTCCATCTGTCCCAGCCCAGACCCACCTCTGAGCTCACAAGGAACCGGCACAGACCCCAGAACAGAGATCCTACTGTGGAATGGGGGATCCTACTGTAGAATGGGAGATCCCACTGCCTGCAGGTCCTTCCTGACTGTGTCTGTGTGGGTGCTGCTCTCAGGGGGATGTGCCCAACACTAATGAGCCATTAACTCCAATTAGAAGCCCCTGTGGGAGCAGAGCCCTGAGCCCAGACAGTTGTGCTGATGAATTAATTCCTCCCTCAGAGCCAGGTCCCCTGGGCCACAGCTCCCAGGGAATGGTATTTACCTTCATCCTACTCCTGGAGACACATTCCTGGGGGGATATATACACCCCAACATGGAATTCCATGGTCTGGGTGGGAAGGGACCTCAAAGCCCATCCCATTCCACCCCCTGCCATGGGCAGGGTCACCTTCCACCAGCCCAGGTTGCTCCAAGCCCTGTCCAACCTGACCTTGGACACTTCCAGGGATCCAGGGGCAGCCACAGCTTCTCTGCCCAACCTGTGCCATGGCCTCACCATCTCAAGCCACAAATGTCCCCTGATATCCAGTCTGGAGTGGAAAGATGGGATGGTTTCACTGGCATCACGGATCAAACAACATCCCCACGCATGTTTTTTTGGGGAAGGTTTTAAATTCTTAAGCTCTTCCAGGTGAAAAATAAATGAAAAATCCACTTTTGTTATGTATGAGGTGCTCGGCACAAAGCACTATATAAATTTTTCAGAGCTTTAAAGACCTGCCCAGGTCTGGCTGCTGAGCAAAACTGCACAAAACAGCCACGAGCAGGGAAATCTTGCAGGGCTTGAAAGGAAATATTAAATATAAATCTGTGCTACTTCATCACATTAAGCACTGAACATTAAGTCAGCAGCATTAAGTCAGCAATGTTCCACTGTGGGAAATTTCCTCCCCATTACTGGGGGAATTTAAAGCATCTGCAGCATAATGAGGAGGAGGGAAGGAGCTGGAATGCTGGGAATGTGCTCAGGTCTGTGTCCTGTTGGATGACTGCAGGCAAAATATGGGAAGTGTCACGGTATGAAATCAAAGGGCAAAAAAATGAATCATTAACGGGGCTCTGAAGGGAAGTTTGGTACACGTGGAGAGCTCTATCTGGTACCTGATGGAGCAGCTGGAACCAAACACACTTGACAGGAACTTGATCCCAGAATCATTTAGGTTGGAAAAGCCCTCCCAGACCATCGAGTCCAACCTGTGACCCATCCCCACCTTGTCACCCAGCCCAGAGCACTGAGAGCCATGGCCAGTCCTTCCTTGGACACAACTTGCTCAGTCCATTTATGACAGAAGCTGTGGCTGCCCCTGGATGCCTGGAAGTGTCCAAGGCCAGGCTGGATGGGGCTTGGAGCAACCTGGGCTGGTGGAAGGTGTCCCTGCCCATGGCAGGGGGTGGGATGAAGTGAGTTTTAAGGTCCCTTCCCACCCAAACTGTTCTGTGATTCCATGTTCTTTATTATCTTTGCACTCCAAGGACACAATTTTAACTTTCAAGTTGTTCCAGTTCTTGGTTACTCCAATCCCAAAAACACTCCAGAAGCCAAAATCAGCCCAATCCCCACATCCAGCCCCCTTTAAAGCACTGTGGGTTCCCTGGAGAAGCCCCTTTGCAGTGCAAGGTCCTGACCCAGCCAAAGCCATGGACAGGAGGGAGACAGAGAGACCCCCCAGCCCAGCCCTGGCCTGACACATGTCCTTAATCACCAGCAATTAGTCCTGCCGTGTCCTGGGTTATTCCTGCAGGAGCTGGGAGCCTCTGCTTTGTCCTGAGTGATCCTGCTGCACACACAGGTCGATACCTTAACGAGGAGCCCAGGAAATCTCATTAGAAAAATCACTACTCCAGGAGGCCGCCTCATTTTGGCCCCATCCATCTCTGCATTTTCCTGCTCTCCCTCCTGAGATCCATCCAAAGGAAACAGGAGGTGATTCCTGATGGGACTGGGGTGCCTGACTGACACTACAGCAGCTGTGGGACCTCACAGCACCCCAAAGTCATCACCCCAAAAAATCTCAGCATGGTTTGGGCTGGAAGGGAAATTAAGGATCATCCAGTGCCACCCCCTGCCATGGGCAGGGACACCTTCCACCAGCCCAGGTTGCTCCAACCTGGCCTTGGACACTTCCAGGGATCCAGGAGCAGCCACAGCTTCTCTGGGCAACCTGTGCCAGGGCCTCCCCACCCTCCCAGGGAAGGATTTCTCCGTAATCTCCACTCTAAATCAACCCTCCTGCAGTTTGAAGCCGTTCCCCTTGTCCTTGTCACTCTCCCCGAATCCTTTATAATTTCTGACCAAACCTGAGCAGGAAGAATCCTCCCAGGAAATAAATGGAATAAATCTGGAACAGCAGGAAGAATCTGTTAGATCCCAGAAAATTATTTTTTTTTAAAAAACTCAAACTTTCTGAGACTTCTGGGGTGAATTCCATGAGCTCCTCAACATCTTTCCACGGAAATACACGGAAATTGTGCTAAATGCCTCTCAGCATTTCGGGATCCTCAGCCCATTAAGAGACACTTCAGCAAGTCATACGTGAGAGGAGATGGAAATCTGGTAGGATTAAGAAAAAAAAGGTTCTTTTTGCAATGTTAATTCCCCCTCTTTTGCTTGGATTTCTCTCCCCACCTCCCAGGAGCGCCAGGAACGCACAGCTGGGGACCGGGAAAGCAGCAGCCACAAAAAGCAAAGGGATTTTTTTTTTTTTGTCTACCAACTTGCCAAAATATATTTTCCTCCAAGCAAAGACCAAGCATGAAAAAATTGCAGTCTTAGGAGTTAATTGACTGGAAAGTTATAAATAACTGGAAGGGGAGAATTAGAGCTGAAGTGCAGAACTGACCCTGTCAGCAGGAACAGCCGGGAGTGAGAACCTCCCGACAGGAATAACAGAGCCAGCCCTGAGCCTGAACTGCACAGGGTAAAAACCAGGGAATCATGGAATCACAGCATGGGTTGGGCTGGAAGGGACCTAAAGCCCATCCAGTGCCACCCCCTGCCATGGGCAGGGACACCTTCCACCAGCCCAGGTTGCTCCAAGCCCCGTCCAACCTGGCCTTGGACACTTCCAGGGATCCAGGGGCAGCCACAGCTTCTCTGCCCAACCTGGGCCAGGGCCTCCCCACCTTCCCAGCCAGCAATTCCTTCCCAATATCCCATCTCTCCCTGCCCTCTGGCAGTGGGAAGCCATTCCCTGTATCCTGTCCCTCCATCCCTTGTCCCCAGTCCCTCTCCAGCTCTCCTGGAGCCCCTTTAGGCCCTGCAAGGGGCTCTCAGCTCTCCCTGGACCCTTCTCTTCTCCAGGGGAACCCCCCCAGCTCTCCCAGCCTGGCTCCAGAGCAGAGGGGCTCCAGCCCTGGAGCATCTCCATGGCCTCCTCTGGACTCTCTCCAGCAGCTCCACATCCCTGTGCTGCTGTTCCCAGGGCTGGAGCAGCTCTGCAGGGGGGTCTCACCTGAGGGGGCAGAGGGGCAGGATCCTCCCCTCCCTGCTGGTCACACTGAGTCCAGAGGCACCTGCACACCCTGATCCAGTGCCCTGTTCTTGGCAAACACATCCTACCCCCCTCCCATCATCTCCCCAGGATCTAGTCTGAAAACATAGAGGTTCAGACCCCACCACTCGAACCAGGAGGGCTGAGTTTCTCTGCAGTGAGGTTTGGGATTTGTTAATGTGCTGCACAATATGTTCAAGGGCTGCAGAGAGTCAGTAAGGACGAGAAAAAAAGACAATGAGCCTCTGATAAATCCTGCAATTCGAGGAGGAAGAGCTGCTCCAGCATCCCCAGCACCCTCTCCCAGTGCTGTGATGACACAGAGAGATAAAAACCCTTTGAACCCCTTCACGGTCACTAATGAGCTTATTTTTGACTTCGAGATTAACTCAGTGCAAAGAGCCAAGATAATGATCTGCAGTGGATGGCTCCAATAGCAGATCAGTCCTAAATAACTGGACCTTGTCCAGTGGGATGAGTCCTGAGCACAGGCAGGAGCCAGGACTGGGCAGGGGCTCCAGCCCCCAGCCCCGGGAGCATCGTGCCCACAGGGCTCAGCCCCACCCTGGGGGCACACAGCCCATCCTCCTCACCCCTTCCTGCTCCACCTGCTCCCCCCAGATCCCACAAAACCAGCCCAGCCAGGGAAGGGAGGCGGGAGGACGAGTCCCCCCCAGGGAGGGTGTCACAGCCTCCTGCACTGCAGGAGCCTCCAGGCTGTTCCCAGCCCCAGCACAGTTTCTCCTCCCTAAAATCCTGAACTCCTGATGACATTTTGGATGGTTCCCCTGAAACATCACAGCCTTTTACCCACGACTTCTTCCCCTTCTCCTGCCAAAGGATTTTATCGTCATTTAGCTGGTTGGAAGGAGCACTAAGTGGAGGTTTGATTGTGTAACACACAAAGAGCTAAAGCAGCCCTCTGCTTCAGCTTCAGTCTCACCTCAAAAAAAAAACCCAAAGAAACAGCAGCAGACACACAACAAGGCTTTGAACAGAAACCATGACTATTTTATGACACCCATAAAACCCCTGAGCCCCCAGTTGGTACCAAAACCTTCAACAACCCCCTCCGTGTTACAGTGCTGTAAACAAAGAACAGTGAGCACAAAGGTATCCAGGACGAGGGACAGGTATCCATGGAAAAGACAGCTGGGCATTTTCTGGCAGGTTTTAACAGCCAGCACATCTGCCAGAGGCAGGTGCCCTGCTGAAGAGTATTTAAACAAAAGATAAACAACACTTCAGAGCCATCAGTTGGTTGCTGACAGAATCGACAGCACCAGCAATAATTCATGGAGGGGAAGTGGCCAGGGAAAGGCTGGATTTCCAGGTGATCCAGGGTGTTAAATAAGGAGTGGAAATAGGCTGCTACATAAAAATAATGGCTCAGGCTTCAACAGAATAAACAAAACGGGCTGGTCTGGGTTGGAAGGGGCCTCAGAGATAAGCTCCAACCCCCCAACATTCTCCCCCCCAGCACAAGCCAAGGGCTGGGCCAGGCTGGAGATCCCCAGTGGAGACAAGCCCGTGATTAATAAACCCCAGCCCTCCAACAGACAGAGTCAGTAGGTCATTCCTCATCTTCCCAGAGCTTAATGGCTGTAATTCCATTGTTCCTGCTGCCCTCCATCCCCTCCTCCCTCATCCCAGAGGACTCTTCCCTCCACCCTTCCCACCAGGAAGGCCACATTCCCTTTCTGATGTTTCATTTACAAACCCACACGGAAAGGATTTAGTCTGAATTTCCAAAGGGTGAAGTGCAGCTACTTATCTCCCTTTTTTTTTCCCCAGAATTAAACAATTTCCAGCTACTGGGCATCCATTTTCCCACCAAACAACCTGTTTCTCTGTACCTAAAGCAGAAATTGAGATGCATCCACAGAATATCATAAAATTCTGGAATGGTTTGGGTTGGAAGGGTCCTTAAAGCTCATTTTTTCCAACCCCCTGCTCTGAGCAGGGACATTTCTCCTGGAATGCTTTATGCTCCAGCTCAGGATGAGCATTTGGTGTCTTCACAGCCAAATTCTCAGGCAAAAGAGTAAAAACCTTTGGGTTTGTGACAAATGAGATTGAAGAGCAAGAAAACCACCTGAAAACTGAAGGAGGCTGATGCTCAGCAGTGACTGCCCAGAATTTCCAAGTAATGAAAAGGTAGAAGGAATTTTTTAATTTTGAAGACAATGAACATTTCTGATCATGTGGAAGAAAGGAACAAAGTACAAACTGCTCTAACCCCTTGTTTTCACC
The DNA here is from genome assembly GCF_003945725.1 of Corapipo altera. NCBI lineage: Eukaryota > Metazoa > Chordata > Aves > Passeriformes > Pipridae > Corapipo > Corapipo altera. The sequence goes on from NW_020884919.1 coordinate 927,067, forward strand.
AATGCAATATGAATTAATCCTGATTTACAAACTGAAGTCAAGCCAGAAGGGCTTCACTGAGCTGCTCAGCAGCTGCAAGCCCTTCCCAGGAATTATCAGTATTTCCAACTTCAATTTTTGACCCTTGATATTAAAAATATTTGCTGATTTCCCCCCCCATCACTCCCCTGCTGCCTCAGAAAGGGACAACACCAACACTCCCATCACATGGAGCAGCTCCTGGATCCAGGGATGCTCCAGTGAGGAGGAAGAGGAAGGGGACAGGTCATTACACCCCATCAGGTTCACTCCACATCCCAAAAAAAAAACCACTGCACAAAGCAAGAAAACAATTTTCATCAGCCAGAAGAGAGCAGGGTTGAAGCAAGGGCCAAAATGGATTTGTCAGAGCAAATCAGGTCAAATGGGCTTAATTTCCTTCCCAGGCAGAAGGACAGGGCTGCTGAGGGGACAGAGCTGGGCTGCTGCAGGGATCCAGGGTGTTTAAAGGGTATTCTGCAGTAAAATTGAAAAACTGGAGGAAAAAAAAGAGAGATATGCAAAATATCAGGAAATTATACAAGTGCAGCTCTTGGAAGTAGGAATTTATTTGCTGCACTAATAGAAAATGGAAGATTTTCCTTTTATCTCCCAGTTAGTTCCATTTAAAGCAACAGCCTTGCTGGAAACCCCAGCCTGGTCTTCACAGGATCATGGAATGGTTCAATTGGAAAAGCCCTCCAAGATCACAAAGTCCAACCATCCCCCAGCCCTGCCCAGGCCACCACTGACCCCTGTCCCCAAGGGCCACATCCACAGGGTTTGGAAATCCCTCCAGGCATGGGGACTCCACCCCAATTCCATAAAGGAATTGTCCCTGACACCCAACCTGCCCCTCTCCTGGCCATTTCCAGGCCATGAGCCCTCAGGTGAGTGAGGGTGTGAGGAACCCACTGGGAGGGACCTGCTGGGAGCTCAAATATTTAAGAACATGCAAAACTCATCACTCAAATTGCACCAGCAATTAAAATGCTTCCTGAATTCAGCCCAAATCAGCCATCCACGGATGAGTATTTTCATCCTGGGTCCAAAGTATTCTGCAGGACCTGTTTATTTAGGATGTGCAGTGCCCCATTTCCACATGTGGGAAATAAAATGCCTCTCAGGTTCCTGCTGGCTCAAACTCAGACTCTGGCACAACCCACAGGGGTTGAGCAGGGCTTTAAGCTGATGTTGTCCAACATCATTGTCCTGCCTCCAGCACTGTGGTCATTGCAGACAAAAAAATATGAAAAATCCCTAAATCATTTGTCCAGCTCGGCAGAGAGGCAGCAATGGTGAGAGGACAAGAAAAAAATGAAGATCTCCAATTTATGGTTATCAACAGAAAAAAACAACTGGCAAGAAACTGGCCCAGGCTGCCCAGAGAAGCCTCTGGATCCCTGGAAGTGCCCAAGGCCAGGTTGGACAGGGCTTGGAGCTACCTGGGCTGGTGGAAGGTGTCCCTGCCCATGGCAGGAGGTGGCACTGGATGGGTTTTAAGGTCCCTTCCAACCCAAACCATTCCAGGATCACGATTCATTAGCACTAAAAATGCTTTTTTCCCCTTTTCTGGCCGAGCTGATGGTGGCTGTGCTGCCCCTGAGCAGCAGCTCCAGGAGGGCAGAGGGAAGCTGGTGCTGAAGGTCCCAGGCCCAGCTCATGCCCTCTGGCTGTGCCAAACCTCTGCCTTTGCCCACACCACCAACCCAGACTGGTTTTCCACTGAGGGATTTTACGTAACAGCAGCACTGGAAAAAGAGCTGCTGAACTGCCAAGATGGGGAATTTTTAATTGCTATCTTATCATGTCTAGGTTATGCCTAAAAAAATATTAAAAATATAAATAAGTAAAGAGAGAAAAAAGCCACTTTGGTGATGTGAAATTGCTGAGTTGTTCTTTTCCTGTCACCCTCCCTTTACTGATGTCTCAGCACCCAGAGGTGCTCCTGGGCAACTGAGTCTTGGTGGCCCTGCTGGAGCAGTGGGGCTTGGGTCACAGGGCCTTCAAAAGTCCCACCCAACCTCAGGCATCTGTCAGTCCGTGGTATTTGGCAGAGGAGTGGTTTGGAAAGGTGGATTCCAGGAGATTCAGCCCCTGAGTCACCCCTGGGGAACCACTCCGGTCCCGTTCCACCGAGGCAGGACACAAGGACTCCAGGACACAAGGACTCCCTCACCAAAGACCTTGACCTACAGGTGACTCCACACTCCAGATCCCTGCTCCTGACAGATTCCTGCCATTCCCAGGCTGACAGAGGACCCAGAGTGATCCAAGGCCAGCCATCCCTGGGGGAGCAGCACCAGCACAGGGGACGCTCTGCAAGAGGCAGCTCTGGACTGGGAGCTCCTGACCCACCTCTCCACCCAAACTGCTGCCCTGTCCACACAGTGAGATGGGTGATTCCTTAGGAACACCAAGAGCTGGTCACAAAATCTGCTGTCAGACAGTGGGGAAGGAGAGGATGAAGAGGGACAACCCTCTAGCTCTCAAATGATGCAGTATTTGGATACCACTTAGTTCCTCCACCACCTCCAGAGGGTTTTCCCTCTTCCATCCTTTGCCCACATTTGCGCAAAAAAAAAAAAAACACTCCAGAATCTGAATGGCAAGACAAAACCAAATTAAGTATATTGACCTTTAAAGGTCCCTCCCAACCCAAACCAATCTATAATTCCATGATACTTTACACTCCACATTTAAAGCTGTACATTTGTATCAAGGTTTCTTCAAGGCAAAGCAACCCTGAGAATGACACACAAGAAAAACACTTTGAAATGGTTGTAGAAATGATCTAAATCCTGTTAGTTCTCAGATCTGTATCACAGCTCTTTGTTCCCTCGAGTTGTTGAGTTCTGCCATCACCCCCATGTATCTGTTGCTGAGGGAAACCTTCCTGTGGAGACCTGTGGTTCCATAATTCAAATTACTCATGTTTTTAAAAGTAAAACCAGTGGAATAAGCCTTTGATGCCATCTCTATTTATTTAATTAAAAAGCCTGGCAGGCTGTTTGATTTCTTTAATCAGAAAACGATGTTAAAAGGTTTCTGAAGCAGCATTTAATGAGTTTGGAGAAGGGATGCACATCCCATTCCTGCCAGGTTTTGTACACTCCAGGTTCTTATCCAGTGCTCATTTTTTAGCAATTTTAGAGGCCTACTGATAAGTCACAGGATAATACAGGAATTGTAAAGGGCTGTGTAATCCTAAACACATCCAGAAGGAGAATCCAGGGGGAAGTCAAAGCTTGTTCTCCCCATGAGCACCCCCAGGAAGGTTTGACAACAGAGCTTCACGTTCCCCATCACAATAATGAGAGATGAGAACAAGGGGTTGGAAAATAAACACTCTGTCCTTCAAAATTACATGTTATCAGAATAACAGAGGGGTTGAAGATCTATCAGAATAAACCCCAAATGATCAGCAATTACCCTTGTGAATCACAACCATCCTTGGGTCCTGAAAAGCCATTGGAACATAGCCAGGAAACACTCCAAAAAATGGGAACAAACCCAATGCCAGCACTGAGCATCCTCCAGCATTCCCAGGGAAAGCTCCTGGGCCTGGTGTTGGGATGAGCTCAGAGCACTCCCCATACAGGAGTTTTAGGTCACAGAATCCCAGACTGGTTTGGGTTGGTAGGGATCTTAAAGCCCATCCAGTGCCACCCCCTGCCATGGGCAGGGACACCTTCCACCAGCCCAGGTTGCTCCAAGCCCCGTCCAACCTGGCCTTGGACACTTCCAGGGATCCAGGGGCAGCCACAGCTTCTCTGGGCAACCTGTGCCAGAGCCTCCTCACCCTGCCAGCCAGGAATTTCCCCCTGATGTCCAACCTAAGTCTTCCCTCTTTTAGTTAAATCCCCTTGTCCTGTCATGAGGAGAGGCAGGAGCCCCCCTCAGTCACCTCAGGCATCCTGGGCTGTGACCCCTCCTGTGACCTCACAAAAAATCTGTCTGCTGAGATATTTTGCCAAAAGAAAGGGATGCTCGGAAAGGGCCAAGTCCCCCTGGGAGGGAAAGGAGAGCCTGGCTTTGCCCAGCTCAGCCCTGATGTCCCAGGGAGGTCCAGGAGGGGTCAGAGGCCCCAGGGTCCCTCCCTCCCTCCAGGGATGTGCTGCCTCTGCTCCCCACTTTCCACATCTTATTATCCAAACAACCTAAAACCTGTAATTAAGGAGGGTAAGGAAAGCATAAAGAAATGTTTATATATCCAGAAATTAAAATTTCAGTGATGAGGCAGTAAATTAACTTAATCAAGTTGGGAGGCATCTATGAGAAATCATTTTTATATGGTTTAATGAGAGAAGGCATTGGAAATGGTGATTTTAATCAGCCAAGTGGGATTTATAAGCAAGAAGATCCTGCTTAAACAACTCATTAGACAGCTCCAAAAAAATCTTTACTGCCTCTGCAGACAGTCAAAACAAAATTTATTGTGTGTATTTACTAATTCCCTAAACCCCTCGGCGGTGTCGCAGATCAAAAGTCAACGGATTAAAGCAGGAAAGAAAGAGGGGAAAAAATCTCCATAAGCACCTGCTGGAGCAAAGCAAGAAGCTCCAAGTCCAGATGAAAAGACACACATGGCTCAACCCAACGATATCTGGCTCCTAAATCCCTGTTTATTATAAACATATAGAGGGAGAAACACTCAACACCTTCTAATCCTTGTTGTAATTTGTGAGGGACTTGCACCCTGGTGATAGTGGAGGACTGGAATGAGAATAACATGGAAAATGGGAAGGTTAATGGGATCCTTCATCCTGGAATTCTGTGATTCCCTGATTTATCAGCCCGTCTGCCTGGCTGTCCAGCCAGGAGTGGTGGCACAGGAGCCAAGGGGCACATCCAGGGCTGGGGAAAACTCCTCCTAAAACTGCTGCTCTGCTCAGCAACATTCCCTGCTTGGGAAGGCAGATCCAAGCGGAATTAACTGGTTTTATAAGGAAACATTAGAGCTGAGTCCAATTCTAAACACAAAAGGTAGTTTCACAAGCAGCATTTCACAGAATCACAGAACAGTTTGGGTCAGAACGGTCCTTGAGGATCATCTAATTCTGAGTCTCAAAATCCAGCACAATTTCAACTCAACTTAATGACACAGAATGATGAGGATTTTTTCCTGCAGTAACACATTTGAGGGGATTGAAAACCACTACAAAGGCAGCTGTACAGGCTGAAAGGTGGAAGATCTTCCCTCTGCACTAAACATCTGGTTTCCTCATGGGATGCAAGAGAAAACCCCGGTAGGAGCAGGGGTTGGAGCAGAGTCCCCCTCCAGGGGCTGCTCTGAGACCTGCACAGCTTTCACTCCTAATTAAATTCACTCTGCTCCCAGTAGGACCAACAGAACGTTGTGATTGTACCTCAAAACTCAAAATCAAAGGCAACACAGCGAGGTCTGGGACAGCAGCAGCAGGAAGGGACCTCTGTAGGAAGCTGGGAGGGCTGGGAGGCAGCAGGAGCATCTCCTGAGGGACCAGTTGGGCTGATCTGCAGCACAGCACCCCACACCACCCCACCTTCCTCTCTGCTCAGCCTGGGCTTTGACCTCAGTCTGCTCCTGCTGGGCTCGACCGGACCAGACACAACAGGACCCCCCAAACCCTCCTCCCACCCTCTTCCCATCGGTCCCACCTCAAACACTCCCAGCTGGAACTTCAGTCCAGCTGCAAACCAACCACAGGTCATCGAATCTTCCTCCAACCTGCTGCCCACAGGACCCTCCTGATCCCTCAGGGTGGTCCCTGGTGGGACCCAGGGGTGCCCCCAACCCTCTCCCACCCCTCAGAACCCACCAGAAAAGCCTTTCCACATGCACGACCTACTCACTGACTTTCCAAGATAAAAAAAAAAAAAAAACAAACCACCAAACAAGCCCTGTTTTCACACCAACCCAAAAATAGCTCCCTGGTTCCCAAACGACTGCAAGTTATTTCTGTTCCTTCCACGCCAGCAGAGATTGGAGGCTCGTGTGGCACCGCTGGCACCACGGGACACGGGCACAGCCAGGACAAGGACACACAGCCCTGGTCTCCCAGCAGTTCCACCTCCAAAACCTCCCCCAGAACCACCTGCAAATTGTTGATCATATTCCCAATAATCCCAGACTGGAATCACCCTCAGCAGGTGGGAAGGGGCCTCCAGGACGATCTGCTCCAACCTCTCCTGGCAAGAGCCCGGCCTGGATGAGACGGCCCAGCTGAACCCCCCCAGATCCCTGCTCTGGTTATTCCACAAAGAGAAGAATCCTGGGGGGTTGTGACCTTTTAAAAACACTGTCAGTGCTGAGGCTGATGTGTCTGGACCTCCAGCCCAGCTGCAGGGCTCACACTCCCAGCACCACGCTGACCTTGCAGACAGCTCGGAGTTAAACCCCTCCTTCCCTTGGCAGAGGTGTCCAGGGACACAATCCATGGGAAGGGTTTCCCACATTTACAAACACGGATTGCACATGGATTACTGGCTGTTCCCAGAGCACAACCTCTGCCTTGCCAGATGTTTGGGCTTTAAGGTGACTGACAGGAGAGGTGGGAAGTGAAATAAGGAATGTGCTGGGAGAGCACCAGGATAGAGGTGGGTCCTGCCTTCCTGCAGGTTTTAACCCTCCTGAACTGTCCACTTCTCCTCTCTTACAAAAACCCAGCATCCTCAGATGGGATTGTCCCTTCCCTCACGTCCTTCTCTTCCACACCCAAGCCAGGCTCAGCACAAGGGGCTGCTGGAACCACCCAGGGAAGGCAGAGCCCTGGAGGAAGGATTTTCCCCTCCTCTCCATCATCTTCACCCTCTGACCCCCTCCTGCCATCCCTGGTCCTCCTCCAGCCCTGTCCTCTCCTCCTCCCTCATTTTCTCCCACTGAAAGGTTTTTTTTCTAACTTTAAAACCCTTTCATCCCTTCATGTTTTATCAAGATAGAGCACATTTTGCTCTATTTTGCCCAATATTCAGCTCATCTCACAAAACTAGGTCACAAAATTCGCAGCTTATACGAATTAGGCTTTAAAGACCCAGAAAATCCCTCTTTTGGGCTTTTTTTTTTTTCTCCTTTCTCTGCACAATTTCCAGGTCTAAAATATTTACCAAAACAAACCCAAACACACCACTTTGTTTTAAAATTCCAAGAGTTATTTACAAAATAACTTGTCCTCCGTTATTTTGTTTGAAAACTCTTCTGCAAAGAATGAAAACAAGCCACGTGCATGTTCTGGGCTGCAGGTGAGCCCTGTAAAGCTTCCACCCCAGCAGGGAGTTTTTATGGAAACAGCAGGGAATTTTTGTGGAAATATCAAAGAGTTTTTATGGAAATATCAGGAGGGTTTTGTGGAAATATCAGAGAGTTTTCATGGAAATATCAGGGAGTTTTTATGGAAATATCAAGGAATTTTTATGGAAATATGAAAGTTTTTATGGAAATATCAGGATGGAAGAGCACAGAGGATTCCCCTGTGCTGTCCCAGCCTCCCTGGGACCAGGCTGAGCTGCAGCCTGAGGCTCTTGGATGTGCAAGGAAAAGAGGATGGAAGCACTGGAACACCAACATATGGACCTAAAAATGATCAAAGCTATTCTGAACATTCCCTGGGGCAGGAAGCAGGCTGGGAAATGAAGGCATGGACTCGCTGGCTGCAGGAGCATCACAGCCCAGCCTGGGCTGAGCTGGGGGCACCACGTTCCCAAGCCCCCCCCCCCCAGAGCATCACCACAGCACCAGAACATCCAGGGAGCACCAAAACCCATCACCTTGGTAACACCCACACTGCCAGAATCCCTCCAGGGGCCACAGTTTGGAGGAAAACACAACTTTGGCTGCCCTTCAAAAATTCTGTGCTACGCTGAGTTACTCCAAACTTCATCTTTTTTAAAAAAACAAAACAGGATTAATGAAATTTTGGACCCTATTTTCTTGTTACTAGACCTTGTAGGAGCCTGATACACCAACTCATCCATGCACAGCAAATTTGGTCCAGATAATCCAACAGAATTAATTATCTGAAAAAACAGCCTTTAAAGATCAGGTGTCCATAAATCACCCAGGACAAAGCTCAGAGCCAGGTGTGATGTTCACCTGTTCACCTCTCTGTTATTCTGATGGATATGTGATTGCTAGTTGCACATTTTATTCCATTTCTAACCACACTTTCTCATATTCCACCATTTACTGCACAACTGAACACATATATTCCAAAAGGGATGTTAATGGCAGTGACTTGCCACAGAAATGTGGGGTTGGAGTCTTTCAGTAATTGGAACAATCAGCTCAGCTTTTCCAGCACTGTTAGTGCTGAGGTGACAAACAAATGGCACTTTTTCACTCTCTGAATTTGGGACAGGCTGGCTCCTCTCCAGTTTGGACACTTTCAGAGTATTGCTTTGGGAACATCACTAAATAAAACCTCCTTCTGGATAAAATCCAGCCATCCCTTGAACTTTTTTAAAAGAACAGGTGATGTCCACGAGGTCCTGGGGGATGTTTCCTGCTTTAGCTCCACACAATCCTAGAACATGCTGAGCTGGAAGGACCCACAGGGGCCATGGAGCCCAACCCTTAACCCTGCATGAGCCCATCCCAAGGGTCCCACCATGTGCTGAGGGGATCATCCAGCTCCTAATTCCCGTGGTTGTGTCACCACACAAATCCTGAAAAGCATTTCAGAAGGATATCTGTGAGCACCTGGGGGTGCAGCACCTGCACAGGTGAGATGGGAACCAGGACAGGAGCACTGAGCCAGGAATTCCCCCCCATCCCTGTTTCCTGCCAGCTGGGAACAGTGTCCAGGTTCAGTAGTACCTGGGAACAGGGGCTGGACTGTTCTCCCTTCTGCTATCCTTGGGGTTTTTATTTTTTTTCCTTCCCCCCTGCTTTTTGTTCCTTCTATTTGCCTTTCGCTTCATCTTTTTTTCTCCCATTTTTTTTTCCTTTCCCTTTTCCCTTTTCCCCCCTTTTTTATTTTTTTTTTCCCTTTTCTTTTCTCTTTTTCCTTTTCCTCCTGCTGGCACTGCAGGCAGTTCCTCTCCCTGCCCCCAGGCCCTGGAGCCCCCCTTTCCCAGCCCAGCCCCGGGGGCTGTGCCCCCCCCACTCACCCGTGGTCTCCACGATGCCCTCGAGGATGACGACGATCTCGAACTGCTCTGTCTGCATGCTGCGCTGGGACAGGTCGTAGAAGGGGCTCTTGGAGTCTATCACGTGGCAGATGGTGAGGGGGGACACCAGGAACAGCTGGTCAGCCCCGGTGCTGAAGCCCACGTCCAGCTCCAGCTGATCCAGAGGCAGGAACTCGCCCTCCGGGGTCTGCCGGGACTGGGGAGGGAGAGGCAGAGGCAGGGAAGGGGGTCAGGAGCAGGTTGGGTGTGGGAA
>NW_020884919.1:936455-940888 GCF_003945725.1 Corapipo altera
TCCCACACCCCACAGCATCCCATACCCCATATCCCACACCCCATATCATCCCACACCCCATATCCCACACCCCACACCATCCCACACCCCATACCCCACACCCCACACCATCCCACACCCCATATCCCACACCCCACACCATCCCACACCCCATATCCCACATCCCAGTGCTCTGCAGCACCCACCTCACCAGGCAAACCCCACTCCAGCCACAGGGCCGTGCCAGAGGTGGGAGCCCAGCACTGATAGAGGAGGGAGGGATTATTTCCAACACATATTTTACTTCAATCACAGATCCAGACCCTGGAAAACCAGTGGCCACCCACGGGAATGGTGGCTGTGCCACCAAGCCACAGCATCACCCACCAGGAGAGGGAGAAGGTGGAGGGGACCTTAAAGCCCATCCAATGCCACCCCCTGCCATGGGCAGGGACACTTTCCACCAGCCCAGGTTGCTCCAAACCCTGTCCAACCTGGCCTTGGACACTTCCAGGGATGGGGCAGTGCTGGGTGGACAGTTCTGGGTGTCCCTGATGTCCCAGTGTCACCCACAGTGTCCCACCATTCACAGCCATGTAACAAACCCATAAAATGCCACCTAGAGCTGAAACCTCCAATCCCAGCTCACAGTGCCACACTTGGCATCCCTAATCCATAAGGAGCCCTGCTCAAACACCCCCTCTCCAGCTTTTATTCCTTCTCCCTGAGTTATGAATAGGCAGGAACAGAACATTACAGCCCATCCTGGTCATTACTTTTATTGCAGAATTTCCCATTATTTCCGTTCAGATTTTAAAAAGGAGCTTTAGGAACTGCTGTGGTTGTCGTGCAGAGCCAAACCCAGCATTAAATCACTGCCTGGGATGCCTTTCCATCCTTCCCCACATCTGGAGCCGAGGTGAAAATTCCCACATTGAGCAATTGCACCGACTTAAATGGGATTTTTTACAATCCCAAGGCATCAGACAGAGCCAACAGGATTATGAGCCTCGCTCGGGACTCGGGTTCTATTTTTAGACCTTCCCCTGAGTGGTGCTGGGTCGGGAGCAGATCAACCCCCAGACAAGCAATTGGGTGTCTCACTCAAGTTTGGGCTCCCATTTTTGGGTGTGAAAGTGTAGATTTGCCAGCCCTGCCCCCGTTATCCCAGCCCAGCCCTAAAGGAACCCAGTGACAGCCAGGGCACAGCTGCACAAACATCCACCTGCAGGGCTGGGCTGGTTCCCTCCCCACAGAGAAGGTTTCAGTAAAAAGGCAAAAATCCCATGGGAAAAGCAGCAAATAACTGCTGGGAGCTGAGCAAGGAGCAGCTCCAGGCAGGGAACTGCACCCATGGACAACGCTGATCCAGCACAGGGAGGGATCCCAGGCTGGGATGCTGTGGGTGACACTGGGGACACCCAGAACTGTCCACCCAGCACTGCCCCTGGGTCCCTGGGAATATCCAGGGCCAGGCTAGACAGGGATTGGAACAACCTGGAATAGCAGTAGGTGTCCCTGCCCATGGCAGGGGATGGGACAGGATGAGCTTTAATGTCCCTTCCCACCCAAACCATTCCATGATTCCACGATCTTAACAGGTGAAACAGTGATGGAAGAGAAGAGTTAAAGACAAATGTGGGGCTTGAGGGACTCAGCACAGTCCAGGGAAGTGGGATGAGCTCCAGAGGGGGGAAGGAAATCTCAGAATCACAGATTCCTGCAGGCTGGAAAAGCCTCCAAGAGCATCAGGTCCAGCCATCCCCCAGCACTGCTCCCTGTCCCCAAATGCCACATCCACATGGATTTTACATCCCTCCAGGAATGGGGACTGCCCCCCTGCCCTGGGCAGCTATCCCAATGCCTGAGCACCCTTTCCATGGACAAATCTCTCCTAATATCCAATCCAACCCCAGATTAGATTCCCAGGGCACCATCCCTGCCCCCTCATCCTGGAGCTCGTGGGATTCCCAGGGAATCCAGCACATCCATCCCAAACCCTCCCGGGTGGCACTGCAGGGAAATCGGGTGTTCCATGAGCCAGCTGGGATGTCACACACTCCAAGTCCCACTCTGCTCCCAGGGATTTGAGATGGAGTTAGGAAGTTAAAATATAGATAAATCAAGTACTATTTTACACCTCCCCTGAATCCCAGGAAATATCCAACCCCAGCCAGGCTGGAAGAATTCCTAAAGGGACTACTGAGCTATTCAAGCCCATAATTTGTCCAAGAAATGACCCTGAGTGACTCGTTTGCCCCAAGAAATGAGGGAGGAAAACCTAGGAATTCTGAGGGTCATTTGAGTTCTTTACAATCCTAAAAATCTATTACAAAATCAATAATTTACAATTAATATTACAGCAAACAAGGCTTTGCACTGATTTGTCACTGTTGAGGCTTTGGGTTTGGTTTCTCTCTGCTGTGGTTTGAGCTCACCAGGAAAAACAAAGAAACATTAAACAGAGTGTACTGGGATTTCCAATTTCACACGGCTTTGCAAGGAAAAAAACCTTTTATGGGGAGAAAAAATAGCATTTCAGAAGGATATCTGTGAGCACCTGGGGGTGCAACACCTGCACAGGTGAGATGGGGACCAGGACAGGAACACTGAGCCAGGAATTCCCCCCCATCCCTGTTTCCTGCCAGCTGGGAACAGTGTCCAGGCCTGGTAGTACCTGGGAAGAGGGGCTGGATTGTTCTCCCTTCTGCAATCCTTGGGTTTTTATTTTTTTTCCTTCCCCCCTGCTTTTTATTCCTTCTATTTGCCTTTTGTTTCCTCTTTTTTTCTCCCATTTTTCTTTTCTATTTTCCCTTTTCCCCCCTTTTTTATTTTTTTCCTTTTCTTTTCTCTTTTTTATTTTCCCTTTTATTTTTTCCTTCCTCATTTTCCCTTTATATTTTCCCTTTTTTATTTTCCTTTTTTCTTTGTATTTTCCCCTTTTCCCCTTTCTCGCCTTTTTCCTTATTTCCCTTTTTCCCTTCCATTTTCCTTTCTCTTTTTATTTTCCCCTCTTTTATTTTTTTTCCCTTTCTCCCCTTTGTTTTCCCTTCCCCCCCATTTTCCTTATTTCCCTTTTTTCCCCCTTTATTTTCCTTTTTTCCTTTTATTTATTTCCTTTTTTTGTTCCTTTTCTGTTTTTCCCTTTTTCCTCCCAGGAATGCTGGCCAAGCACTGCATCCCCCTCCCAGCCAAGGAAAGCTCCTTGCAGGGATATTTTATAGGGAATATGTAGAGCCAGCTCCACCTGTATCCCTGGAAAAGCCACATTTTACCCTTTATTCCCTTCTCCCTCCCCATTCCCAGCTGCTCCCACACCCAGAGTCGATTCCTCTGAACCTGCTCATTCACATTTCTTTTTTTGGAGCCACACTAAGTTTTAAGCTCCAACTTTTAAAATTCCCCCTGAGGCACTTCAAGACACACGAAAAAAGGGCCATTTTTGAAATGTTATAATGGACATGACTCGTTCTTGCTCTTTAATATCTTTAAATATATTTTGAAAATTTTTAAACCTCTTAAAGAGCTTTTATAGTTCTATTACATATATAATATTATGTATCAAATGGCTCTCTATATAAGAGTTAAACTATATTTAGGGAGAGCCCCTCAGCTCAACAGCAAAGGTCACTGCTGGATGCTCCTTATTATATTTATATATTATATAAATGCATATTTACACATCACTATTAAATATTGTTAAATATATGGTGTAAAACACATCAATATTATTAAATATAGATTAAACATATGTTTTTATGTTATATAAATAAATGATATTACGCTGTAATGTTATTTTCTATATATTTATATATCTTTGATGTGATATTTCACAGTGTTAGAGCCATTACAGGGCTGTTTTGGGGGTTCTTTAGGAGCTCTCCCCCTTCTTCGGGTACAGGATTTAGGGGCTCTGGGGGGGTTCTGGAACCCCAGCCCTGACATCCTGACTGTCAAATCCCTCTGGAAACAGGGATTTGGGGCAAAATGGGACAACTTCAGGAGCACCTGATGGGGGATGAGCTTCTGCTGCCAGGGCAGAGGGGAGAGAGGTGGGGGGATCCAGGGGGGATCCAAGGGGGATCCAAGGGGGATCACCCCAGGCAGGGGGACCCTGCTCAGCCCTGCATGGCACCCACAGCCCAGGGAGAGCACCCACAGCCCGGGGAGAGCACCCACAGCCCGGGGAGAGCACCCACACCTGGGGAGAGCACCCACACCTGGGGAGAGCACCCACAATCCCTGCACAGCATCCATCAGAGGGCAGGACTCCCACCCCGAGGGCAGGGCACCCACACTCCCTGCAAAGCACCCGTCCTGAGGGCAGAGCACCCACATTCCCTGCACAGCACCCACATCCCGGGCAGGATACCCACATTCCCTGCAAAGCACCCCACGTTCCCTTCCCAGCACCCATCCCGAGGGCAGAGCACCCAGATTCCCTACACAGCACC
>NW_020884919.1:945888-964271 GCF_003945725.1 Corapipo altera
GTCCCCCGGGCACAGCCCCTCGATCCGCCCCGTACACCGCCCCCCGCGCGACACCGCCAGTGCGACGCCCCTTGCGATGCTCCGCACACCGCACACCGCCCCGCACCCGCACCGCCCTCCGCACACCGCCCCCGCACCGCCCCACGATCCGCCCCCCGTGCAACGCCCCCCGCGATGCCCTGCACACCACCCCTGCCTCGCACCACTGCCCCTCCTGCCCCATCCGGCAGAACCGGCCGGGAGGGGGCCAGGAGTGAGAGGAGATCATGCACCACCCCTCCTTCCTGCTATTTTATTATTTATTTTATTTTATTTTATTTTATTTTATTTTATTTTACTTTATATTTTATTATTCATTTCCTGCTCACAGGTATTCTGTGGGGTCACGGGAACCAGCATCAAAGGGGTTAAAATTGGTGGCTTTAGGGGTGGTGAGGGACTGGCACATTCCCATCCCACCCCGTGCCATGGGCAGGGACACCTTCCACCAGCCCAGGTTGCTCCAAGCCCCGTCCAACCTGGCCTGGGACACTTCCAGGGATCCAGGGGCAGCCACAGCTTCTCTGCCCAGCCTGGACCAGAGCCTCCCCACCCTCCCAGCCAGCAATTCCTTCCCAATATCCCATCGATCTAAGAAGTCCATGACAATGATACAGTCAGAAAGTCCCACAGGGTGGATATTTGCAAACCAAAGCGGAGCAGAAGCAGGTCCAGGACTGTGTCATTACCCCTGTGCTGGGCACACGAGTGCCAGTGGGACACTGGGGCCAGTCCTTGTATCCATCATTCAAAAGAGAAGGGCACGAGCAGGATTTTGGAGAGCAGCCCAAGGAAGATGAGAACAAGCAAACAGCAGCAAGATCCTTCCATGCAGCACAGCCACAAAGCTCAGCCCCGGCTGGGACTGGTGGGCAGTGGAAAATCAATCCAAAAATTCCAATAAATACACATGGAATCGCAGAGCCGTTTGGGCTGAAGGGTCCTGGTGATGCTCCGAAGGGTCACACTGATCCCAGGGCCCTTCACTCCTCACCTGCTCCTCCTCCTGCTGCTCCAGGGCCGCTGCCCACCCGTGCCACCCACGACCATGTGCCAAGGAGTGTCCAGGGAAAATGGGGATTGTCGGCTTTCACTTGTGCAATAAACCCAAGCACACCTCATTTTCTCACCATTATCCCTTCACCTTCCTCAGAGTTGGTTTCTGAGGATTTTTCCTGCCACTGCATTTCTGCTTCACGCTATTTTTTAATTTTGTTGGAAAATGAATTCAGTTTTCCCAAGATGAGTCTCACTTTGCTATTTTCTATTCCCATCCAATCTCTCCTGTTCCCCACCTCACTTTCCTTGCTGCAACACAAAAGTAACCATGTCTGTTACTTTTCCCACCCAATTAAAAGAAATTCCAGGTGGAATTCATCCCAAATTCTGGGTAAGCAGTTCCAGAACCCTCCTGGCTCAGAGGCCATCCAGCCTCACCAGCTTCCACTCTCCTTTTTCTTCCCAGTCTTTCTCCTTCTTCCATCCCTTCAGATTTCCCAGAGGCCTGTCTTGCATCTTCCCCATCTCCAGGCTGGAGTTGGGCAAAGAATTCACGTTATTCATCTCGTTATGGTTGCAGAGCAACAACAGTCCAAGGGGAGCCATTCCCTGCTAATTAGTGACATTAAAATCAACACCGTAATTGCTTTTGGGCAGACAAGCACATTCCCAGTGTCCATGTTCTGCGGTGAGGTGAGGGAATAACGGGAGTGGAAAGGGAAATGATGGACATGAGAAAATGTCCTGTGACAAGAACACGCTGCCCCAGAAGGCCCTGGGGGAGTTCTGTCCCCCCAGCCAGGAGCCCCGGAGCCAGGGAAGTCCCTGCTCATCCCATTGCTCCGTAGCCACAGGACAAAGTGGGAACATCCAGGAATTCACTGTGCCTTCACCTCTAACTCCTGCTGATGGCCCTGACCCTGTTCCTCTGTGCTGCTTCTCAGCCAACCCAGCTCTCCTCAGGGTGAGGAAGGAAGAGCCCAGAACAGTCTTTCCCCACCCAAACCACGAGCTGATCGATCTTCTCCTCAGGAATTAGCTGTGCCATTGATTCCAGGAGTCCTTCCCCTGGGGTGGGAGGAGGGGATGGTGCCCAGCAGAGCAAGGAGGGACTAATTTGGATGCAAAGCCACTCAGGAAAGCCATGTGGGGATTTCCAATTCAAATGCACGTGGAGATGCTGAATGTTCCCGGGATGCAGAACAGAAAATTGCACTGTGAATTATCAAATTAGCTAGGAGCAAATGGACCCCAAAGGCAGACACGGGGCTGAGGAACCACGTTCTGCATCCTGAGCAGCTCCCTGGGACACCTCAGGGTGACCATGGATGGGCTGGGCTCAGGTTGGACATCAGCAGGAATTTCCTCCTGGAAAGGGTGGTCAGGCCTTGGCAGGGGCTGCCCAGGGAGGTTTGGAGTGCCCATCCCTGGAGGTGTCCCAGGAAGGCCTGGCTGTGGCACTCAGTGCTCTGGGCTGGGGACAAGGTGGGGAATGGGCACACGGGGGACTCCATGGGCTGGGAGGGCTTTTCCAACCTCAGAGATTCCGGGATTCTGACATTTCCCTGTCCCCTGGCCCTGGCTCTGGCAGGGAGCAGCGATGGTTGTGTCAGAGGCCAGCAGGAATTCCACAACCATGGAAGGCAGACACTCCTGGCTGGCAAATGGATAATGCAGGAGCCCGGGGCAGCAGCAGAGCTGAGGCAGCCTTTGCTGGAGCCCCTGGAGAATCCTCAAATCATGGAACCATTTGGGTTGGAAAAGCCCTCCAAGACCATTGAGTCCAACCATTCCCCAGCACTGCCAAGGCCACCACTGACCATGATTCCAAGTGCCAGAGGTGTCCCACAACTCTCCCAGCCAGCCTCCAGCATGGCCCAGTACTACCTCTTACCCACTTTTAATATGACAAATACCCTAAAAACTTGTCTTGACCAATATGGCAAAAATATCACTCAAAATAGCTTTAATCAAAAGAGCACTTTTCCCAGCATGTTTTTCCCCATCCAGGGTGTTTTCCTGCACTTTTGCAGGTTTAGATGAGACGTGCCAAGGCTCTTCCCAGCTTCCTCCAGGACCAGGACAGAGTTATCCCGTGGAAGAGCCCCTGGGTGCCCCAAATTGACCCTCATTGATCTCCTGCAGCCCCCGGGTTTGTGTTGGCACCGGGAGCAGACGCTGCGGGATCGATCCCTGTTCCCTGCTCTGCTCTGTGAGGTCACAACAACCAACCTCCTAAGGGGAAATAAGGTCAGTAATGGGTTCAATAAGAATCAGCACAGAATCCCAGACTGGTTTGGCAGAGGTTGCCCAGAGAAACCGTGGCTGCCCCTGGATCCCTGGAATGTCCAAGGCCAGATTGGAGCAACCTGGGATAGTGGGAGGTGTCCCTGCCCATGGCAGGGGGTGGCACTGGATGGGCTTTAAGGTCCCTTCCCATCCAAACCAGTCTGGTTTGGCCCTTATCCCAAGTCCCTCTCCAGCTCTCCTGGAGCCCCTTTAGGCCCTGCAAGGGGCTCTCAGCTCTCCCTGGATCCTTCTCCAGGTGAACCCCCCCAGCTCTCCCAGCCTGGCTCCAGAGCAGAGGGGCTCCAGCCCTGGGAGCAGCTCCAGGACCTCCTCTGGATTCTCTCCAGCAGCTCCACATCCTTCCTGTGCTTTTGAGCTCTCAAATCCAAACCTCCAGGATGTGCCTGACTTCATTCCTGAACATTCCAGGTGAGGTTTCCCACCCAGCACACAGAAGTTGGTGTTTGCTTCCATTTAAACTCCCCTGGGCAATTGTTACCTCTGGAGGTATTTTTCCTGTTTCCATCTATTCCCTAATTTCAGCACCTGGTAGCTTTTCCAGGCTTTATCTGATCCAGTATGAGAGGAAACAGGAGGAGCTGATGAGAAATAAAATGATCAAACTGATTGTTTATGACCTGAATTAACAGAGACAATCCCCAGACACGTGTCATCCAGTCCCACTGCTTGGAGGTTGCCTGGATATGGATTTTAGATCCTGCCATTTTCCTTTGCAAAAACCTCCCAGTTTGAAATGGGAATTGGAGTGGGTGGTCATGGCACCAGTGCCAGGATTTTCCTGACCTCCAGTGATGCCTCATGGAGCTTATCCAGGGGTTGGCTTCCTAAGTCCCTTAAACAGACCTCAAAATTAGACATAAACCCAGTTTTTAAGGGAAATGAGCTATGAGTTGTTTCCCTTCTGTAATTTAACTCCACCATCAGTCCTTATCAGAAACACTTCTGAGAAATCCCAAAAAAAAGGAAAATACCTCTGTGTCTGCATTCATCGCTTATAAATGGATTATTTTATGATCCATATAAATGATTCTCATCCCTAATTAACACCAGCTCAGCAGTTAATTGCGTCTTTGTGCAGAACAGTTCAATAATCAGTGCAGGAAGTTGGGAGCTGTGTGTGATCTGGTGTTTGGGATCCACTGCAGCACAAACACACCAACACCTGCTCCTGCAAAGACAACCTGAAACAGGGAAATCTTGATAAAAAAAGAGTCAACTTGGGGGTTTTCTCTGTATTTTTATGAGCAAGGATGCTCCTCTGGCTGGAGGGAATCTTATCAAATGAGGTATTAATTAGCACTTTTTTGATTGACTTGATCGAAGTGCACCGTAGCAGTGGAGGAGGATGAATTATAAAACTACATGTAAAGACATAAACTATAAAGTTATAAAATTATAACATTTATCAAACTCTAAACCCTAAAAAATAGTTATTAAAAACCTTTAGAATTTGTTAGATATATAATTACATATATGTGTGCATATAATTACATACATAATTTGTTATAATTATCATTTATTATATGCAGATAAAGGGCATATCATTTTCTCTCACAACACTTACCTCTGTCACTTTTTGTACCAAAAGGGCTTAATTTTGTCCAGCAATTGAGAGTAAAATCTGAAATAATTCATGCTTACATATCAATATTTGTGCTAAAGGTTCTCAGAAATCACTTCCACTTCAGTGAGGACACGAACTGGTCTCTCCCTCTTGGTCTCCTGAGGATTAATTTTCATTTATGTTTATAAATCCTTTAAGATGTTCTGGAAAACTGAGCTTTAACCTCCACCTGGGGACAGCTGAAGCTCCTGTTCTGACTTGCCACGTCCTGTCCCCTCTCAGCCCTCACACCCAGCAGCTCTGCTGCCCCATTTCCACCCCTCAACGTGGAAATAAAGCCCTAAAAATGCAGTTATTGTGTGGAAGTTTGGGGGTTTTTAGCAGATAACCCCCTTACCAGATGAAAGTAATCTAGAAAAAGATGAGTGCACCCAAAGAAAACTAAACCAGCAGGTTTTAATTCTACAAAACCGTATAAATATTGAGCTGTACAGCACAGGGGGGTAGGGAGCAAAATAACCTCTCTTAGGACATTTACAGTGTGTCGTCCCTTAGCCACAATATACTGGTTTAAATTTGATCACTTTAAATTAAAAATAAAATTTACCTTCACAGTAATTCTGAGGAGAAAAATACCCTTTTCTCCCTGTTTTTGGGGTTTCCCCCAAGCCCAAAGCCCTGGGGAAGGAGATGAACTAATAATTTATTCATCTTTTTCTGCATGGAAATGACTATTTCAATTGGATCTCGGGGCTTTCATGCTCTTTCTGTGGAGCAGAACAACAGCCTGTCCCTTTCTTGGTGCTTTTAAGCCACATTCTGTACTTTTGTGGTGATTTGGAGACAAGGACTGGATGAGTTTGACCCTCCTTTGAGCAGGGAGGCTGAAGATGAGCCTTCAATCCCAGTTATTCCATGACATTCCAGCTCCATGCAGGCACAGCAACCACTTTCCCAACTAACACCCTCCTGCTTTCCATTTACTGACGTGTATCAAGAAAATATGAGCTATAAGTTTATATTACATCCATATCTGACACAATTAATCCAGACCAACCAGAGCATTATACAGAAAATACCGTCCTTTTTAATGACCCAGTGCATTTACAGACCTTTGGAGGAACTGGGAGTGAAATCTTGGGAAACATTTCACCCCTTCCCTGTGCTGGGATCACGCTGCCCTGGGATTTCAGTCTCTTGAGCCCTCTGAGCAATAAGAAGCCACAGACTATTGCCAAAAACCCAGCCTGGAGTGCAACAGATGGATTTTGGGTGGTCACCAAAGGAAATGTCCCCGGTACAGATGGGAAATGTCACCTGTATGGGCAGGACCTGTCCCCACACCCCACCAGGGACCATCAGGAATGACCACACCAACAAAGGGGCTGAGCCACAGAATCATCAGGACACAGAAATCAGCCTCTGGCACGGCTCTGGAAGCAGAACTGGGAGCGGATCCAGCTCCGTGCAGGGGATCCAGGGCCTGTGTCCTGGACAGGGATACACTGCTGGGGGAGGGCAGCCAGGGCTGGGGGCTCTCCAGGCTCTGCTGGGCCCAGAGGGGCAGTTTTGGTCCCTCCATCTGCCCCCTGCAGCCCCCAGTCCAGCCCCAGCCCGTTCCATTCCCATGGAGAGGACAGTTCCATTCCCATGGAAAGGACAGTTCCATTCCCTTGGAGAGGACAGTTCCATTCCCATGGAGAGGACAGTTCCATTCCCTTGGAGAGGACAGTTCCCTCAGTGCTGGTCTGAAGGACCACACGTGTCCCTCCTTCCTCTCCACATTCCCGTGTCTTCTGTTGTCGCCTCCTTTTTTAAGTGCAGCCTTTGCCCAGTTTTCCAAACACCAGATCCCATGTTTTCCCAGCACAAACCACGAGGTTTTGGCTCTGCCTGGTGCCTTTGCTGCTCAGTTTGGTGCTGTCAGATCCCAGTGGGCACGAGAGATCAGCAAATATCCTGCAGGCCTCGCCAAGGGAGCCCAGCACCATCACCCCCAGCTCGGGACACACGGGCCAGGGTGGCTCCCAGTGCCAACTGGTGTCACAAGGCCTTTTACACTGGGCCACCTCCCTGTGGGGGTGTGTGACACACAGCAACACCTCTCTGCTGCAGGCTGCTGTCTCTGGAACCATCTCTGAGCACGTTTGTGTGGCCTCAGCACGTGCTTTATCCTTCGCAGGCTCGGAGGAGCTTCTCGGAGCAGCCAAAGAGAGAGACCTGCAGCACCGAGGCTCCGCTGGGGTTGGGAGAGGGCTGGGCTCTGCAGGGGGAGGGCAGGAGGAGGAGGAGGAGGAGGAGATGCCCGTGCCCAGCTCAGGGCCCCAGGGTCATGTTGCGCAGCAGCCACTGCTGGGAGCGGCCGGCCCCGCACTCCCGCATGGTGGGCACCAGCCTGTCCTCCTCCGACGGCTCTGCCAGGCACTGGTTGCTGTTCACGTGCCTCAGGGTGAGCTTCTGCAAGGGAGGAGACACAGGGAATTACTGCTGGGAATCGTAAAGGCATCTGGGGGTTTATTTCAGTCCCGTTTGAGTCGCTGCACCGGCCGCGGGATCCCTCGTGGGGCTCCAGGACAGCTCCACCACACTGCTCCCACTCACCTCCTCACAGAGAGCCAGGACACCCTGCCCCCTCTGCTGCACCCAGCCAGGGAAAACGGGACAGGGAAGGGCAAAATAAGTGCCAGAAAATACTATTCCAAAGCAACAGCACTTCAGGTGAAGGAGTTGACTCTCCAGCGACACGGAAACCTTTCAGAGCAGAGCTCTGCCAGTGCAGAAGTTGCTGCTGGGGGAAATACATTACCTGAAAACTCTGGTGTTTTAACACATTTCTCCTCCTTTGGGACACCCACCCCCTTCTGCTCCCACCATGTCGTATTTCTGAGGGATGGGGACATTAGAAGGAGACAGAACTTATTCTGAAGGAATAAATCATCTGTTTGAAAGCATTGGGAGAACAAGTTCCTGGAGAGATGCAGGGAAGCTAAACATCAAGTTGTGTATTTAAATGAAAAAAGACAGGTCCAGTCCCAGCTGAGCTCAGGGTGTTCCCTCCAGCACTCCTTGGATTGATCCAGGGGTTTCACACACAGAATCCCAGCAGTTAACACCTTCCTCGAGCCTTTTGCTAAGAAATGCTGCATTTCCCAGTTTAATATTTCAGAAAAGGTCTTGCAGTTCCTAAAAACCACGGAAAGCTAAGTCAGGTGCAAAGGAAATGCTCTTCCACCCACGGCAGGTCAGCAGCTGCACATCTGGACACAGCTGGGGAGGCCACACCCTGGAACACCCTGGGGAGCACAGCAGTGCTGTGCTGGGGGTTGGGAATGAGCTGGATGGTTCTGGAGGGTTGGTTTGGGGTGGAAGGGACCTTAAATCCCATCCAGTGCCACCCCCTGCCCTGGGCAGGGACACCTTTCACCAGCCCAGGTTGCTCCAAACCCCGTCCAACCTGGCCTTGGACACTTCCAGGGATCCAGGGGCAGCCACAGCTTCTCTGCCCAACCTGGGCCAGGGCCTCCCCACCCTCCCAGCCAGCAATTCCTTCCCAATATCCCATCTGTCCCTGCCCTCTGGCAGTGGGAAGCCATTCCCTGTGTCCTGTCCCTCCATCCCTTGTCCCCAGTCCCTCTCCAGCTCTGCTGGAGCCCCTTTAGGCCCTGCCAGGGGCTCTCAGCTCTCCCTGGAGCCCTCTCTTCTCCAGGGGAACCCCCCCAGCTCTCCCAGCCTGGCTCCAGGGAGGCTCCAGCCCTGGGAGCAGCTCCGTGGCCTCCTCTGGACTCTCCCCAGCAGCTCCACAAGGATTGTGACCCTGCCCCAACACCAACAGCCACGGGAACAGGCAATTCCAGGACGGAAACCTTGTTTGAGATCATCCACTGGGGAACCAAACACAGCAAAGGAACAAACAGGGGAACAAGGATGGGAGGGAAAATTCTGGAGCCTCCCGGACAGGGGAGGGAAGATGAATTAACACCAAAACAGCCCAACCTGACCCAGGTTACCTATTGATAGCTTGAAATTCTCTGTCACCAACACCTCTAGGATTCAATTACTGGAAATCAGGAATTTCATTGTTTAAATCAGGAAATTTCAAAGTCATATGAAAATTCTATGAAAAACTCTATGAAATTCTGTGAAAATTCTATGAAAAAGTCTACGCAAATTCTATGAAATTCTACGAAACTGCTACGAAAAAATCTATAACAAAGCTTAAAAAAATTCCACGAAATTCTATGAAAAAAAATACAAAAAATTGTATGAAAACTTCCATGAAAAATTCTATGAAAACTTCCATGAAAAATTGTATGAAAAGATCTACAAAAAATTCTATGAAAAATTCCGTGAAAAATTCTATGAAAATGCTATGAAAGTTCTATAAAATTCTACAAAAGTTCTACGAAAATTCTATTAAAATCTATGAACTACATGAAAAATGCAGGTTTTTGAAAACTATGATGCAATTGGCCTTATTTTTCTGTCTTGGAAGAGGGGCCGAATCTTCAGCTCTTGCAGATAGTAACAATCACATCGACATCAGGAGATCCAGGCACTTGAATTCATATGAAATTATTTATAACTAATAATAGCTAAGACTAAAACTACTAATAACTAATGGTAACCACTAAGAACTAATAAGGGCTAAGCTGAACTAGCATTAAACATCTATTCTATGCTATTCTGGAGCAATCTGCTGACTTGGTTTGTGTGGCAGTAAAACAAGACAGAGGTGCAGTTTTTTTGGGAACAGCTCCAAGCACTGAGTCCTGTATTTGCTGCTGTACCAACCTCCCCCTGGGAGCTACAGGAAATAGTCGGTGGGGCTGTAGTAAACCTTCCTAAAGACTTCCAGGCGGGAGTAGTTCCTGAGGATCCAGGTCTGCAGGGGGCTCCCGTTGCAGGCCTCCACCGTGGGGCCGTGGGAGCCGTCCTCGATCCTGCTCAGGGTCAGGCACGACTGGGTGATCACGTGCAGGAAGGTGTGGGTCTGCAGGGCACACACACGGGCAAAAGTCAACAAAACCCAAGGACAAGCAGGGGCAAAGGCAGGGAGGGGGTCGGTGCCACCCCCAGCGGGCAGCGGGAACAGCAAAGGAACAAACAGGGGAACAAACAAATGGCTGATGAACAAACAAATGGCTGGGAACGCTGCAGGCACACACAGGGGTATCCACAGGGATATGCATGAACCAGGCTTCAGCTTCACACAAGACTCCTCCACTTCACATCCCATGATCTGGAGCCGAGGGTGCCTCTGGATCTGCCCCCCCCCTGTTGTTGCCTCACCCCCAATCCCCAATTCCCACTGCACAGCAGGATCTGGGCAGAGATGAACTTCCTCCTGCACTAATGCCCTGCACCAACCACCATTCCCTGTGTCCTGTCCCTCCATCCCTTGTCCCCAGTCCCTCTCCAGCTCTCCTGGAGCCCCTTTAGACCCTGCAAGGGGCTCTCAGCTCTCCCTGGAGCCTTCTCTTCTCCAGGTGAACCCCCCCAGCTCTCCCAGCGTGGCTCCAGAGCAGAGGGGCTCCAGCTCTGGGTGCATCTCTGTGGTCTCCTCTGGAGGCCATTTGAGCCCATTTGAGAGTCATCAAATTAAAAATACAATGAATTAAACATTCACATATGAGATAAGGAATTTTTTTCCCCAACTACAATTCCAGCTTTTCCTTCCTGGTGCCAACACCAGGTGGGTTGGGATGGAGGGGAGCTTCTACTCCCCTAAATTCTGCCCATCACTGCAGGTTCCCCAGGGCTGGTGCTGCCAGGGCAGCTGGAGATGCTCCTCCTGCCCATTCCCTCTCCATGTTTTTGGCTTGATAAGGGAAAAAGTGGTGTGAGTATAAAGAGGCCACTAAAAATATCAAGGACAAGTGTCCTTATAATGCCACTTCGAGTGAACATCACTGTTGGGTTTGTTCCATTATGTATCACTGCTCCCTGTGCCTTCTGTCTGGGATTCTTTTCAGGGAAAACAGAGGCACATAAATAAATTACTTGGGAATCTCTGTGTTGCACGTTTGTATTATATCAAATCCCTAAAGTCAGTGGATTGTTCAGGGGTAAAAACAAGGCCAAGCATCATCTTGGTAATCTGAGTAGACTTTTCTCTGCTACATGGAATGCTCTGGGTTGGAAAGGACCTTAAATCCCACCCAGTGTCACCCCCTGCCATGGGCAGGGACACCTTCCACCAGCCCAGGTTGCTCCAGGCCCCGTCCAACCTGGCCTTGGACACTTCCAGGGATCTA
The DNA here is from genome assembly GCF_003945725.1 of Corapipo altera. Lineage (NCBI taxonomy): Eukaryota > Metazoa > Chordata > Aves > Passeriformes > Pipridae > Corapipo > Corapipo altera. Next base: position 957,055 of record NW_020884919.1, read on the forward strand.
GGGGCAGCCACAGCTTCTCTGCCCAACCTGGGCCAGGGCCTCCCCACCCTCACAGCCAGCAATTCCTTCCCAATATCCCATCTCTCCCTGCCCTCTGGCAGTGGGAAGCCATTCCCTGTGTCCTGTCCCTCCATCCCTTGTCCCCAGTCCCTCTCCAGCTCTGCTGGAGCCCCTTTAGGCTCTCAACTCTCCCTGGAGCCTTCTCCTCTCTCCCAAGTCTCCCAGCCTGGCTCCAGAGCAGCTGGTCAAGAAGGTCTGGCAGTTGGAGCATCTATGGGAAGGCACTAAGAGGTGTCTCTTCTACAGGCACTGCTGGAGGAGGAGGGAGACGCTATTCCAGGGTTTGGGATTTGGTCAGGGGTCACAGTTGGTACCAAACTTACCTCAAAGCTATATTCCCATTTCCCAAAGTACTGATGGAAGGGGAAACAAAAGGAAATTGGAGTCCGTGAGTCAACAAACATTTTGTGTGAGGCCCCTCGACTCTCCAGGAATGGAAATTCCAGAGCTTGGCACAGACACAGTGTTTGGGGACAAACAGGGGTACTTACGCAGGATCAAACCATGGAATATCTGAGTTGGAAGGGACCCACAAGGATCATCCAGTCCAACTCCAGGCCTTGCACAGGACACCCCAACAATCCCACCCCGTCCCTGAGAGCATTACCCAAACCCTCCTGGAGCTCTGGCAGCCTTGCAATAAATCCTGAGGAATCCATCAGGAATATATCCTGGTGTCACCACTCATGCACGAGGAAACAAAGTGTTTCCCATCAGCTGTGACATATTCATAGCATTATTTTTCCCTGGGTTCATTGGTGTGTGCTGTGTCCCAGAATTTCCTCACACTCCAAATCCGGAGGAGTCCCAGGGAGACACAACTGGGAATCACCAGGATCCAGACCTGGACATGCTCCACGTGCTTCCACCTCAGTCCCATGGATTCATCTGGAGCCAAACACCAGCTGCTCCTGCAGGAATATCTTCACCCAGACCAGGGCCCCATGTGGGGTAAAACAACCAAAACCCCAAATTCCCAAGATGAGCAAGGCCAGGCACTGATGGAGCAACTCTGGCTCCAGCCTGAACAGAATTCCCAGATCTTTTCTGCTGATCCCCCTCCTCATTTCCCACCCCATTCCAAAGCAAACACATTTCTCCATTATAAATATGATGTAAAAATGCTGACAGGGAGCCTTTGGACAAATCCTACTTGGCACATCCCACTGCCAGAGGTGTGGGATGGAGCTGCCCTTGGGAGGGACGGGCAGCTTGGGAAAGGGCAGGAACCATATCATGGAATCATGGAATGACACAATTGTTTGGGTGGGAAGGGACCTCAAAGCTCATAAAGTTCCACCCCCTGCCCTGAGCAGGGGCACCTTCCACTGGATCAGGCTGCTCCTGTATTATACATTTAAATATCATCCATTAAACTAAACTAGAACGTTATCAGACATTTAACAGCAGCAAGAAATCAATACAAATTGCCTGAAAATCAGTCCTGAGAAATCCATTTTAGTGGTTATTCACATCCCCATCCCTGTTGTCCGTTTTAAGCCTTAACTCCTGAATACCTTCAGCAGGAGGAGGGATATGGTCTGAAACCACAGAATAAACACCCAAAATCCCCTCCAGCCAAGTCCTGAATAGGCAAACAAAGGTAATAATTAATTTCACTAAAAAAAACAAGTTAATGGATATGAGGGATTCAGGCAATGCCTTCTAACTATTTGGGAAAAAATATTAAAATATCACAAGCTGGTTGTTTTCTCCGGAAAAAAACAGTGAATATTAGGTATGTTTGGAGCCTAAAAATACACTAATAAACACATAACAATTAGCAATACTGAAATGAAAGGGAAGAAGGGAAGCTAAAGTCTGAATACTGAGAGTAAAACTGACACGGAAAATATTTTGTTAATAAATGCAGAGGTATAGAAATCAATGGGCTGTTCCACAGCAGAACAAGCAGCAAACCCTGGGAGATCCCGCTGTAAAAACCCGGAGTATTTCTGTTTTGTGAGCTCCACCTCATGGCTGAGCTGGGTTTTACACAGCTCCTGAGAAACTCTCCACTGTGGGACTGAAACACTCAATTTAAGAGAAAAAACAGCCTGTTCCCTGCCTCAAAAGGGCTGTATTTGGTTGGTAAAATTCCAGTTTTCCAGGCAGAAAAAGGGGAAAGAGCCATTGCTGGGAAATGCTGGAAATACTTTTTAAAAGATTGTATGTCTCAAATCCATCAGTACTGTTCTACTCTTGCAGCCATGGAGAGATGCCAGGATAATGTATTTTTTAAATCAACATTTTTTTCAGTTTATCCCTCGAGGTATCACTGAGCTGAACTTGGAATCTCCCAACTTCAGAGTGTGAAAACCTGGAATTTTAAGGTGGGGATGGATCTGGAATCTGTGACCCCAATTCCACATCCTCAGCCTCTGGGCAGGCCCTTAATGTCTATTTAAACCAATTAAAAACTGGTTAAAAATCAATTATTGCAGCGACTTCTGTTCCATGAAGGAATTTTGATTTTCATCTGCTGTCTCCTGTCTAACTTAAAAAGAAGGATTATTTGGTCATAAAATCCTGATAAATTTACACATATTTTGTATCAATTTTTCAACCTCACCATAGCCCACCACGTTTCTTATCTTACTATCTTTAAGAGCCAACAGAAATAAGCTGAAAAGACTTTAACTAAAAAAAAAAATAGATCTTGTTTAATGAAATATAACTAAAAAAATAGGAACTTGTTTAATAAAATATAACTGAAAAAATAGATCTCGTTTGATGAAATATAACTAAAAATACAGATCTTGTTTAATGAAATATAACTAAAAAAAAAGGATCTTGTTTAGTGAAATATAACTAAAAAATAGATCTTGTTTAATGAAATATAACTAAAAAAATAGATCTTGTTTAATGAAATATAATTAAAAAATAGATCTTGTTTAATGAAATATAACTAAAAATATAGATCTTGTTTAATAAAATACAAGTAAAAAAATAGATCTTGTTTGATGAAATATAACTAAAAATATAGATCTTGTTTAATGAAATACAACTAAAGAAAGATCTTAGTTAATAAAATATAATAAATAAATATTATGAATATGAATATATGCTTTTCATTTATTTAAAAACTGCAAAATACTTCTTTGATTTGGTAAGAAAGCACAACACCAGCTGCTGGAAACGAGCCTTTTCAAGCAATAACTGGCTTTTTTACCCCTCTAAAAAAGAAAATGTAGGGAATTATTATATGGAAAATTAATGGAAAATTAAAATGCAGCTTAAAAGCTGGTTGCTGGCTGCCCTGCCCTGCCCTGCCAAGGCTGTGGTGTGGCAGGAGACACCCCCAGCACACCCTGTGCCAGGTCAGGGGACAGGGCTGTGCCCCAGGAGGAGAGGGAACGGCCTCAGGCTGTGCCAGGGGAGGCTCAGGTTGGACATCAGGAGGAATTTCCTCCTGGAAAGGGTGGTGAGGCCTTGGCAGGGGCTGCCCAGGGAGGTTTGGAGTGCCCATCCCTGGAGGTGTCCCAGGAAGGCCTGGCCATGGCACTCAGTGCGCTGGGCTTTGATCAGTCACAGGTTGGACTTGATGATCTTGGAGGGCTTTTCCAACCTCAATGACTCTGGGATTCTGGGATTCTCTGATTCCATGAACCATGGAGAGTGGAAAGTGCTCTTTGTACTTTCAGGATTTGACCTAAAACGACTTATTTTCAACCTACAACATTTTCACAGCTTGAGTTTCCTGAATCTCATTTGCCACCTTCTTAAGGGGACAAGGGACAGGAGGAGAGGGAACGACTTCAGGCTGTGCCAGGGGAGGCTCAGGTTGGACATCAGGAGGAATTTCCTCCTGGAAAGGGTGGTCAGGCCTTGGCAGGGGCTGCCCAGGGAGGTTTGGAGTGCCCATCCCTGGAGGTGTCCCAGGAAGGCCTGGCCGTGGCACTCAGTGACAAGGTGGGCATCGGGCACAGGGGGCACTCTGTGACCTTGGAGGGCTTTTCCAGCCTAAACAATCCCAGGATTCTGCCAAGGACACCCCCGTCCCTCGAGCTGTCCCCGACCCCCCCGGGTACCTCGGCATCGTACTCCCAGAGCTGGTTGCCCCTCATGTGGTGGCACTTGAGCATGAGGACGGGCCCGTTGAGCCGCGACACGTCCAGGCACAGGTCGTCCGTGCGGATCTCCTTGTCGGCCGTGTAGGAAAACACCTGGAACACACGGATGGAGCCACAGAGGGTCACAGAATTCCAGACTGGGGGGCTGCTCCTGGAACCCTGGAAGTGCCCAAGGCCTGGCTGGATGGGGCTTGGAGCAACCCGGGATAGTGGAAGGTGTCAGGGTTGGAATGGGATGAGCTTTAAGGTCCCTTCCGACCCGACCATTCTGGGATTCTCTGATTCCACGGATAACTGGCAATTAAGGAAGCTGGGTTTGGGAAAGTCACCACGTTAAGAAGAAAACTGAATGCTAATTAAGCTGATGTAAAATTCCCACCCACACTAATTACAGAGACAACGATATTAATGTCACCTAAAAATAGAAGGTGAGGACAAAATGCATTTTATAGCTAATTAAAGAATGCATTTATAGCTAATTAAAGAATGCATTTCACACATCCCAGCGTGACAGGTAAAACATTCCTCCAGGGATGGGGGTTCCAGCCCCTGCCAGGGCTGCACAATCTTCACATTTTGGAAAATTCCTATAAAACCCGTTCTGCTGTTGCCTCAACCTCCAACCAGCAGTGCCAGGAATTCTTTTGGCCTGGTGCTCAGCACCAAGGAGGGAAACTGGGAGAGATCCACTGCAGCCCACAGAAACACTCCAGACATCAGAGACAGAACTCAAGAGCTGGAATTACATGAAATGGCCAATATGACAAAATAAAATAGAATAAGATAAAATAAACGGCTCAAAGAAATGGCTGAGTAGTCCTAAAATTCTTCTGACCCAAATGCAAAATATTTTGGAATGTTCATTGATTCTTTTATATTATTTGCATATGAAATAAAATTTAAATATTTTAAATTTAAAAATGTGTCCATAAAATATAGGTTTTTATATAAAACATAATGTTTTCTATAAAATATTATGTTTTAATATAAAAATTATACAGCTATTTTTCACTAATATTTTTCACTAATATTTTTCATCATGAACCAAGGACCAGTGAGGGTGCCCAGGACAAGCCCCCAGCCCTACCTGGGTGACATTTCAGCTCTCACACCACTCTGAACCAATTATTTCACAAATAACACACCTTTCCTCTCTTTTTCCCTGCTTTACCTGATTTCCTCCCATTCCATGGCAGTTGAAAAATCCCACTTTCTCGTTTTCCTTGCGACCCATGTTGTCCAAACACTGGTTGGTTTCAACATTCCTGATCTGGAGGAAGAAAAAAGGTGAAATATTCCTTGAAAGAACTGTCTGTAAATGCCACATTTCTGCAGAAAAAAAAATCGTATTTCCAGCAGCAGAAAGTACATTTTCTGTGCATTCAAATACAGGTATTGATTTATTTTAATGTATTTATTTGTTGAAAATTGTAAATATATCACCCTCCCCAAAGAAGGTGACAATACAATAATTACAAGGAGTATAATGAGATTTTAAATTATATATTAAGTGTAAGTGTGAAAAGCATTTGAGGGAAATCCTATTCAAACCTCCTTATATTTAGATTGCCCTGTACTGCAGAGTGAGTTTGGAGCATCATTTTTCCTTGGATTTGAGCTGAGGAGGAGCCTGCTCACCCCCCTGCTGCCCTGCCAGGTGGGATGGTTCAAATCCTGCCTAAACCTCCACTAAAAAGGAAAAAAAATTACTGAAAATGCACTTCTGAGGGCTTAAAAATTGCCCATTCCTGCTGCTTTGGGGCTCAAAATCCCCTTTGCTGCTCCACCGGCAGCAGCTGGAACAGCCAAGCAGGAATTTGAATTCCCAGCCCCTGAACTGCTGTTGCCATAGAAACTGAGGCCACCTTGGCAAAAATCAGGTGTTTTAATAACTGTTTTATGACTGTCTCATAGCTCTGTTTTGCAGCCTGACAAAGTGGCACAAACCCACGTTATTTGACACTTGTTAGACGAGTTCTTTCCTCGCTGTAAACCCACACTTCACTTTATTTTGCCATAATTTAACTGGGAACCCAACAGTGCCTTTTATTTCTCACTACAATGGCAAGTTTCAATGGGAAATTACTTTCCCATTGGGCGTTAAAAAAAAAAAAAAAAGCCATTTTTTCTTCATTTGATTGTTATTCTATCCTTAAATCAACCCATTCAAGAGCTTTGAAAAGTCAGCGTAGGTACAACTCAATAGAGTATTTTTAACAGTTGAATTTTAAAGAGATTTCAGCTCCTGGTGGTACAAACCCACGGCATTATTAGGAATGTCTGTGATCCTCAGCTCCAGGCAGCCTGGCTGCAAAACACTCAGTGAACAAACATGTTTCTTTTTTAAAAAAAAGCCCAAAAAAAGTATTTTTTTTTTAGCCTGTTTTTGAACGATAAGGGATGATGGAAAGTCCCCTTCAACTGCTGCATATTCATTATGTCAAAATATTAGTCCCAAACCTCACTTTTCCCATCCACTGCTCCATTTCAAAGATAAATTTGGATGGTGAGCATTTGGAATGTACACTCAGCTTACAGATGAATTTTTAATGGTGCAATTTAGAACAGCTACTCCCCCTTAAAAGAGGCTTGAGGAAAATACCCCCTGCCCAGAATAATCAAGATAAATATCCAGGAGTGACCAGCAGCACTTCAGCCCTTCTCCAAAGCCTCCTCCCCCTCGGGGATGGCTCTGTTTGCTCAGGGCACTCACTGGGTTGTCAAACTGGTCTTCTGGACTTACTGGTTTGTTGGACTTACTGGTTTCCTGCACGTCCTCATTTGCTGCATTTACTGGTTTATTGCACTTACTGGTTTCTGTGCTACTGCTTTGCTGCATTTACTGGTTTCCTTCTCTTAGTGGTTTCCTGTACTACTGGTTTCCCTTATTTAGTGGTTTCCTTTCCTTACTGGTTTCCTGCACTTATGGTTTGTTTTAGTCACTGGTTTCCTGTACTCCTGGCTCCCTGCATTCCTTGTTTCCTGCACTCCTGGTTCCCTGCATTCCTTGTTTCCTGCACTCCTGGCTCCCTGCATCCCTTGTTTCCTGCACTCCTGGTTCTCTGCACTCCTGGCTCCCTGCAT
>NW_020884919.1:964281-986671 GCF_003945725.1 Corapipo altera
TTCCTTGTTTCCTGCTCTCCTGGTTCCCTTCATTCCTTGTTTCCTGCTCTCCTGGCTCCCTGCATCCCTAGTTTTCTGCACTCCTGGCTCCCTGCATTCCTTGTTTCCTGCTGTCCTGGTTTCCTGCACTCCTGGCTCCCTGCATCCCTAGTTTTCTGCACTCCTGGTTCCCTGCACTCCTGGTTCCCTGCATTCCCGGTTTCCCGTATCCCCGTGCCCATCCCGTACCTCTCCCAGGGAGTAGTAGCGCCGCGGGATCTGGGAGTCGGGGTAGATGTTCTCCAGGTACCAGGAGAAGGGTTTGCACTTGAGGCTTTCCCTCAGGGCCTTCCTGACGGACACGTCTCCATAATCCACCTTCACCACACCTGGAATGGGAAGAGAAGAACTGAGCAAAATCCCCTTTGGACCATCCCAGAGCCACCTCCAGCCAGCACCTGCTCCCAGTTATCCGTGTCCACGTGCTGGGATTGGGGTGCAGTGGGATGGGAGGGATGTCAGCCTCACTGAGGACTATATAAAATTAAATCATCTGAGAATCCCACAACCATGGAATGGTTTGGCTTGGGAGTGACCTTAAAGCTCGTCCTGTTCCATCCCCCTTCCATGGGCAGGGACACCTTCCCCACCTTAAAGAACAAGGTGATGACAATTTTTAGAGAAATTTAGTACAAACCCCAGTAAAACTGTCCATTACTACCCAAAACACTTCTTTTGGATCCCTTCTCATACCCACATTTCAAATATTTGCTGGTTACATCTCTGACAAACCAGGTTTGTGTATCTCTATGTAATTGTAGGAGATGATGTAATTCTGGATAATTAACTGAAATACAGTTGCCAGTTCTTGCTCCAGGCTAAATCCAAGTGCTCCTGGAAGCACTTTATCCTGACAACAATGGCCAGGAGCGACTGATGCTCCACCAACAAAAACTCCTCAGGAGCTCCACGTTCCTGCCTGGTGCCAGGGAATTTAAGTGGCACCTGCTCAGGCTCTGGGGAAGCACGAAATGATAAACTCCAGTGAGTGGAAATATTCCAATAAAACACTCAAGCATAACTCAGAGAGAGAAATTAAATCACAAGGACTTCTGGGGTGGTGGAGGAGCAAAGGGAAATCAAATCCAGGTGAAATCCAGGTGCTGTCCTCTAGCAGAGGTGCTGGAGGTGCTGAACAGGAGCAGAATCTGCAGCTCCCAGGGCATCTTCTGAGCAGGGAGGGGTCTGGGGAGGTTTTATCCAAGTCTCAAAGGATTCCAGGATTTTTACACTTTTCCCCTCAAAGAAACAGAGGTAATTTATCAGCTGCTCTGCCAGCAAGGGGATTGATCCCAGAGTTCCACTGGACTGTTTAGGGGGAAAAAAGCATCTAAAGGTCAGCTCTTAGTTAATATTTTAGTTTTCCCAATGGCAATTACAAAGTCACTGATTTAATTTACATGAACTGAACCCCCTCAGCACCAAACCTGGGCTCCCATGGAGTGGCAACACCTCAGGGCTGTCCCCTTGCTTTGTGTGTCCTTTATTCACCCCAAAAGGACTCAAAGGTTCCTGTTCCAAACCAGCCCAGTACCACCAGCTCTCAGGGAAAACATCCCTGGGAAAACACCTTGTTTCTGTTCCACTTCCCAATCCTCCCAGGGATTTCCATTCCCACCTTTGCTTCAGCCCTGAAATTCCTGGGTAGAAAAAGCAACAAACCTTTTCCCACTCAATGCCACTTAACTTCACACTTCAATTTCTGCAATTAAACAAACTCCAGCAAAATAAATTCTGGTTTTCCATTCTAACAGAGGTCGAGATGGGGAGATTTTGGGGTGTTTGGCACTGGGCATCAGCCCCCTTTCCCTTCCAAGTGTCTTCCCTTTCTTTCCTAAACTCACATTCCCTGATCCCAAAGCTCCTTTATTTTATATATTTATCTATATATATTTATATAGATAGATATCTATATATATTTTTATATGATATATATTTATATATTTTTTATAAATATATATTTATTTATATCTATATTATACCTATAAATATTTTTTTTATTTATATATATTCTCCTTATCTTGCACCAACTTGCACACCCCCCCTGCTCTGTCTCCAAGCAAGGACCTCATCTATATGGATCCCAGCAACCCCCTCTATTCCCTCCTGCTCCATTTAAAGCCAGGCCATTATAAATCAATCCCTATTTATTGTCCCCACTTGCTGAATAATCGATGGGACTCACAAGAAACATAAAAATAAGGAATGACTCAAGTCTGCTCCCACTTAAATAAGGAAATGCAAGGAAAACGTCCTTGGGTGCAACAAAGGAATGAAACACCAGGGGAAGCTGCAGGAAGAACGGATTTAAAATATCTCAGGGAGGCAGCAGATTGTTTCCAGGGAGCAGCAGATGTGTTTGCAGCACAAATTAAATGGTTGCTGGCTTCTATTACACCTGATTTTTTTTTTCCTCCCCCAATAGGCATATCCTGAAAACGGGCAGACAAGGGTACAGCTCCAAATTTGGCAAAGTGTGCCACTGCTGAGCAAGGAGATGTTAATTCATGTTGGTAAAGATGGAGGAAAAAAAAATCATCTGGAATGTAATAGAAGAACTGAGAATAGTTTCATTTATGTAAGAGTAACACCTGGAAAACTTAATCCATATGAGAGGTTTGCCACAGTCCAGGGGCTGGAAAAGCCTGGGAGAAAGTGGTTGTTGTACTGAGGGGATTTTCAGTGGATTCAAAGGGAAAACAATGTGAGCAGAGAAGTCACTCTGAGCTCATCTGGCTGGAGCTCAGCTCTGAACACCTGGATCACCAGCTCCTGATCCAAGGAGTCCCCTTTAAGGGACAGAGCTAATCCTGGAATCATGGAATGGTTTGGGTTGGAAGGGAAATTAAAACCCATCCAGTGCCACCCCCTGCCACGGGCAGGGACACCTTCCACCAGCCCAGGTTGCTCCAAGCCCCGTCCAGCCTGGCCTTGGACACTTCCAGGGATCCAGGGGCAGCCACAGTTTCTCTGCCCAACCTGGGCCAGGGCCTCCCCACCCTCCCAGCCAGCAATTCCTTCCCAATATCCCATCTCTCCCTGCCCTCTGGCAGTGGGAAGCCATTCCCTGTGTCCTGTCCCTCCATCCCTTGTCCCCAGTCCCTCTCCAGCTCTCCTGGAGCCCCTTTAGGCCCTGCAAGGGGCTCTCAGCTCTCCCTGGAGCCTTCTCTTCTCCAGGTGAACCCCCCCAGCTCTCCCAGCCTGGCTCCAGAGCAGAGGGGCTCCAACCCTGGGAGCAGCTCCGTGGAAAGTTGGGATAAGAGCAAAGAAGTACCTGGAATGTGACCCTGGGCCGTGGATCCCCGTCATTTCCACTGATCATATAATGACTTAAACCAATGGCAGGCTGACTGCTAATTACACAGATTAGCTGCTGTTAATGACAGAAATGAACTCCTTGGTAGAGGTGCCAATAACAGCCTGGTATGGGGGGAAGGAGAGAGAATTGCTGAAAATAGAGGAATATGTTCTTTTGTGGCTCTGGGATGGGGATTTCCACTCCCCTCTGGGCATGGGGACTTCCCAAGGAGGCAGGGAAAAAACCCTTTTTGCAGTCAGACAATTGCAACCAGTTGTCCTGATTTAGGAGGGAAATCCCTCCCATTCCCACCTCCCAGGACCATTTTAATCTCACCCCAAAGGTGGCTCCGACACCAGCTGGGCCACACAGCAGCTCCTGTTTTACAGAGCAAATTCCTCCATTGCCTTTCTTTCCTCCTTTAATCCCATTTGAGTGTATCCAGCATTTCTGAGGAGTTTTTTTAAGCCCTCCTGAATTATTTGGCTCGTGGCTGGAGCTGCAGCTCTGAGTCAGGCTCCAAGGAAAACCCAAAGCTCCCTGTGAGTGCAGTGTTACACTAAACCAAACAGACAAGTGTTTCTCATCACTTGTAGGGATATTTGGGGATTTTTTTCCCCCTTTTTTTTTTTCAATCTAGGTTGGATTTCTTAAAAATTCTAGTTCCTGACTCATCTCAGCACGTGGCAACAAACAGGCAACACATCCATGGCCACATTCAAGGCTCCCAGAAATAAAGAGGTTTTTTTTACCCACACACCAGGATAAGGGAAGGCACCAGCTTAAAATATGTGCAAGACCCCCAAAATTTCAGATGGGCTCTTCTTCAGCATTGTTCTGTTTTTACAGGCAACTCTATTGATCAGATTTTAATCTGGAATACAATTACTGGGTGTGCACCCTAATTATGCTGAGAGAGATATTTAATACCCTTCACTGGGAAGAACCATTGGCTCCTCTCTCTCCTGGGATATCAACTGAGGAATCCAATTAATCAGGTCCCAGGAGAGGAGTGGGAAGATGAGTCTGTGCTGATGGATAACAGCTTCAGAGACCTAATTACTAACATGCAACTTGCTTTGTTCTCAAGCAGAATTATGCAGAGATCTCCCCTTTTTTTTTGATTAATAAATGAAGAGAAAAGGATAAAAAATCAGATTAAAAATATTGGGAACAATTTCTGATCTTTAGGAATGACCTATTTAAAAAAAAAATCTACTATTTCCTGTGCATTTTTATGGAGAGTTTTCAGTTAAAATGGTAATTTTGTTTTCGAAATCTTTTCTCCTCTCTTTGCTTCTTAATCCTGGGCAACATCATTATCTCATTTTATGTCTCAATTAATACAGTATATTAATAAATAACTTCAAAAGAGAGCAGAAAATACCAAGACCACCTATACCAAAGCTTTTTCCTGTGCCACGGGCAGGAAATTTTGAATTCCACAAACCTTGTCCTGCCAACACCACTCTTACTGACCTGATTTCACCCTTTTCTTTCAATGAAATCGTGTCCAGGGGTTCTCTGTTGGAATTTTGTATCAAAACCTTGGGGAAACATGGGAATGTGTGACTGTAAAGATGAGAGGGTACGTTCAGAAGCACCAAATTTCAGCTGATTTGGGCTCATTTCAGAAGGGAATGGTGGTTTTTCTTCACAGAAAGAGCAGGTCCCTGCCCCAAGTCCCTCTCCAGCTCTATATTTAATGTATATCTAAGGTGTAGACACATAAATACCTTTTTTACACCACTAACAGGGCACTTAAGATGTGCAGAGTTATTTTTAAGGTGTTTGAACTTTTTTTCCCTTCCTAAGGGTTTTCCAGGATGGATCCAGAATGTTTTCTGAGCAGCCACAGGACACGTGGGATAAGAGGAGCACAAACTCAGAGTGATTCCCAGCCTGGGATTAAATCCTGGCACCTGAGCACTGACTGAGATGTCCTGAACCCCTGGAAAAATCCAAGCCCCAAAGCAGCTTATGGAAAAAAAGCAGGAGTGCAGCTGGAATGAGCTGAGCTGCAATAGAGATGAAATTAAAAACTCCCACAGGTATTATTTACTTCTTGGTGACACTGAAAATCTAAACTGACTCTGCTGCGGCAGAATTTCAATTGGACAGAGCTTTAAAGGTGGAAAAACGGGGAAATTATCCCAAAGCACACAATAAAACAGCAACAATCAGCTCCGTGGTTGCTCTCCACCACCTGCAGGGAAGGGAATTCCTGAAGGGAATTCCTGGCACTGAGGATTGAGCTCCCAAGGGCTCCTGCTTTCCATGACCCAGAGCATCTCTGCTGCCTCTGCCACTGCCATCCTGCCCAGGGACCTTCAGGGATTTTAGGGATAACCTGGTCAAATTCTGGGTTCAGAGACCTTCCCTGCTTGGCTGCAAATGAACATTATGGGAATAATGTTCCAAAAAAAACCCTGTGAACTGCAGGAGAGGAGGGGCCTTAAGGTGTTTTTCCTTGGGAACAGAACACAGAGGGTTTGACACGGAGGGGTTGGAGCATGTCCAGGGAAGGGAACGGAGCTGGGAAGGGGCTGGAGCAGCAGGAGGGGCTGAGGGAGCTGGGGGGGCTCAGCCTGGAGCAAAGGAGGCTCAGGGGGGACCTTCTGGCTCTGCAACTCCCTGACAGGAGGGGGGAGCCGGGGGGGGTCGGGCTCTGCTCCCAGGGAACAAGGGACAGGAGGAGAGGGAACGGCCTCAGGCTGTGCCAGGGGAGGGAAAGGCTGGATATTGGGAGAATTCCTCATGGAAATGGTCATCAAATCCTGGAAGAGGTGGAGTCCCCATCCCTGCAGGGATTTAAAATCCATGTGGATGTGGCACTTGGGGACAGGGGTCAGTGGTGGCCTGGGCAGTGCTGGGGGATGGTTGGACTCAACGATCTAAGAGGGCTTTTCCCACCCAAACCATTCCATGATTCCACGACACATCCGCACCTCCCTCACACCTCCCCTTCCCAGCTCCCCAGACCGGAACACCCAGGGAACAACGCTGAGGGAACAACGCTGAGGGAACAATATTGAGGGAACAATATTGAGGGAACAATATTGAGGGAACAATGCTGAGGGAACAATGCTGAGGGAATGATGCTGAGGGAACGATGCTGAGGGAATGATGCTGAGGGAACGATGCTGAGGGAACGATGCTGAGGGAACGATGCTGAGGGAACAACGCTGAGGGAACAACGCTGAGGGAACGATGCCGAGGGAACGCTGCCCTACCCGGGGAGATGATGTAGAAGAAGTCCTTGAAGTCGTCCATCCAGACCTCGGCCAGCCTGCGGTTGTTCTTGTTGATGACGTGGCCGGTGCCCCCCGGGAAGGTGTAGGGGGTGGCCTTGCGGAACACGTGGCCCACGTGGGAGCAGGTGACGATCTCCAGGGAGCCCCCGCACTGCCAGACCTGCGGGGGGACGGGAGAGCCCCGGGTCAGAGGGACCCCTGGCACAGGGGCACCCACAGCGAGGGCAGCACGTGGCCCCCCACTGATCTCCCCGGGAATTTTAAGGGAAGGTTTTATGGGAACTTCGGGGATACAGCTCTGGATGGCAGAGAAATGGGGGAGACTTTACCTGCGAGGGGGGAGCTGGTGGGAAGGGGTCACTTGGCTCTCTGACCCCATCCCACTGAGAAAGGGGTCACCCCTAAGGGATTAGTGCAGGGTATGGATTTTGTGGGATTTCATGTTTAAAGAAACAGGGAAGAACTTTTACAGATACAAAAATTTTATATCTATTTTATATATATAATGATATATATTATATATATCATTATATGTAATTTATATAATTATATACAATATATATTACCATATATAATTATATTATATATAATAATATATCATTAGAATATATAAATATATAATATATAAATGTATAATATATAATTATATATATTTATATACTATATGTTTATATATTATATAAAATTATATATATTTACCTAATATATATTTTATATAGAAGTATCTATATTTTTATATAATACATTATATACAATATATTTTATAAAAATTATATATATTTATAAATGTTATATATTTATAAACATTATATATTAATATATATTATATATAGTATATATAATTTCATTATATCTTCATATATAATTATTTGCAATATATAATTATACTATATATTATGTATAATTATATATAATATTCATATAATTATACTATATGTTTTATATGGAATTATATATATAATATATATTATGTTACACATATTATACATATATTGCACATATTACATATGAGAACATAATATGCAAAATCATATATAATATGTTAGATACTACATATTATATATAAAATACATGATGTTTACATTGTATATAATATTTGTATTATATATATTATACATACACACATATTTTTATATATATAAAATATATATATGTGTGTATAATTTAATTCTTTATTATCAGGTCCCTCCTGGTGATAAACCACCAAGTTTAGGAGCCATTGGGTGGTTTAAACATTAACACTGGTGAAGTCTTGTAATTAGAGCTCCTTGACACAGCCCTGAGTTACCACGACAACCTAATGCAGATTTGATTTAATTAGGGCTCCCTCCTTTCCCCTAATTTCATTAGCATGAGGAGTGACGTGGCTCTGTGGGATCAGCAAGGACAACATCCCAGGATCCCTGTTTTTAGCACCCCGGGTTTGGCTGCTCGGGGACAACTCGGGCTGCTCAGTGGGGACCTCAGGCTGATGGATCCCAAAAAACACAAACAGCCCCGAAGGGAGCACGGAACAAACCCAAAATACACACAAAGCAACTGGGAGGAACTGGGCAGCTCAGGAAGGGGGAGCCACAACTTCCCCACCAGTTCTGCTGCTCTCCCCGGCAGGAAACTCCTCCCATGCCACCATTTGTAAAAATATCTGTTCCTGGGCACTTGGAAAGCCCATTTTTGGCTCTCCTGGGTGCAACCTGCTCCCTGTGACAGCTGGAACAGGAGTGGGAATGAACCTGCACCCTCTTCCTATAAAAAAGACTTTTTTCAATATTATTTAAGAAACCTGAACAAATCAACCTTCCGGGATGCTCCCATGTAAAAGGGCCTAAAAGGGCTGCAAATCCTTTCAATGCTGATGTTTGGGATAATGGCATTTGTTTGGGATAATGGCATTTGTTTGGGATAATGTCACTGCTGCTGGCACATGGGATGGTCCAGGGGGTGGAACCCTAGACAGGATCCAGGGAGGGAAAGGCACTTTGGAGCACTTTGGAGGATTTGGGGATTCCCAAAACAGGGGGTTTGGGGGATCTGGACCAACATCAAAACTCCCCCCTCCCATTTGATGATAAATCCCCTCATATAAAAACATCTCCAGGAACATCCTGACTGCTTTCCACAAGTTCCTATCTTGGTGAAGGACTCTGGGATTTCAGGGATCTGTTCTACACACAGGCTCTGGAATGCATGATGTGTAAGTAATAAACAGGAGAAAAATACCCTCAGAAACCTAATACCAAAAATCTCTCTAATGAAACCAACTGAACTGGTATATCTTGAACATTTTCCCTATGGAATTCTAAGGACCCTGACACAGAGAAAATTAATGCAGCCCAAAGACAGGGAAAAATGCAACCACACAAATACATTTTAAGTACAATTTGTGAGCAAACTCTGCTCCTCCAATGAGTTCATGCACTCACACAGCTGAGGAATCCTGCAAAGCACAGAGAGCTTTTCCATCAGCTTGCCAAGTGATTAGGGATTTATATTCCCCAAATTCCACTCCCCAACATGCAGAATTAATTCCAATGTCACCCTGTACTTCCAAAATAACCTCCCAGGCACGAACCGGCCCCGGGACCCAACTAAGTCCACACAGCCCTGGGATCCCAAAATCCAGAGGAGGGATTGGGATAAAACTGTTCATTTCCATGTGTTCCAATGCTCTGCTCCATCTGGAATTTTGCAGCTGGAGAATCACCCACACGGGCAGGGTGAGATTGCTGTTAATGATCTGCTGTCCCTGGGAAAGCACCCACAGAATTCCAGGATGGTTTGGGCTGGAAGGAACCTTAAATCCCATCCAGTGCCACCCCCTGCCCTGGGCAGGGACACCTTCCACCAGCCCAGGTTGTTCCAAGCCCCGTCCAACCTGGCCTTGGACACTTCCAGGGATTCAGGGGCAGCCACAGCTTCTCTGGGCAACCTGGGACAGGGTCTCATCCTGATTCACAGCACGAATTCCTTCCCAATATCCCATCTAAACCAGTTTAAACACATTCCCCCTTGTCCTGTCCCTCCATCCCTTGTCCCAAGTCCCTCTCCAGCTCTCCTGGAGCCCCTTTAGGCCCTGCCAGGGGCTCTCAGCTCTCCCTGGAGCCTTCTCTTCTCCAGGGGAACCCCCCCAGCTCTCCCAGCCTGGCTCCAGAGCAGAGGGGCTCCATCCCAGCAGTTTTTTCCATCAAGAAAGATTTTTCATTGGAACCACACTAAGATACAAGAGAATTAAACCTCCCTGCCCCTTACTCAGTTCCTGTAAGAACTCCCACAACAGTCAAACACAAACTTCAGAGCCCAGGAAGAACTTGTCACATCCCTGAGGAAATCCACGTTTCTGTGTCCTCTTCTGCACTTCCAACAGCTGCCAAAAATCCCAAATAAGCATCATCTTACCCCTGTCAGAGCACACATTTCCTTCCCCCAGCCCTGCTTTGGCCTACTTGGATTATTCTAAAGAATAATCTTTTTTTTTTTCCTGGTGCAGAGATTATTTTTTATACCCTTTCCCAAAGCCACATGAGCTCCTTTCTGAGTAGCAAGTTTTCAGGGCATTCTCCAACTGGGAAAAAAACATCTAGAGAATACAACAGAAAATTAAAAATGCTTAAGGATTTCTATAAATAAAAATAAGGCTTAAGAATAAATGAGGTTTTCATTATTAAATCAGACTCTTAGAGCTGGAAGAGATTCCTGCCAGGACTATTATTATTATTTTTTTCCAATTGCCTTTATTAAAAGACATCCCATAAAGGAGTCATTACAGGGCAATCAGCAGCGACCAGCAGCACAGCAAAAAGACAAAATATTGATTTACCCAGAAATAATCAAATTATACCCCGTGGATGCTGCTCCAGAGCCCTCCCCGAAATTTCTGGGGGCCTAAAAGGGCTGCAAATCCTTTCAATGCTGATGTTTGGGATAATGGCATTTGTTTGGGATAATGTCACTGCTGCTGGCACACGGGATGGTCCAGGGGGTGGAACCCTGGACAGGATCCAGGGAGGGAAAGGCACTTTGGAGGATTCAGGGATTCCCAAAACAGGGGATTTTGGGGATCTGGACCAACTTCAAAACTCCCCTCTCCCATCTGATGATAAACCCCCAAATAAAAACAGCTCCAGGAACATCCTGATGGCTCAACCCTATTATTTTCCAAACCACAGCGGAGTCTCCTGTTTTCCATGAGATATTCCAGAGATATCCTGCTGGATAATGGCAGGTTTGGAGCTGGAGGAACCTCCCCAAACCCTTGGCTCTCTCTGCTCCCAATTTCCTGCAGATGTGTCACATGAGGTGGGTCTTAAACCCCTTTTCTGTCCTTGACCCAGTGGGACTCAATGCACCTGAATATTTGACTGGCCTTTACAGAACAATTAATTCCAATAAATAATTCCAAGAAACAGCACCAAGAAGTTCCCTGGCCCTCCTATGGCAACATCCCAGGGCTGGAAATTCATCATTTTATTCATTTTATTTCTGTTCTTAACACCAAGCCCTCTCTTAGGCCACACACATATTCCAGGCTGGCAATGGTTCTTTAAATTTAAGTGGGAAAATCTTCTGAAAACAAAAAAATCGTGTTCTCCAATATGAAATTCATGCCCCAAAATCCATGTGTCTCCTCTCCTTGCTGCCCTCCCCTCGGCCTTAAAAAGTATTTTATATTCTGATTATATTCTTATATTCTGATTATGTTCTTATTATAGACTTATATTCTTCTATTCTGATGATATTCTTCTATTCTGATTCTCAGAGCAAGGGCAGAGCTGCTGCCCTGCCTTTATCCCCTGGGATTTCTGTGGAGAGCACAGATATTGTTGGTCTTTGTCCCTCCACGCATTTGGGACCGAGATTTATAATTCAAAGCTGAAATGAAGATCTTATGCTTGGTATTCTCACTAAATTTATAGAAGTTAAGCCCATCTCTGGCTTACTGAGAGAAATATGGGATGGAATTCAAGCTGCCAAGAGCCAGAGCAGAACAGCACCAGGGGAAGACAAAATAACACCACTGAAAAGTGCTCAGCTCCTCGGGAAAAGCTTCCCAAAACATTGGAACATTATTCAAGCAAGAGTAGGAATTAGGAATATCCCATTTAGGGTATTTCTTTACCATTTGCTGGAAGCTGGATAAATGATCACAGGCTGCTCTGTGTCATACCAGGTATTTATGGAATCCCAGAATCCCAAAATGGTTTGGAGTGGAAGGGACCTTAAACCTCATCTTGTTCCACCCCTGCCATGTCCATATTCTCCAACACAGACCCTTAAACAAAACCCCCTTGTTTATCCCTTTGTGTTGAAGTTAGGTTTTCAGGGATTATCTTTTTTAGGATGAAAACTCACTGTTCTTCCCAAAGGAGAGTTAAGGATTTTAGATTTCCCTGACAAGAAAGGGCCCTTTCCATAGGAATGACCCAAAATCCGTCCCACAAAAGCCTCTGTAAGGGACAAATTCCAGCAGTAACAAATGGCCTCGAGGTTCCCCCTGCCAGGGCTTGATGTGCATCAGCAATTCTCATCTTCAAATGCCAGGGAACTTTCCAGGAATCCCGAGGAACAGCAAGAACACACTGATTTAATCTGAGACAGGCACATTTTTTATGTTTTAAAGCAGTGCCAGTCACTCTGTGCTCCAGGGAGCTGCTCTAAAACGTGGGAAACAACCAAGGAGTATTTTAGGGGTGTACACACCCAAAAAATGTTGAAATTACTCATTTCAAACACTCAGGCTCAGCAGAAGTGACTCAACCCTTCGATTTTACTGCAAAGCTAACGAATAAAGTCGATAGAAATGGCCTGAAAATGCTTTTAAATTCTCAGTTGGTCCTCTCTAGAAATACCTCCTTCATAAAAACCTTCAAAGGGGTTTCTGTCATGGAAAATGGTCCTGGTTGAACAGGAAAGACAGAAAAAAGGGACAAAGGGCCTCTCCAGGACGTGCTGTGGGTCCCACACAGGAATCCCGGGGGTTATTGCCTGGAATTCCTGCAAATTTTGCCCCCTCAGAGCAGTTCAAAGCCATTTCCAACATCCCTGCCAACCAGCACTCATCAAAGCCTCCATTTTCCAGCTTTCCTTTCTGTCTAAAGGGCAGTTATTAAATGCATTTCCCTCAGAGATGTGATCCATGCCATGGGAACACACCTACCCCAGCAGGAACATAGGGATTTTCTGCAGGATGGGGAATTTCCCTCACACAGCCCCAAAATCCCAGCCAGACCTTGGAAGTTCATGATGTCATAACCTCCAAAACTTCTGTTAAAACATATATTTATATTGTTTTATATACAAATTTACATCAATATTGGTCATCAACATCAGCTCACAGGAAGCCTCGTTCCTTGTAAGAAGGAATTACTAAAATACACAGAATTTTGAAAGCAGCAAAACCCCCAAAGAGCATTAAAATATTTCATGCAGTAAAAAGGGTGGAAACATTGCAGGGAGGTGGTTCCCAAATCCTTGGAAATTCAAATAAAGCCATCTAAGAGTGCCCTGAGCGTGGGGTAGGAACTGGTACAGTACAACTGTGGGGTTTTGGACAGAAAATGAAGGAAAACAGCAATTACCCTAAAAGACATTTCAAGATTCTCGCCACCCCAGATATCCATTCCTGCATCGTAAGTTCCTATCTCTTCAAAGTAGTTTCTGTCAATAGAAAATAGGCCACCAGCCATAGTAGGGGTCCTAGTTGAAAACAAACAGAAAAAAAAAAAACAAAAACAAAAACGAAAACAACAAAACAAAACAAAAACGAAACAAAAAGAAAAGAAAAGGGAAAAAGAAAAGAAAAAAGAAAAAATACCTTTTGAGAGACGCTGTGGAATTGAGCAGCGACACTACAGCACATTTCACTACCTCCCAGTTGCACTACACAGCATTTCTAGGCACACAGCTGGAACAGAAGCCACGAGGAACAAAAGGACAATTTGACTGTACTTGCTGTGCTCTCCCCCAAAATCCACGGGAGCCCCGTCCCAGCCACAGCTCCGGGTCATTCCCTACCCGTCAAACTGCATTTCCAGGGATTATCAGGGAGCATTGTGGTGGTGAAGTGGGTGGAATCCTGGCCCTCTGCGTGCAGAGCAGCAGCTCCAATCCCATCTGGAATGCTCAGTGAGGAGTTCAGTGCCTCGGCTTTGCCTCAGAGGAGACTAAATGTGCATAAAATTACCAGGCCTAATCTCTCCTAACAGGATTATAAATCCTTACAACCGGCAAATCCACCGGAGTGCAGCTCCCTTTGTGTGAGGGTGTCCTACTTCCCTGTTTTCCCAAATGACATGAGGAATGCCCACCCCAGCTGGCAGGAGCACAGCTCTGAGAGAGGGAACAACACCCCCCCAAATCCCAGCTCTCCTAAAATATCCACACATGGACTCGGGGGTGCAGATAAAGAGGGTGGAGGTTGAGCCCAAATTTGTCCCAGCCCTGTTTGCTGAGCTCTCAGCAGTCCTGAGGGAATTGTGGGAAATCTGTGGGATTTGGTGGGGAGGACCTCCAGGCACATTGAGGTGTCATGGAATCATGGAATGGTTTGGGCTGGAAGGGACCTTAAAGCTCATCCCCTGCCATGGGCAGGGACACCTTCCACCAGCCCAGGTTGCTCCAATCTGGCCTTGGACACTCCCAGGGATCCAGAGGCAGCCACAGCTTCTCTGGGCAACCTGGGGCAGGGCCTCCCCACCCTGTCAGGGAAGGATCAAGGATCCTTGTTCAGGAATCAAGGATCAGCCACGTTTCCATCCTCAGCTTCAAACCCAACAGCCCAGTGGGTGACACTGGATTCTGGGGTGGGTGACACTGGATTTTGGGGTGGGTGACGTGACACCAGCTCAGCCCAGCCCAGCCCAGCCTCTGCAGGAACAGCAGCAATAATGAGGGTTCCTACAGCTTCCCCTCAGTTCCACACCTCTCAGTGCTATTTTACCTCCTGGAGTCACTCCAGTGATGGGTTCAGACTAACTCTGATCCCCAGTTGAACCCAGTTTGATTTTTGGATACAGCCTCAGCTTCCCATTTGTGCAGTTCCTGGCAGCCAACAGGATTCCCACCCCTGGCCCTGCACCACACAAACTCCAGGTTTGCTGCATCCCACTGATGCCTCAGCCCAGCCCAGCACGCCCTGATGGCAAGAGAGACATCCAAGGGACCCCACTCCTGCCATGGGATACTCCCTAATTCCAGGCAACAGCACCTCACCTTGCATCCCACAAGGAATCCCATCCTGGGCAGCCACCACTCCAACAGCTCCCACAGTCACAAAATCACTAATAAACAAGACCACTATTTATTTATCTTGGAATAAGGTTTTTACACCTTTTACACAGTCTCAATCCCTGCTGTGCATCACCTAGGCAGGATTAATTGCAATCAACTCTAGGTTTAATAATTAAGTTCTAATTATTAATAATAAGATAAACACAATACCAAGAGTTTCAAGGAGCATTTGAACAATGCTCTCAGGCCCATGGTGGGATTTTTGGGGTGTCCTGTGCAGGACCAGGAGTTGGACTTGATGGTCCTTGTGGGTGCCTTCCAACTCAGGATGTTCTATGGTTCTAATACACTCCTAACATTTAGTCTTGTATTTTTCCTCCCAGTATCTAATTTATACTCGAGAAAAGATTTTCCAGAACAAATCTATATTTTTAGTATTTCTAATACTTGCCTGGAGCGCCTTCAACTCAAAAAACTGAAGGGCAGGCACGGAAATATCCATAAAAATGGGCTGAGCAGGGACTGCAAAAGCCCAGCACAGAAACACTTCATGTTTTTAATCCTTGTCAGACGAGATGTTTGGGAGCTGATCTTTAGCACAGACAAGGTTTCTGTTGCTGCAGGAAAACGAGTTCCCTCAAAGCAAAGGATGCTCTGCAGAGTACAAATACTGTACAAGGGTCTCCCAGTGGAAAAAGGAGGAGGAAAGGTTTAACAGGGCTGGGTTTAGCCTGGTGAGCACTGCCTGCTGAACCAGCCCTGCCTGAGGAGCAGCCGCTCCGCTCACAGAATTCCCAGACCTTCCTGCAGCCACTAGACCATTCTCAGGAAGACTCAGCTTCAAGCTCCACCTCTGCCCAGGGCAACCACCCAGGTTTTGCTCCCTGAGCAGCAAAAACAGGCTTTGCACTTAAAATAACCCCTTTTGACAAGGTCTGCTCATTTCCAAGCGTGACGGAGCCGGAGGTTGCTCCGGTGACAGTGGAATTACAGCATTTACATGGAAACAGAGAAAATCCTCAGGAGCAGCCAAACAGCAGTGAATAGTCTTTGTTATCCAAACAAAAAAATACCTCTAAACCCACTGCCACGAGTCCCTGGGGGCTGCTGGACCTTCAGAGTGAGACACAAACTCCTGCATCAACCCCTGCCCGCTCCAAGGCTCAGGGAATGTGTGCTCCCAAAGCCACAGCTCCTATTTAATTCCTGTAAATAAACCTGGAAAAAACGTGTTTCAACTGATCCCAACACGTGTCAGAGAATGAAAGGTTTGTCTTGAGAAGCTCTGTTTCCAGAATAGCCTGTAATTCAGGGGGGTTTCTCCTGAGTGGCCCTTGGTCTCAGTTTGGTTTCAGTCCTTGCAGAGACACCTCGGGAGCTGAAAGGTCCCCATGGTCATCCTGCTCCTGAGCACTGTAAGGAATCAAGGAATCATGGAATGGTTTGGGTTGGAAGGAACCTTAAAGCTCATCTGTCCATGGGCAGGGACACCTTCCACTAGCCCAGGTTGCTCCAAGCCCCTTCCAGCCTGGCCTCGGACACTTCCAGGGATCCAGGGGCAGCCACAACTACTGGACATGACACAAAATTGGGAAGTACATTCCAAAAACCCCCCAAGAAATGCCAAAATCTGACCAGCACCAACTGCCACCCCCTCACCCCCCAGGGTGGGAGGCACTGAGGGGTGGGGGTGGCCTGACCTGCTGCCAGTGCCCTGCTCAGCCCCTAGCCCTGGCACTGCCCACACCCATCCATCACCTTGGAACATCTGCCAGCAGGAAAGGCTTTCCCTGCCTTCCCAAAACCTGGGATTCCTTGGGCTGGAGGTACCGTTTCAGACTGGTTTTGGGCAAGGTCCTGCCCTGTGGTGTCTATTAACTGACCTGAGCAATGGATGGGTGAGGGAGGAGACCAGGGGTGAAGAACCAGGAGGAGAAACAAGGGGTAGAGGTGGCAGAGACGGGTGTGTGAAGAGCAGGAATAGCGTCCAGGAACGGATCCTGGAGGAGAATGGAGCTGTCCAAGGTATCCCTGAGCAGCACAAGCAGCACCTGTGGATCCCCACGTTCCCAGTGCCAAAAATAAGGCAAAGAATCCCATTTTTCTAAGGAATGTCAGGAGCTCCCTCCCCGCTGTGCTGCACGACAAGGAGCTGTGGGCTTTGAAAGGCAGAGTCATGGAATTCATTAACCTTTCCCAGCAAATCCAGAGATTTCAAGAAGATGTTTGACTCCAATACAGGACTGAAATCTGGTCAGCTCCTGTAACCCCCTCAGCAAATCCACCAGCACTGATCAGATCCATGGACTGGGAAGAGCCAGGGACCCTTTTCCAGAGGTTCAGCACCTTCTGCCCTTAATTCCTTCAGGGTTAATGAGTTAATTTAGGGAATGTGATGGCTCAGCTCTGTCCAGACTCATCAGCCAGCTCTGCTCACTAAGCTTCCCTCATTTTTCCAAAAAAACACTTCTGCAGCAATACAAATTACACATAAATAATAAATTGTATGTAAAATAACCCCTGGTGTGATGGTGTTATGACTTTAAATCTAGAGAGCAAAGGTAGGAATTTATCCCTGTAATTATGGAAGATAAATTGTTTAGAGTGAAACCTGTGCAGATCACAGGGATTTTAAATCACCAAAGAGCAGAGTCTGAGGGCAGCAATGGTGTTACAGACATGCACACAAGGGTCACCCAAGGAGGTTTGTGTTTTCTGCCTGTTCCACTGATTATAAAGATAAATAGGAATAAAAACACAAGGTTGAAATGATGTGAGAGAACAGGGAAAGCAACACAGAATTAAAAAAACAAACTCACCAATTTGCTTCTACACTTTTGGCCTGGCTTAGGCTGGTGGTGGTTTTACCCCCCCTATTTTTTGAATATCCAGCTGCCAAACCTATTTGTAACTGAGCTCAAATGTGATTTTTTTCACAGAATCATGGAATCACTGAGGCTGGAAAAGCCCTCCCAGCCCATGGATCCCCCCTGTGCCCCATTCCCACCTTGTCCCCCAGCCCAGAGCACTGAGTGCCACAGCCAGGCCTTCCTGGGACACCTCCAGGGATGGGGACTCCAAACCTCCCTGGGCAGCCCCTGCCAAGGCCTGACCACCCTTTCCAGGAGGCACAGCTGGAGGGTAGAACTCAGCTCCTTGGATGTGGAATTTCTGGTAGTTCCTGATGTGCTGGTGAACACGGAGGAGGTGATGGTTGGACTCCATGGTCTTAAGAGGCCTTTTCCAACCTAAATGATCCCATGATTCTGGCATTCTTCTGACACCAAAGAGCCTGGAATGCCTAAACTAAACCCAAACACTTTGGTCTTAATCCAGCACAAGGAGCCTCCTCTTCACTCCACAGCTCTTGTGTGAGTGACAATTATGGCACATGTGGCACTTGGCCCCCTGACCCCCTCACCCACACTCTGCTCACCAACACCCCTCTGAGGGGAGAATCCCACAAAATCCCAACTAAAAGCTGGTGTGGGGAAAAAAAAAAGAAATACAAAACCCTCCATTTTTATATTTTAACAATTTGCAGAGTCAATGACTTGTCTGAGTCAGGGTTAACTTTGAGCCCTGCTCCATCCCAAGGGAAGGAAATAAGAGCTGGGAATTGCCTTTCTTTGGAAACTCCAGTTTCTCTTTGGAAATTCCCTTTCCCTCCTCTGGAAAATCTCTGTGCATTTGGGAGGCTTGGGATGGACAGAGCACAGAGAGGCTCTGCAGTTCGTCAGGGTAATTAATTAACTCTCCCAACTTCCACCCACACCTGAGCTTTAATGAAGGAGCTGCTGCCTGAATTCACAGCCCAGAGAGAATATTTTAGATCCTGAGAAAAACAGTTCTCTTGACTCCAAAATAGCTTCACCCTCTCCCTCCATTAAGGACTTCCTGGCAACCCTCCTCGCTTTTCCTGGGAATAAAACCTAAAACACCCAGCCCTTCCCTCATTCCAGGCTTTGAAGGACAAGCAATGACAGATTTTGGCCATTTTCTGGCAGAATTAATGGTGAAAGGCTTTTTCTGGCCCCTCCATCCCTGCCTTACCTGGACACACCATCCCCTGAGCTGCCTCTCCTTCTCCCTCCCTGCTCCAGGGATGTGCAGCACTGGAATTCTGCCTTCTCCATCCCACCTTCCACGGGTTAGAAACCATTACATCCACTCAGGAAACCTTTATTTCATCTATTTCTGAACTTCCCCTGAAGCCACAGAAGCCGTTAGAGCTGAGCAAATAACCCCTCACCAGTAATTTATTCAATTTGTTCCCTTTCAGCTTCATTTAGAATTTGGGAAGAGGTTTTGTTACACTCTGTGGTTCCAGCAATTAAATGGAAGAGGTCAGGACAGGCTCTTCCATCATCTCTGACTCGGGGTGCACAGTCATCAATCCTATATGGGCACATGTGGCACTTGGTCCCCTGACCCCTCCACCCTCACTCTGCTCATTAACACCCCTCTGACTGGGAGAATCCCCCAAAATCCCAGCTAAAGATGGTGGGGGGGGGGGGGGGAAAGCAATAAAAAAATGCTCTTAGGTCCTTTTTGACTCAGGATGCACAGTCATCAATCCTATGGGCACATCTGGCACTTGGTCCCCTGACCCCTCCACCCTTGCTCTGCTCACTAACACCCCTCTGATTGGGAGAATCCCCCAAAATCCCAGTTAAAAGCTGGGGGCGGGGGGGGAAAGCAATTAAAAAATGCTTTTAGATCATTTTTGACTCAGGGTGCACAGTCATCAGTTCTATTTCCCAAGAAAACAAAAGCTTCAAGTGCAAAAATCATCACAGCTGAATGTTGGGGCTCAGCGTCCAAAATGCTCAGAAACACCTTCTGCTATTTGGTTAAAAAAACAGAATAAAAAGGCTGTTTGCAGAAAACTAAGGGAGGGAGCTGAGCAGGCAGAAAGATAGGTGAGGAGGAGATGAAATGGGTTTTCTCAGCTCTGCTGCAGCACTAAGGACAGGGCAGAATTTGGCCTTCGCTCCCCACAACTCCCCGACGGGATCTCGGGAGAACTTTGGGAATTCCGAGTTGTTATCTAGGGAAGCACACACAGAGAGCAGGCCCGGGGCAGTGCCTCACCTGACAGGGAGGGTCCTGTCCCCTTTCCTCCTGTCCATCTCCCTCTGGGGCACCGGGTACCAGCGGAAGTTGAGTTTCCAGTTGAAGCCCCCGTAGGTCATGTCCGAGCCTGCCATGTACTCGAAGGTGTCGTCGCTGATCACGTCGATGATGGGACACACCACGGTTTTCCTGTGGGAAAAGGCACCTGGATCTGAGCAGGGCACTCAGAGGGGTGTTTTTAGGGTCAGCAGGGGGGATATTGCACGGATTCGGGGGGTTGTGTGTGGGGAAAAGGGGAGAAAAGGAGAGAGGAAAGGGGGAAAGGGGGGCAAAAAGCGGGGGGAGAAAAGGAGGGGAGGGAAGGGGGGGGGAAGGGGGAGAGAAAAGGGGGGGGAAGGGAGGAGAAAAAGGGGAGAAAAAGGAGGGAGGAAAAGGGAGGGAAAAGGAGGGGTCAAAAGAGGAGTGAAAAGGGGGGAGAAAAGGGGAGGGAAAAGGAGGGGGAGAAAAAGGGGTGAAAAAGAGGGGTGAAAAGGAGGGAGCAAAGAGGGGGAGAAAAGGGGGGAGAAAAGGGGAGGAGAAAGAAGGGGAGAAAAGTGGAGGAGAAAAAGGGGAGGAAAGGGGGGACAAAGGAGGGAGAAAGGGGGCAGAAAAGGGGGTGAAAAGCGGGTGAAAAGGGGGGAGAAAAAAGGGGAGAGAAAAAGGGGGGGGGAAGGGAGGTGAAAAGGAGGGAGAAAAAGGGAAAAATAGAGAGAAAGGTGAGGAGGGGGAAAAACAGGAGAAAGGAGGGGAAGAAAGAAAAAAGGAGGGGAAAAGGGAGAAAAAAGGAGGAACAGGGAAAAAAAAGAAAGATATGGGAAAAAGGGAGGGAGAAGGGAAAAACTAAAAAAGAAGGAAAAAAGGGTGCAAATTGCAGTGAGTTTTGGGGGTCAGACAGACAAGAAGCTGTCGCTGGTAACAAGCAGGGCAAAGCTGCCATTGGGGTGGGAACATCCAGACCCTGGGGAATATTATCACATCTTTATTTAGAAATCAGATTCTGATACCAGTATCAGAGAACAATCTGATAGATTAAAACCCAACTCTCCCTTTTTGAGCTCGGTGAAGTGTCTGAACCCCGATTTCTGGCACGGTGAGGCCCGGGAAGAGCCCGGAGCTGATCCCTGCCCCTGGAGCCAGGATTCCCTCACCTGTCCTCCTTGATCCTGGCCAGCAGAGGCTCCAGCCAGCCCAGGGTGCACTCACAGTGGGCATCCAGGAAGGTGATCACCTGGCCCTTGGAAGCGGCGGCTCCGCGGAGCCGCGCCCGGATCAGCCCCGAGCGCTGCTCCATCCGCAGGATCCTCACGGGCACCTCCAGGGTCTTCACGTAGTTCTCTAAGGAGGCCTTCAGAAACTCTGCCAAACATCATTGGGGGGGGAAACAGAGAGAAAATGTGGGGTTTAGAGAGGTTCAGCAGCCGTTGAAGACTCCAAAGGACACACAACTCCCCCCCCTGCTTGTTTGAGCATCTCAGGGGGATTGGAACGAGATGATCTCTAAGGTCCTTCCAACCCAACCCAGCCCTTTCTTGGGTTCTCTGATAAAATCACAGGAATTTTAAATAAATCCCAATCAATTATTTCCTGAAATAAACCAGCAAAGAATGAGTGCAAAACAAAGACCCTTTGGCCAATTTGCCAACGGTTCGATCCAAAAAGGGCCGTTTTGGATGAATTTAAACATTTGAGCTCTTCGGCTCCTCTTAGGAAAAACCGGAGTTACTTGGCTAAAATCTTCCTCCACCTTCTGGAACAGAGGACCATTAAGCCACTTAATGAACAGGGAAATGCAGGAGAGTAATTAGAGTTAAGTTAATGCTCCATGAGGCAGAACTAAAGGACGGAGTCGCTGCATCCTCTGTCCCTGGAGCAGCTGCAGCTCCAGGTTGTATTTGCCATTAGGCACATTTGGCTACTCCAGGATAATTTATCATTCCATTGATTCCATCTAAAGAACGTTGTGTGATTCCTTTTGCAGGTAATATGAGTTTCACATGGAGACAGTTTTCTTTCTAAAGCCTGGGTTTAAAAAAAGAACTGGAAAAAAAAAACCAAGAGCAAAAGAAATGAACCCCAAATAGGAGCAATACAAGCAGAGGGTGGAATGAGATGGTGTTTAAGGTCCCTTCCAACCCAAACCATCCTGGGATTCCATGAAATTGGCTCAGTGTGGATATTCAGGAAGATCTGAATCACAGAATGAGGAGGTGGAGAGACAGGGAGAGAAGTGGAAAAGGACTGACCTTTAGAGGAACGCGAAACATTAAACTGCAGGGCAAAAAAAAAGCACTGATGGAATTCTGGATACAACCTCAGAGCCCTTTGCAGGGCCTAAAGGGGCTCCAGGAAAGCTGGAGAGGGACTGGGGACAATTAACTGCTCCGGAGTTTTTTTTTCCTCAGGTCCTATCAGGCATCACCTGAAATAAATCCCTCGCTGCTTAAAGACTCAGAGATTG
>NW_020884919.1:986681-1005101 GCF_003945725.1 Corapipo altera
CATCACCTGAAATAAATCCCTCGCTGCTTAAAGACTCAGAGATTGAGTGGTTCCACCACGCCTTTTGGGGCACAAAATGGGCATCCCAGAGCCCCACCTCTCTCGCTGGCGTCGTCCACCAGGATGATCTCGCGGAGCAGGCGCGGGGGCGAGCGGTTGATGACGCTGGCCACGGTGCGCAGCAGGGTGCTCCAGGCCTCGTTGTGGAACACGATCACCACGCTCGTGTTGGGCAGCTCCTCGGGGTACACCTTCGTCTTGCACCTGCCCCAGACACAGGGAAAGGGAGGTCAGTGTTTAAAATATCCCTGTCGGAGGCTGAAATGGCTGATGATTTATGCATTCTGGGATTGCCAAGGGACTTTTGTAGGCTTCTGCAGGGCTTTTACACTAGAGCTCTGATGGCCCATCAAAGCCCATCCCCACCCCCCTCTGCCAATCTTGAAAGGTGGGAAAAACCCTTTGACCAGGCCCCTCATGGAGACTCAGCACAGACCCAGGAGAGGTTGGGGGTTCCTGATGTGGCCTGTGACACTAACCATGGATATAATAACTCATAACTTCTTGGAGTGTGGGGGCTTCTCTCCTTCACCCCCAACAGATCAAGGCCACCACTTCAACTGACAGACATGGAAGCTGTAACTCCCAAGTTTCATCACTGGACCCCGTGGGTGGTGACTATAGGCATCTGTCCACTCTCAGCTTTTCTTTCCCTTACTCTCCCTTAGCCTTATCCTGTCTTTCCTTTCTCTCCCTTATGCATTTTCCCCTCCAGGGGTTATCCCTGTGATAGATGATATAGATGACAACAGCCAAAATGCTAATATACCTGTTCAAACAAAATTGCTAAAATGAACCCTACCTATATGTGTTTAAAATGAACCCTACCTAGATATGTCTAAAATAAACTCTACCTATCTATGTTTTCAAACACCGATTATTCAGTGTCATTTCACTCTAATCCACCCCAGGGAAATTATTGATAAGAACCTGGGTTACCCCCCTCCCCTTTTTTCTGGGTTGGGTTGTAACAATCCCCAAAGGGCTCTACTGAACGGGATGAGGCTCAACCAGGCCAAGTGCCGGGTCCTGCACTTGGGTCACAACAACCCCCGGCAGCTCCAGGCTGGGCCAGAGGGGCTGGAGAGCAGCCAGGCAGGAAGGGAGCTGGGAGTGGGGATGGACAGGAAGCTGAACAGGAGCCAGAGTGTGCCCAGGTGGCCAAGAAGGCCAATGGATCCTGGCCTGGCTCAGGAACAGTGTGGCCAACAGGTCCAGGGAAGTGATTCTTGCCCTGGACTCAGCGCTGGTGAGGCCACCCCTGGAGTGCTGTGTCCAGTTCTGGGCCCTCAGCTCAGGAAGGACATTGAGGGGCTGGAGCAGCTCCAGAGAAGAGCAACGAGGCTGGGGAAGGGACTGGAGCACAAGTGCTGTGAGGAGAGGCTGAGGGAGCTGGGGGGGCTCAGCCTGGAGAAGAGGAGGCTACGGGGAGACCTCCTCACTCTCTGCAACTCCCTGACAGGAGGGGGGAGCCGGGGGGGGTTGGTCTCTTTTCCCAGGCAACAATCAGCAAGACAAGAGGGCTCTGTCTTCAGCTGTGCCAGGGGAGGTTTAGGTTGGATATCAGAAAGAATTTCTTTCCAGAGAGAGTGCTCAGCCATTGGAATGGGCTGCCCAGGGAAGTGGTGGATTCTCCATCCCTGGAGGTTTTTAAGATGAGACTGGACGTGGCATCAGTGCCATGGGCTGAGAACCACAGTGGGGTTGGATCAAGGGTTGGACTTGATGACCTCAGAGGTCCCTTCCAACCCAGCTGATTCTATGATTCTATGAAAAGGGGTGGGAAGCAGCCACGGCACCGCCCTGGGGGAACCTGCTGTGTCCAGGTGGTTGAAGGGGATGGAGAGGAAGGGAGGAGGCAAACTGGAGACACAGGCACTGAAACACGAATTGCTGTGAGGGGAGGCTGCTCTGCATGGGAAGGTTTGGCTTTTACCAGTCCTCTGGAGGAAGTGAGACATCGATTAGTTTTCACTGAACTCCCTCGCAACAATTTTCCCGAGTCTCTGATTCACCTCAAAAGTTAAGCAGCAAAGCTCAGCAAGAACACAAGCACACAGTGGATGTACCATCACTGTTCCTGCTCTCAAAGCCATTCCCATTTGCAGGAAGTGTGATGGAAAACAAGTACAACCTCAGCCAAAGGTGACTGATCTGTACCCTGAGCTCCTTGCTCCTGGCTGGGCACGGTCACGCTCTGCCCCTGGTGCTCATCCACCTCTTTGGGCTTGACACCTCTTTCCCTGAAGGAATTCTCCCAATATCCAACTTGACCCTCCCCTGGCACAGCCTGAGGCCATTCCCTCTCCTCCTGTCCCTTGTTCCCTGGCAGCAGAGCCCGGCCCCCCCCCCACCGGCTCCCCCCTCCTGTCAGGGGGTTGCAGAGCCAGAAGGTCCCCCCTGAGCCTCCCTTTCTCCAGGCTGAGCCCCACCAGCTCCCTCAGCTGCTCCTGCTGCTCCAGCCCCTTCCCCAGCTCCATGACACAGCTTCCCACAGTCTGTACTCCCACCACACCTCAGAGCCCAGGGACTGTGAGCACACGACAGATAAAACCCTTCACTGAAACCAAACAGTGACTCACAGACTCATTTTTCCAATTCAGAAATCCAGCCCATGCTGAAGAATTGATGGATCAGTCTCCTGCTCCTCACAGGCTCCCAGACACTCAGTCTCCCTCCCCCCCTGCACTGTACAATACTCACTGATTGTTAACTCTCACAACACTGGAATCCCTGTCCCACAATCCCTGTTTTCGTTCCTGCAGCCACCAGCTGTCACCTTATGAATACACATGAAATCAATGCAGCTGTTTGAATGGCAGAAAAACACGTTTCCCCATGATCAGTGACATGGAAACAGAGCAAAACTCTCCCTGTTCCCTGCTCTTCCCATGGGATGTGGGCAAATTGTGGGAGCAGCAAGGTTTGCACCAGGATTTTCACAGAACTGCAGAATTTCAGACTGGTTTGGGTTGGAAGGACCTTAAAGCTCATCCAGTGCCACGGGCAGGGACACCTTCCACCAGCCCAGGTTGCTCCAACCCCATCCAACCTGGCCTTGGACACTTCCAGGGATCCAGGGGCAGCCACAGCTTCCCTGCCCAACCTGTGCCAGGGCCTCCCCACCCTCCCAGTTGGGAATTCTTTCCCAATATCCCATCTACCCCTGCCCTCTGGCATTGGGAAGCCATTCCCTGTGTCCTGTCCCTCCAGGCCCTGCTAAAACATGATCTCATACAGGGAATATTTCCAATTTTTGAGGCAGCCCTGCCCCTTGCAATTCCCAGTGACTCCTGGGGTGGGAAGGACTCTGCTCCAGAGGGGCTGGAGCAGCCTGGGGGGACACAGGGACTGGCCAGGGATGAGCTGCTGAGGAAAAGCAGAGCTGAGGTAACACTGGGCTCCCTTAAATGTGTCAATCCCACGTGTCTTCCTGAAGTGCATCTCACGGGACAAATGGATTAGAGCTGAACACCACAAAATAAACCCATTTACCCTCCTTTATCTGGGCTGAGTTGCAGGAACAGCAAATAGTGGTCTCACCTAAAAAATCTAGGCAAGGCTTCCTGCCCTGAGCAGGGATTTGGGGCATGGGAGGATTTTCATGGATGTTTCACCAGGGAAATTCTCACAGACATTGGTTTTCAGTCCTGAACTGCTCCTTCCTGAGCCTTTCCCCCCACCCTGGGACCACCTCTCAAGGGTTTTGCTTCACAGAATCCACCACTAAACTGTAGCACCACATTCAAGCCATGATTCCTCTCTAAAAAATCACATTTCTGCTCAGAAGTGGATGCTCCTAAGCACAAATACTCACACAGGAGCTACTTTCAACCTACATTTCAGTAAGAAAATCCAATTATAACGGTCTAGCAACTTGGAGACAAGCACTTGCAACCTTACTCAGCCAGAAAAGATTGAAGATGGATTTCTTCCCCTGCTGCAGAAAATACTTAGAAATAGAATTAAGCATTTCTCTGTTGAATTAAACTGGTTTAAGGTTTAATCAATAGCTACTTCAAATTAGAGCTGGCACTGATTAAAATCTTCTAGTTGGCCATTCCCAACAGGACTCAGGCAGTCAGGGGACGTTCTTTGGGAGACAATTCTGGACATAATGGGAGGCAAAATAAACTGTTTGTGTGACAGTGTGAGATGGCACAGGAGATGGCATTGAAATACCAACTCTGGAGCCACATTGCTCCCAGAGAGCTCCTGGGAGGGGGATTTTGGGGGATCTTCAGGAGGGAACTCCTTCTCACACAAATCAGAGCAAACTCTCACTGACTCTGGAGCCAGGCTGGGAGAGCTGGGGGGGTTCACCTGGAGAAGAGAAGGCTCTGGGGAGAGCTGAGAGCCCCTTGCAGGGCCTGAAGGGGTTCCAGGAGAGCTGGAGAGGGACTGGGGACAAGGGATGGAGGGACAGGACACAGGGAATGGCTTCCCACTGCCAGAGGGCAGGGACAGATGGGATATTGGGAAGGAATTCCTGGCTGGGAGGGTGGGGAGGCCCTGGCCCAGGTTGGGCAGAGAAGCTGTGGCTGCCCCTGGATCCCTGGAAGTGTCCAAGGCCAGGCTGGACGGGGCTTGGAGCAACCTGGGGTAGAATCCACCACTTCCCTGGGGAGATCATTCCATAGGCTGAGTATTCCAGTGGTGAAACACTTTCCTGTCACTTGTTACTTGACCCCACCTTCCAGATCACTTCAGATCCCTCTGGCCTCGAGTTTTCTGCTGCATTTGGTGCAGCTGCACCACAACCACACACTGACTGAACCCATTTCCACGTCAATGACACCCATCTGATTTATGACCTTCACACCTCGATGACACCCATCTGATTTATCACCTTTACACCCCAATAAAACCCATCTGATTTACCACCTTTACACCCCAATAACACCCATCTACCACCTTCACCCCTGGGTCACATCCCTCCCTCCCCGAGCTCAGGATCCCCCCCTGACACAGCAGCACCCAAACCTAAACAGTTCATCACAAACTTCCCACAAGACACGTCCAGCAAGAGTATTTTTTTTTTAATTTTATTTCCTTCTCCTCACCTTCTTTTGCCACAAAAAAACATCCCAAACCCTGCACTGATAAAGGGAAAATCAAAGCCAGTGCAAACCTGGGCTCTCTGTTCCCGTGTCAATAAAAATCAGTCTCTCTGTCACACACTAAACATATTAAACCATAAAATCATATTCTTCCTTAAGAGTAAACCATTATAAATTGGTTTTTGGAACAATCTGATACTCCCTAAAGACAGAGGATGTACAGAAAGCTTCTGTCTGAGGAGGAAAATGGGGAAATTATTTTTCTCAATGCTTTCTGTCCTTTCACCAGAGAAGACAAAACTTCTTTTCATCAGGAAAATGCATTTAGACACATTTCCCTCAGTGTTAAACAGCCCTTCTCCCTCCAGCTGAGCACAACCAGTCACTGAGGTGAATATTCCCCTTCTCCTTCTGTTCTTTGCGGGCATTTGGGAATAAAATCCAGGCAAAAAAAGCATTAATGTCATTTAAAACCTCATGGGAACCTGAAGGATTTCATTTCAATCAAAGCATAATTAGAAAAACTTGAGCCAAGTGACAATTCAGCTCAAAAAGCCAAAGTAATGGGACATTTTACAAGACCCGATCACTTGTGTATAAGTGATTAATTTTGCTTTTATTTATCACAATTTTTGTTGGTTATAAGCTGCTGTACCTATAAATCAGACATGGGGATTTACAGAACAGGGCAAAAAAGGAAAACAGGGCAAAAAAATGAACTGGAAAAAGACAAAATCCAATAAACACAAGGTTTCTATTACAATTCTGTGGGGGAAAAAAAATCCCACCTCTAAAAATCTATTTCCAAAAGCAGGAAGTTTGGATAATGCTCCACACACGAAATTCCAGTTGGAGATTCTCTGGAAAATGTCCTGTTATGCAAAAGTTTTCCTCTGCAAATTCCACTGAAAATAACTCAGTGGACTTGGTGAAACTCCCTCTCAAGCTCTGCCACAGCCCCCAAGTCACGACACACAAACTTCAGGCTTCCCTCACAAATTATAAGCTACTAAAATTAAAAATCAAAATAAAAAAACCCTCCAAGCCCCCTTCAGTTTTTAAATTATTGCAAAACTCTTCGATAGATGCTCCAGAAAATGTCTAGGGACAAAAGGAAAGGGAATAGATTTTGGCATTGGCAGCATTTTCTCTTTATCAGCTGTAAAATGTCAATTTTTAACGGCTGACAGCAGAGCTCCGGAAATTTGTAAAGCAGACATAGATGTTTTTATCTTTTCAAAGCCTCGGGAATAAAGTTTTCCCTGAAGATCAAAATATTTAAATTATTCCAGGTGATAAGAGGCACAGGAGGGTGCTTTGTTATGGAGAAGTGAAGGTTCCAGGGAGAGCTTAGAGCCTAAAGGGGCTCCAGGAGAGCTGGAGAGGGACTGGGGACAAGGGAGGGAGGGACAGGACATGGGAAGGGAAGAGAAGGTTTGGGAAGGGAAGGTTTGGGAAGGTTTGGGAAGGGAAGGGAACATGGGGAATGTTTGGGAAGAGAAGAGAATGGAAGGTCTGGGAAGGGAAGGGAAGGGAACATTGGGAATGTTTGAGAAGAGAAGAGAATGGAAGGTTTGGGAAGGGAAGGGAACATTGGGAATGTTTGGGAAGAGAAGAGAATGGAAGGTTTGGGAAGGGAAGAGGAGGGGAAGGGAGGGGAGGGGAAGGAAAGAGGAGGTTTGGGAAGGGGAGGGGAGGGGAGGGAAGGTTTGGGAAGGGAAGGTTTGGGAAGGGAAGGGAACATTGGGAATGTTTGGGAGGAGAAGAGAATGGAAGGTTTGGGAAGGGAATAGAAGGGGAGGTTTGGGAAAGGAAGGGAAGGTTGGGAAGAGAAGAGAAAAAGCAGAGAAAAGAAAAAAGATAAGAGAAAAGAGGAGAAGAAGAGAGGAGAGAGGAGAAGCTGTGAAAAACAGATATATGTTCATAGATATGTGTTCCCACTGCCAGAGGGCAGGGTTAGATGGGATATTGGGAAGGAATTGCTGGCTGGGAGGGTGGGGAGGCCCTGGCCCAGGTTGCCCAGAGAAGCTGTGGTTGCCCCTGGATCCCTGGGAGTGTCCAAGGCCAGGTTGGACAGGGCTTGGAGCAACCTGGGCTGGTGGAAGGTGTCCCTGCCTGTGGCAGGGGTTTGGAATGGGATGATTCCCAATGTCCCTTCCCCCCCAGCCCCTTCCATGCCCTCAGACTCACCCGTCCAGCCGCACGTCGGGCAGGCTGCGGTTCAGGGCGATCAGGTCACTGGCCATCAGGTTGAACTGGTTGATCTTAAACAGCTCCTTCATCTTCTCCTGGTCGTCCTTGGGAATGAGCACGGCCTTTCCCATCTCTCCTGGCCCTTCCTGGTTCCGGGAAATAACGGCTGCAACACAAACAGCAAAAAGCCACTTCCAGCTGGGCGGTGTCGGATTTATCCGGCGGGGTTTGGTGTTCAACAGGGAATGCTAAAATCCAATAAAAACACACGTTTTCCCTGCTCCACTGGGAGGTTTTCTCTCCATCCTGATCCAAATGTACATCTGGTTTTACTCTGAGATGATTAAACCCCCCAGATCTGTTCACCTGCAGCTCTTGGCCATAATCACAACAACAATAAATGACAATTCCCAAGAGATTTCCAGCAGGATCGCAGCACCAGAAGCTGTGCTGTGAGAACCTGCAGACAGAAAACATTTGGAAATCACTTCTATGGATGCTGGAAACACCTGAAGAACATGTATATCAATGAAATTTTAACCAATTCCTTCTATTTTTTATTCAGTTTTAATTCCCAGGCATGTAGCAGCACAATCCCATCCTGGTAAATAATTAAACAATCTTCAGTGGCAGAGAGGAAATTATAATATTCCAACCCTACAGAGGGTCTTTTACATCTTATTAGAGATTATTTTGGGGAAATATTTGTGTTTTGAATGTTAAGGAAAACCACAGTATCACCTCAAGTATCACAAACAAGATACATCCTGCCTTTTTAGGGAACAGTTGAGGGAAAGAAAGGAAAAATCCCATGTGCAGAAATAATTATAATATTCCCTGCCAGCGGCGCTTCCAAATGGTTTGGGCTGTGAGATGAATTCTCTGAGATAAAATAAATAAATGCTAATATTATTTTATTAATGTTATTTAGAATTTTATATATTTATGTTGATTGTATCAATAAATAAGTTAATTATTTACTTTATATATATATATATACACATAAATTTTTTTAAATGACATTAAGTAGCAGTGCAGTCACAAATTCCAGTCCCAGCTCCAGGTGAGAGGGATCAGCAGCTCTGCTCAGACATGGAAAGAGGGATGCTGCCAACCCCAAACCATGTTAACCCCCAAGCCCCTCATCCCAAGGGAATCCCATTGGATACAACAGTCCCTGGAGTCCCCACATTACGATTCCAGGCCTATCCCAAAGCAGTTCCACCTTTGCTGTAATCCCAGCAGAAGTGAGGAATTCCTTGCTGTTGCAGCACATCCAGGTGCTGCTCCTGATGCAGGGGAAGGATAAAATCCATGAATGAGTGTGGAATGACTTCCTGACCGCCCCAGGTTCCCGGGGCATTCCCATCCCGGCTCAGGGATGCACAGGGATGGAGCCCCAGCCCTGCCCTCTGTGCCCCGTTCCATGTGCAGGGTTATCGGGGTTATTCCCAGCTCACAACCAAAGGGCAGCTCCTGCAGGAGAAGGATAAGGGAGAAAACCCAACATTTGGGGTGAAAAAGCAACAAAAACCCAGCAAGGATCATAAATCCTTGGATCTGCCCGGCGTTGTCGGGCGTGTTCGGGCAGCAGTCCCCGGGCAGTGCCTGTGCTGAATTGTTAAACAAATTGAAGGCTTTGAAATCCATCGAGCTTGGCTTTTCTTTCCCTTTCTTTATCTCGAATTCCGGGCTCTCTATTCCCCACTGCCCCGCAGACCTCGGAGCTTGCACCGAGCCCTGGGGAGGGGCTGTTTGCATTTCCAAAGGAGCTCCTTCGGTGCTGACAGATGATGAAAAATGGCTGCAGGCAAAAAGCTGGAAAACCAGCATTTCCATTCCTCGTGGGCACCCCTGGAGTCAGCTCCCTGCTCCCGTGTGCTCCAGGACGGGCATCGGGGAGGAGCTGCTCTGCCCTGGCCTTGAAGGTAAAGCTGGTTCTGGAGGATGGATTTGCTTTTAAATAATAAAAAAAGGCACTCTTCCAAAATATTTGCAACTCCCTTCAGCAGGTTAACGAGGAGGAGTGCTGAATCACTGCTCCCTGGTGCAACTAGTGCATGGAATTAAGGGAGATGCCTCCTTGGAAAAGTGGGAAGTGTGTGCAGCTCCCCCTGGAATTGCACAGGGGGTACAAGGTGAACAGCTCCTTGCAGGGACTACTTTGGTTTCAAAATCATGAAAAATCACCCTAGAAGAAGAGTTTGCCTGCAAACTAAAACAGCCTTGTTTGCTTTGCTAGGAATTTATGGAGTTCCCAGAATCCCAGACTGGTTTGGGTGGGAAGGGACCTCTAAACCCATCCAGTGCCACAGGCAGGGACACTTTCCACCAGCCCAGGTTGCTCCAAGCCCCGTCCAGCCTGGCCTTGGACATTCCAGGGATCCAGGGGCAGCCACAGCTTCTCTGCCCAACCTGTGCTGGGGCCTCCCCACCTTCACCATCAACAATTCCTTCCCCGATAATTTGTTGCCATAAACTCCACACAGAATCCAATAAAGTCAAGGATCGATTTGCCATGTCCATGATGAATCTCTGCTGCTCAGAACTCCACACGGCCTCATCTTAATCCAGAACATAAAGAATTCTAGTTTTAATTATACAGCAGCGATAAATCCTGCAAAGTTGTCATAAACATCATTAAATAGATCATTTACTTCACAGTGTTTCTCAACACAAGAGTGCCAGGATTCCACAAAAAGAGTTGCTTTTCAATACTAAAGCATCAGC
Organism: Corapipo altera; assembly: GCF_003945725.1. Classification (NCBI taxonomy): domain Eukaryota; kingdom Metazoa; phylum Chordata; class Aves; order Passeriformes; family Pipridae; genus Corapipo; species Corapipo altera. Next base: position 996,725 of record NW_020884919.1, read on the forward strand.
ACTCGTAACTTCTGCCAGAAATAAGACATTTTTAGCATTTCTGGTACACATGTTGTCTGGAGACAGCCCAGCCCACGCTGCCTCTGCTCCCAGTAGCCTCGAGGCAGAACAGCTGAAGAGGTGCAAGGAGGTCTGGAGTGAGAGAATAAACTGAGCTGCAGAGTTCCAAAAAAACACCCTTTGGGAGGGATGGGAAATTTTTTTAAGGGATAGTGGCTGGTGTTCCTGAGAGGAGATCTGAAAGGAGGCACCTTCTCATCCAAAAAATGCAGAAATTCTTATATTTTTGTATGAAAACCAGTGTGTCCCAGCCCCAGGGCAGTGCCCATCCCACCTCCAGGGCTGGGGCAGGGAAGAGAAGGAGCTGGGGAAGGGTCTGGAGCAGCAGGAGGGGCTGAGGGAGCTGGGGGGGCTCAGCCTGGAGAAAAGGAGGCTCAGGGGGGACCTTCTGGCTCTGCAACCCCCTGACAGGAGGGGGGAGCTGGGGGGGGTCGGGCTCTGCTGCCAGGGAACAAGGGACAGGAGGAGAGGGAACGGCCTCAGGCTGTGCCAGGGGAGGCTCAGGTTGGACATCAGGAGGAATTTCCTCCTGGAAAGGGTGGTCAGGCACTGGCACGGGCTGCCCAGGGAGGTTTGGAGTGCCCATCCTGGAGGTGCCCAAGGCACTCAGGGCTCTGGGCACAGCCAGCTCTGCACAACATTGGAACTTTAAATCCCTCAGGTTTTCCTGTTTGCACCCAAAGGGAACCATCAGCCCCAGGGCACACACAGCCCCTCAATCCCCTCAGCCTGAGCAATCCCAGGGGAACAAAGGACATCTCATCCTTTCCACAACAGTCACATCTCAGCAAGCACTGACCCATCCAACCCCTGATTTCCCAGCTACACACACCAGCCAAGGGACAGGAGTGACAGGGGGAATGAAGCAACACAGATTCCATCCTGGAAGTGCACTGGGAAGAAAAAAAGGAAAAGGAAAAAGGAAAAGGAAAAAGAAATGGAAAAAAATGGGGAGAAAAAAAGGAAAGGGGAGAAGGGGGAGGAAAGAGGGGAAAATTGCAGCAGGGGAGGGTCAGGTTGGATATGAGGAGGAATTTCTCATGGAAAGGGTGGTCAGGCCTTGGCAGGGGCTGCCCAGGGAGGTTTGGAGTGCCCATCCCTGGAGGTGTCCCAGGAAGGCCTGGCCGTGGCACTCAGTGCTCTGGGCTGGGGGACAAGGGGGGCATCGGGCACAGGGGGGACTGGATGATCTTGGAGGGCTTTTCCAACCCCAGTGATTCTGGGATTCTAAAGCTCAGTAAAACCTCTTTCCAGCCCAGCACAAGGTCTGTGGGCAAACAGATGCCTGTGCTGGGAGGATCCATAAATCTGTTTATTCCTGGGGGAGGTGCTGTGGGGGTGGGACGTCTCCTCTGCTCCACAGCAGCTCCACGAGGCTGCCACGGATGAGAGAATTGGCAATTTGGGAAGGCATTAACTAAATTAATGGATGTGTTCTCATCATCATTATGGCACTGTGTGCTACCCGGGGTAAAGATTAAAAGACTTTAAATTAAACAAATTTGAAGGTATCAGCTCCACAAAGTGCAGCAGCAAGGAAGTGCCACACAGCAAGGAGAGTCATTACTCCTGGTCCCCAAAAAGAACACATTTAAGAACAAATATTTGCAACACAAGGGCTGAAATACTGCCTGGAGCTGTGATATCCAGGGAATTCCACACAGGGATATGGAAATCACACACTAACAGGCTCAAATTCTTCCCACAGCATGACAGAGCCATGGACACTGGGGTTGGAAGGTTTCAGAATGGCAATAAAACACAGAGATTGTCAATTAAATTCAAATTAATTTAGATATTTGTTTCATTAGGAGGGTAGTATTTTCCTCCTCACAAGAGCCAGGAAGATTCCCAAGCATTCCTTAAACTGCTCCCTAATTTACCAGTTTCTCACAACACCTCTTGCAGCACTCAACCCAGACCAGGGGAACACCAAAACAAAACCTGGAATGGTGTTCCCTGGATCCCAGTCCTTCCCAGCTGCAGCCATGGACACCACAGATGTGGCTGCCTTTCCTTCTGGGAAAAATAAATAAGTTTAATCCTATTCATAAATCCCAAAATCATGGAATGGGTTGGGTGGGAAGGGATGTTAAAGATCAGCTCATCCCACCCCCTGCCATGGGCAGGGACACCTTCCACCAGCCCAGGTTGCTCCAAGCCCCATCCAACCTGGCCTTGGACACTTCCAGGGATCCAGGGGCAGCCACAGCTTCTCTGCCCAACCTGGGCCAGCCCCTCCCCACCCTCCCAGCCAGGAATTCCTTCCCAATATCCCATCTCTCCCTGCCCTCTGGCAGTGGGAAGCCATTCCCTGTGTCCTGTCCCTCCATCCCTTGTCCCCAGTCCCTCTCCAGCTCTCCTGGAGCCCCTTTAGGCCCTGCAAGGGGCTCTCAGCTCTCCCTGGAGCCTTCTCTTCTCCAGGGGAACATTCCCAGCTCTCCCAGCCTGGCTCCAGAGCAGAGGGGCTCCAGCCCTTGGAGCAGCTCCAGGACCTCCTCTGGATTCTCTCCAGCAGCTCCAGGTCCTTCCTGACACAAGAACAACGTGAAGGTTTAAATACCACAATGGTCTGATGAGAACATGATGACAATCAAAGACATCAGGACTTCTCTTGCTGGAGACTCTCAGGTGCCTTTTGCAAACAACGGCCATTCCTGAAATAAAACCATGGAAAAGGCAGCAATTTGGGAGTGGAGTTAATAGCTGAGTTCTTTGTAATATTGCAAGGTCAAGTTAAAACCTGCTGCCAGGATGGAGTGTAATTGCTGCTGGGAATTATTGTGCCAAGGAGACCTGCAAGGAGGGGTAGGATCAGGCATTTAGGGACAGTCTGGAGCTCCCAGCTCTGTGTTCTCAGCTTCCTACTGCTTTTTATAGTCCGAATTTTTATACCACAGCTGTGGAAAAGGAAGGAAAAAACCTTCCTAAAGGATCCCACCTGGTTCTGTCGTTTTTGATGGGGAACCAACTCATGAATCTCTCTGAAAATCCCCCCAAAACAAGCAGGTGACCCCCCACTGGTGGCTCAAAACGTGTGCCCAGGAACACAGAAATAAACCTTTCAACTGCAGCCTCAGACAAACAACCAGCAGAGTTTAAGAGAATCTCCAGACCAAGTTCATCTTCCAAATTACCCAGTAATTAAGGTTTTGCAGGATTAGTTTTCCAGCTGAAAGGATCCATGTTTATCACCCTCACTGGTGTCCCTGCCCATGGCAGGGGCTGGAATGAGATGGGCTGTAATGTCCCTTCCCACCCAAACCACCCTGGGATTTGGGGATTTTAGAACATTTAAAGGATGTTTTTATTATTTTTCATTATTCCTTGTACCCTGGAGCAGCACAAACAAACAATAAACCAAGGGAGGTTTAGCTCAGAGTTAATTTGAGGGGCACAACCTCCTTGTGGGTAAGGAGTTTTTTTCCCTGAGACTGATCCTGTCCTCATCCCATAAAATTTAACACGAGATAAATCACATTTCTGTTGCATCCTCTGCCTTGTCTTATTTGTGGTTCACAACTCTGAAGGGTTTTTTTTGTTTTATCTTTTTCTTTTAATACACCCTCAGAACGTCACAGCAACTTCTGTATCTGCAGAAAGTCCCCAACATTCCCTAAAGAAAATTATTTCAGAAATAACCATTTAATTAAAGCTGACATAAGAAGCAGTTTAAAGGCAGTTGAAGAAATCCCCATTGTAGCAGTGGCATAATGCTTTCCTTAAACACAATCATCTTCAAACCCCCCCAAAAGTAACAATTAACATATCAAAAGCCACTTTGTGCATTTTCTATAAGGAATATTTTACCTACAGGTAGACTCAGGAGTCCTAGAAATTGTCAACACACAGTGAAAAAATTAAAAATACTTGAACCACTGAAACAAAAGGAAAAAAAAAGAATATTTAAAATTCTGACCAAACAGAACTGTCACTCTGGGTTTTTTTGGGAGGAATGTATAGAAATGCCTCCAGCATCCTTAAAATGAAAGACCAAAGGGATACTTGAAGTATAGCAAATACAATATATAAATATCAAGGCTTTTTACACAGCACATCTCTCAATTCCATTGTCTTGTCATGTCACATTTAGGGATTAAAGTGTCAACAACCCCTCAGGAGTGCTCAGATCCCTCCACAATGGACACCCTGGATACGGGATCCTGGAGGAAATTCAACTCACTGCTCGACTGAAATGTTAACCCAGGATCCACATCTTTCCCCCTCCGAAGGGAACCAGAGCTCTGAGAAGTCAGAACACCCAAAAAAAGCCACCAAAAGCCTCTTCCCACCCCAGTTTTTCCCAGTGGAGCTGCTGGTGGGCTTCTCCTTCACGGAGCCAACTCCAAAACTCCACACCCTGGCACACCCCACGGATGACATCTGCCCCAACAGGAGGGCAGGTTCAGGTTGGATATTAGGGAATGTTTTTCATGGGAAGGGTTGTAAGGCTTGGAAGGGGTTGCCCAGGGCAGAGGTGGAGTCCCCATCCCTGGAGATGTTCAAAAACACGTGGATGTGGCACTTGGGAACGTGGTGCAGTGGAGACCGTGGGGTTGGAGTCAATGATCTTAAAGGTCTTTTCCAACCTCAACAATTCCCTGATTCCATAACTTAATAAAAGAAACATTTCCCAGTGACACCACACGTGTCCCAGCAGGGAGAACCACCCAGGTCCCCATGAAGTGCAACATTTGACAGAACAAGCTCCACAAAAACACCTCAAGCACGTGACAAAAAAAAACGCCTCAGGATGAGCAGGAGACTCGGACCCCCCACCAAACCAGCCCCTGCCAAAGTCACAGCACATCCCACCCGGAATTACAGCTTCCACCAAGGGGCAAAACTAGGCAAATTGCCATTTTATGAAGTTTTAAAACTGGAAAATTCAATGCAGTTAAATTTTAAGACTGTCAGAAGCGGAACAAACTGCTGAACCCACGAGGACCAGGCCCCAAAAAGCCCTATTTAAACTCCTGATTTCCAGTGGAGGAGCAGAGAAGGGAGATTGGAGCTCCATAAAGGCCAAAACAAGAGAATTTAACACGGTTCAATTATTCCTAAACCGTGAAAGACTGACAAGTTTTTATTACAAAAGGTTCTTATCACTTAATGGAGAAAGGCTTTGCTGACTGAAGTTTTTATTTGGTTTTCAGATCTCAGAGTTACACAGAGAACACTGTGCTGGTAATTCAGCAGGATCATCTCCGTGCCTGGGACACCTCCCGCTGAATTCCCTGGGATAATTCCACAGGATGTGCTGCCCACAGGCTGTAAGGTCCCTTCCAAGCCAAACCATGGCCTGGTTCTGTGGTTATGGAGATCTCCCTGGTTTGGGGGGTTTTGGGGGTGGTTGGTGGGTCTTTTATGGTTTTGGGCTTCATTTCAGTTCCTTGTCACAGTCCCTAAACACTTATTGTCCTCAGAGGAGCCAGGACCACCCCCAGGCAGAGAATTTGATCCCCTGAGCAGCTCCACGAGACAAACCTGGACAAAACAGCTGGAGAGGGAGCTGGGACAAGGGATGGAGGGACAGGACACAGGGAATGGCTTCCCACTGCCAGAGGGCAGGGAGAGATGGGATAGTGGGAAGGAATTCCTGCCTGGGAGAGTGGCGAGGGGCTGAATGGAATTCCCAAAGAAGTTGTGGCTGCCCCTGGATCCCTGGAAGTGTCCAAGGCCAGGTTGGAGCAACCTGGGCTGGTGGAAGGTGTCCCTGCCCATGGCAGGGGTTTGGAATGGGATGATCCTGAATGTCCCTTCCAACCCAAACCATGCTGGGATTCCACAATTTCTCAATTTATCCACTTGCACCAGAATTGCCAAACTAGTTTATATTGGGATTCCTTTCAAGAAATGAATTTGGGTAACTTTTTGTGAATTTGAAGTGGCCACTGCTCTGTGCTGATGAGAGAACGGGGCACCCCAGGCTCCTCTGGGGGGGGGTCATTTCTGCAGAGCTCTGGGGAAAAGTCACTTTTCTCCTGCTCAGCCAAAAATATTCCTTTCCCAAAGCACTCCTGCAGCTTTTTTTTTGCACAGCCCTGGACTGAGGAACGAGCAGCTGGAGGGAGGAAATTCCTGTCACAGCCTCCCACCAGGATTTACCTTCTCAACATTCCAACCAGCCCAACACAGACATGAACTCACTGCAAACACAGAGGGATAACAGGGGCTGTGACAGTCATGGAATCATGGAATTGTTTGGGCTGGAAGGGACCTTAAAGCCCATCTTGTCCCACCCCCTTCCTTCCCAACACCTTCCACCAGACCAGGTTGGGTCTAGAGCAGAACCTGCTGCACCAAAAACCCTCTGATTTCACCTCAAAAAATTTACAAGGGAAGAGAAGGAAAGAAAATATTGGGAAGACAATCTTGGAATTGTAAGGGCAGAAATGGAGCAACTCAAGAGTTAAACACTTCCAACATTTCCAGCTTTGATCCAGTCCTACAATAAAGTCATGAAATGCAATGCAAATGGATGGATTTCTATTTTAAAAATTGTATTATGCTTTAATTAAACCAAGATTGAGGGTGAAAAAAGCTTCAGATAAGGCAAGACAGACAATTAGGGAAGGGACCAACACACAAGGAATAATTAATGGGATGTGCAAAATGAACTTGTGTTCCATCTGCAGCTGCTGATCCCTCAGTGTGGGGGTAAAACACGGAAGGATATAAAGGATATCAATTGATATAAAGGATATCAATCTCCCCAGCTGCAGCATAGCAAAGCACTCCACTCTTTCAAATTAAAAAAAATCCAGGAATTTAATATAAAACATGGAAAAACATTGTCCATGTGATGGTATTTTATCTCACAAAAGGGTGGGGGATGCTCAAGAGAAAAAGTAAAATTAAGTAAGTCAAAAACCCCAACTGCTTGTGCCCTTCTCCCTTCAAATGTGAGCTGTTGGCTAAAATTAACAATATTTTGTTCATACCTTCAGGACAGACCCACACGAGTTTCTCACACAACAATTTATTCCAAAACATCAACCAAAAAGCTAGAAAGAATCATTATAAAGTCCTCAATGTACCGGGTAAGGGGGGAAAAAATCATATTTCAACAACTGATCTGACAGCTGGAAGTTTCCAGCCAGCTTTAAAAGCCAGTCCTACCACACTCTGCACTAAAGTTGGCAGCAAGGGAGAACATAATCTCAATTTTGTCGGCACTGTGTCATTTTTCTGTCCCCCTGTGCAGCTGAAAAGCTCTGCTGATGCCTCCCAATATTCCTGTGGTTGTGCCAGCGAGCAAAGGTTTAAAACACCCACTGAACAATTCCCCTCGAGCCTAAACCCACAGCCCAGCTCAGCTCAGATGAGGTACAAAACCATATAAAAATATAAAAATAACGCTGAAATGAGCTATAAAAAAAAAAAAATAAAAAAAGCTGAAATGAATTTTCACGCTTCAAACCTGATTTTTTTTTTATTGTAACCACTTGTTAGAACGAGGACCTTGTGCTTTGCACTTGTCAGTTTAAAAGATTTCCTCAATATTGCTAAAGGTTTTCCTGCTGCTTTCTAAGCCAACAGTTTTTTTAAATGGATAAATGCCAGAAATCCCAGGATCCTGGAATGGTTTGGGTTGGAAAGGACCTTAAAGCCCATCCTGCTCCACCCACAGCACTTCCCAGCGGCCCAGGTTGCTCCAAGCCCCATCCCAAAACCGGGAATGAAATCATATTTTATGAAACACAATAAAAGTTCACCCTGCTCCTTCCTGCCAGCTTTGAGAGACAGATTTTCCCTTTGCTTGGAAAATAACACGGATTTGACTTCACTTTAACCACAGAACCACTGACAACATTTCAAAACACCACACACAGAAAAGAAGACTTTTTTTTTCCCCCTCCCTTGCCAGATTTTTAGTGAAGTTTTTCCACGAAATTCCTGATCTGTATAAACCCAATGGGATTTACCCCCAGACACAAATCGTGTACAGAACACGAAATTCCATTTTTAGGAGACACAAATCACAGATTTAAACATGTTTTTCCAGACCCATTTCACTCCAAACCAGCCTGGCAACCTTCCTCCTGATATCTGATATTTGAACTACTCAATAATAAGAATTAATGGGAATTTAGGAAACAATATTGCTCCAGGAAGGAATATCTGTCAGTGTGCTGGAAAAACAGGACATTTTCTGACTGAAGCTTTTTTTTTTTCACTTTTCTATTTGATTTTCATATTAATTTTTTATCTTCAACATTTTCTATTCCCTTTTCATATTTAATTTTTTATCTTCAAAATTTTCTATGCACTGTTCATATTTATTTTTTATATTTACATTTCCATACTTACTTTT
>NW_020884919.1:1005111-1006740 GCF_003945725.1 Corapipo altera
CCATATTTACTGTTCATATTTATTTTTATCTTCAAAATTTTCTATTCGCTCTTCATATTTATTTTTTTATCTTCAACATTTTCTATTTGCTTTTTTACATTTCTATATTTACTTTTCTGTTTCCTTTTTATATTTATTTTTTTATATTCAAAATTTTCTCCCTGGGCTCAAACCAGTGAGCCCACAAGGGCCAGGATGTGATCCCCTCCATATTATCAACATGTAAATATATTATAAAATATATATATTATAACATCCATTGATTATATCGAAGTTTGCCCTCAGAGAATGACTCTGCCACAGCAATTTCCCCTCAATTTAAGAGCAGTGGAGAATCCACAAATCAACTGGATGTGTTGCCACAACATCCAAAACACTCTTAAAATTTGATTTCCCAACAAACTGGTGCCAGGATTCTTTAAAAACACATAAATACGTTAAATAAGTGAATTTCCTCCCACACTGAGCTTTCTTCACGATAACACTTCAATAATTTCTACTAATTTCTGCATAAAAGGCACCAAAATAACACTAAATACTTGTCACCACTTGATTACAATCTAAAACACCCTCTGCCACCACAAAGAGAATTATTCAGGTTGCAAAGACCAGCACTCAAGATCCCAATGTCACCTCCTTGTTCACATTAATTAATTAATTAATTAATCAATCACATTTTCTTTACAATTACTGGTTCAATCACAGCCCACACTCCTCATAGGATTATTCAGAGAGTAAGATTTTTACTTCCCCCCAGCTTAATATTTTATATAATGTTTTCTATTTTCTATTATAAATATTGTTATTTTTTTTTGCAAAAAACCTGCCAAAATCTGCCAAAAAACCCCCCAGTTTTCCAAACAGAAAACACTTGGTTTAACCAGCATTTTGAATTTGAAATTCAAGTTTTCTGTCACCAAGTCGATGCCACTTCAAATTCCTCGGTCTCCAATGAACCTTTCCTCTCTAATTATAAATTAAATGGCTTCAAATGACCACAATTTAAATTTCTATTCCTGTATCGATTCTTTTGTGTAATTTTCTGTTTCCAGCTCATCCGCACCCTCAATTAGGGCCATTCCGAGCCCATAAATGAGTTATTAGTGACACAAAGGGGACGGTTCTTTGTCTGCAGGTGCTTTAAAACAACTCCTTAAACTTAAATCGCATTTTTAACTCCTGGAGTCAAACACAAAATGTTTCTCTCCGGGAGAAATAAACGAAGGCATTTCGGGAAATCTCTGTAACAAAATGAAAAATTATTCAGGGTTTTTTAAATTTCCAGTGACTACTTAATATTTATAGTTACGATTTTACATTCACAATTTTCTATATATTTTTCTATTTACTTTTTCTATTTACATTTTTCTATATACTTTTTATATTTGCTTTTTATATCCACCATTTTTTATTTACTTTTTACATTCACATTTTTATATTTACTTTTTATATCCACCATTTTATACTTTCTTTTTAAATTCACATTTTTATATTTACTTTTTATATCCACCATTTTATATTTGCTTTTTATATTCACGTTTTTATATTGACCTTTTATATTCACCTTCTTTATTTACCTTTCATATTCACCATTTTATATTTACTTTTTCTATTTACATTTTTATATTC
>NW_020884919.1:1006750-1043717 GCF_003945725.1 Corapipo altera
TATATTTACTTTTTCTATTTACATTTTTATATTCACAATTTTATATTCACAATTTTATACTTACTTTTTCTATTTACATTTTTCTATTTACTTTTTATATTCACAATTTTATATTTATTTTTATATTCACAATTTTATACTTACTTTTTCTATTTACTTTTTATATTCACATTTTTATATTTCCCTCATATTCACAATTTTATATTTGCTTTTTATATTCACATTTTTATACTGACTTTTTCCGTTCACCTTTTTTATTTACCTATTCTATTCTCAACTTTTTCTTTCCTTTTTATATTCACCTTTTTGATTTACCTTTTCTATTCCCAATTTTTCATTTCCTTTTTCCGTTCACCTTTTTTATTTACCTTTTCTATTCCCAATTTTTTCTTTCCTTTTTCCGTTCACCTTTTTTATTTACCTTTTCTATTCCCAATTTTTTCTTTCCTTTTTATATTCACCTTTTTGATTTACCTTTTCTATTCCCAATTTTTCATTTCCTTTTTCTGTTCACCTTTTTTATTTACCCTTTTATATTCACCATTTTATATTTCCTTTTTATATTCACAACCGTACATTTATTTGTATATTTACATTTGATAGAAATAAACACAGTAACATTTCAATATATAACTTAACTGGTCATTTAACAACCCAAACCATCCCGTGACACACAAAGACAACCGAAGCTGCTGAGACACCACTGAGGCAGCACAGAAACTACTTCAGCTCCTGGCATTTTTTTTTTTTTGACTTGAAAACTCATTCAGACAAACATCCTCAAAGCCAAATACTTGGAGGAAATAAATGAATATCTTTAATTTCCGAGGTGCTGGAGGTGCCACTCACCCCTGAGGGCGGGCAGCAGGGACCTCTCCTTCTTGTCATCGCACTTGTTGCACTCGCTGAAGTAGAGCAGCAGGAACACGTCCAGCAGCACCCACAGCAGGGACGTGGCCAGAACCACCTTGCAGTAAATGAACCTCCTCATCCTCTGCTGGGATGGGGCTCCGGAGCCGGGAAAACACCGGGGAGGGGGAGGATGAGGGATCACAGAGCCACGGATAAAACCCGCCCCGGGAGCGGGGATGGGATTCCCTCTGCAAGGGAGAGAAAAACAACACACGGTTACAACAGTCTCATTGCTTTACTGACCATTAGGTTATAGTAGCACATGAATCTGCAGTTCCCTCAGCGTATTTAGGATGCTGTTTTAGGTCTCTGAACACCACAAGCAAGTTCATTTTTATCTTGCCAAAAAAACATTTTGGCCACCCCCCGGCCATGACCTCGGAAAGGAACAGTGAGGCACTCACAGACACAACCTGGCTCCTGCCAGGAAATTGGGGCAAAGAAAGGGAAGGGTGAGACCTCCATGACTGATTCTCCAAGGGATGGAGAATCAGGTGGGTTCCCCTGGAGAAGAGAAGGCTCCAGGGAGAGTTGAGAGCCCCTTGCAGGGCCTAAAGGGGCTCCAGGAGAGCTGGAGAGGGACTGGGGACAAGGGATGGAGGGACAGGACACAGGGAATGGCTTCCCACTGCCAGAGGGCAGGGATGGATGGGATATTGGGAAGGAATTGCTGGCTGGGAGGGTGGGGAGGCCCTGACACAGGTTGGGCAGAGAAGCTGTGGCTGCCCCTGGATCCCTGGAAGTGTCCAAGGCCAGGCTGGACGGGGCTTGGAGCAACCTGGGCTGGTGGAAGGTGACCCTGCCCATGGCAGGGGTGGAACTGGATGGGCTTTAAGGTCCCTTCCAACCCAAACCAGTCTGAGATTCTCTGCTCTCTACCCTGGCTGCAATCTGTGCTCAGTAATTAAAATTTAATTAATGACTGTAATTAAACCCCCCACTCACCATCACAACCTGCACTCCAGGCCAGTACTGGGAGTCCTGCCCCGGCCATGCTCCCAAAGCACCCCCTCAGCACTCAACTGCTGGATAATTTTCCAAGTGCCTATAAAAGAAAACATTAAATGTAATTTTCATGGAATCACCGAGGCTGGAAAAGCCCTCCCAGCCCATGGATCCCCCTGTGCCCAATGCCCACCTTGTCCCCCAGCCCAGAGCACTGAGTGCCACAGCCAGGCCTTCCTGGGACACCTCCAGGGATGGGCACTCCAAACCTCCCTGGGCAGCCCCTGCCAAGGCCTGACCACCCTTTCCAGGAAGGAATCCTTTATCCATTACAGTTTTCCATGCTGACTCTGAACCCCTCAGCTCTCCAACCCAGCAGTATCACAACTGGCAGCTTTACATTTTACATTACTTTGTAATTCCAGCTCATCTGAGCCAATGGGGTGGAAGAGCTGGAATGATTTAAATGAAGTTTTTTAAATTATTCTCAAAGCGTTATTGTGCTGTGTCCTCATTAATAACATTTTCCATCTGTCCTCAACATCAACACAACCAATGGCTCTCACTGCTGAGGGACTCCCAGCAGTTGATTTAGAATTTCAGGGCACAGGAATTGGTGTTTCAGGGGAGCAAAATTCATTTCCACGCTGGTCACCAGGAACAGTCTCGTTACAGGAAGGGAATAGTAAAGGAAAAACCCACATTGCCCAGGAAAAGCTGCCCCTGGATCCCTGGAAGTGTCCAAGACCAGGTTGAAGAGGTCTTGGAGCAACCTGGGCTGGTGGAAGGTGTCCCTGCCCAGGGCAGGGGGTGGCACTGGATGGGCTTTAATGTCCCTTCCCACCCAAACCATCCCAGGATTTCGTGGTTCTGTAACAAAATCCCCCCTCCAGACCTCAGAAGAGATGAAGCTTCTCAAAGACCACGTTTATTGTTAAGTAAAATACAGAATAACAAGTTTTCCAGGAAGAGGAGGAAGGTAAAAACGCTGAGGTTTTCAGCTACCCCTTCCAAGAATAAAGCTATTTTTTCAAACATTATCTTGCAGCAGAGCAGTGAGGGAAACTCCTGCCCCCAACTCCTGCAGTTTGGCAGTGTTAGAAGCAATAAAAGCAGGTTTTTATAGCAGAAAACAGGATGCAAATTTTAGGAATCATCTGCACTGCCAGCCTTTCCCAAAACTGCCACAATAAACTGCTGTGGTAGGACAATGTTATAGAGGCTGCAAACGCAAGGTCTGAATAAGTGGCAGAGCTGGAGATGTAAAACCTTGACTTGCTTTTCTCATTTACTAAAAAAAAACCAAAAAAAACAAAACCACTTCTCTGCAGCTACAATTTGGTAAAACAAAGCAATTGTTCAGCATTTCTTGTTGTGAGTCCCCACTCGGCCCCTGCTCGTTCCCCACCAGCCGGGCCAGGCACGGAATGAACAATATTTAATTTTCCCAGGGGCTCGAAGCCACAACATTCATCACCACTCCATCCAGCCGCCTCCAAAGCTCTTAATTCACTTTCACGGCACCTCTGCGAGACAAAATAAACATTGATCCGACAAAAACCCCTCAATTCTTGAGCCAGAATTTTCCTACCAGCGCTGCCAGTCTCACTTTTTTAGTGAAATCTTGGGGTAATTCCAGGCTCTTTTCCAGATTGATGGGGTGTCACCTTCTCCAGGTCAAACAATCCCAATTCTCCCAGCAGAGCTGCTCCATCCCTCAGACCATCTCTGTGGCCTCCCCTGGACTCCAACAGGTCAAAGTCCTTCCCTTCCCAAATGGCCACTTTCTGTAAATCAGGATCAGCACATCCCTGAACAGCCCCTTAATCTCTTGCCACTCTTAGAGCTCGACAGGAATTAAGTGTCCTAATCCCTGAGCCAGCCAGAAATAAACTGTTTGCACAAATTCCTCACGGAAAATCAGGAGAATTGCCCAATTTCTCACCCAGCTCTTCCTGATTCAGCACAGCAGCACAGTTGGAGTCCGAGTCCAGCTACATCCTACGACTGTGATTACATCTCCCAAATTAATACCAAAACTATTTCATCTGATCTCCAAAAACCTGTGAGACTGAAACCTGTGCTGGCCACCTGTGCTCCCAGGGACACCAAACTCACTGAATGCCTGCATAAGGAAGGATCCAAAGCCCAAATTATTAGTATGGGAAGATGGTTTCAAACCTAAATAGGCCACTTTTTTTATGGAATGAAACCTAAACCAGAGCTGAACATCATTTTTCAAGCCAACGTTGCTCTTAATGCCACCTGAAAAGCTTAATGAAGGATTTCCAGGAGCTGGGCCTGATAAAAACATGGCTTAATGTAACATTTGTGATAGGCAAATGTGGGGAGGAATTCCACACCTCCTTCCTCTGCCAGATGTGGCCACATCTGTCTGCATCCACAGCAAGCTGCTGTGCAGCATCAGCCAGCAGTTGCCAGGCAACCAACAGTCTGCTCCTGTGGGGACCAGATTCCCAAAATCCCTCCCAGGTTGCTCCCCTGGGGACCAGGCTGCCCAAAATCCCCCCCAGGCTGCTCCTCTGAGCACCAGGCTCCCCAAAATCCCTCCCAGGCTCTTCTCCTGAGGACCAGGCTGCCCAAAATCCCTCCCAGGCTGGTCCCCTGGGGTCCAGGCTCCCCAAAATCCCTCCCAGGTCTTCTCCTGGGGACCAGGCTGCCCAAAATCCATCCCAGGTTGCTCCTCTGGGGAACAGGCTCTCCTAAAATCCCTCCTAGGCTGTTCCTCTGGGGACCAGACTCCCCAAAATCCCTCCCAGGCTGGTCCCCTGGGGACTAGGTTGCCCAAAATCCATCCCAGGCTGCTCCCTTTGGGATCAGGCTCTCCCAAAATCCCTCCCAGGCTGCTCCCCTGGAGACCAGGCTCCCCAGAATCCCTCCTAAGCTCTTCTCCTGGGGACCAGGCTCCCCAAAATCCCTCCCAGGTTCTTCTCCTGGGGTCCAGGCTCCCCAAAATCCCTCCCAGGCTACCCAGTGGCTCCCCAGTTTCCCCATCAGTCACCAGAGGCAGAGTGGAACTGGGGACCCCAGCCTGGCTTTCCCAGCTGCAGGGAGGTTTGGGAATTGCTCTCAGGGAGGGGAGGGGAGTTGTTTTTCCTGCTGCCCAGTGTTTCCAGGCTCCTCCAGCTTCTCCCAGAGCTGAGCCTGCAGGTCCCAACAGCCCCCTGGGAGAGGCTGGATGTGCTGGGCAGTGCCAAGGGGGATCACAGGGCACCAGGAATCCTGCAGCATTCCAAAGCCTCTCAAAGGACAAGGAGATTCGGTCACACTAAAAAGTTTCACTCCAACCACCAGGATGTGGAAGAGGAACCGAAAACACCCCAAAATACGCCCCGGTGACACCCGTGCTGGCTTTCTCAGGGGACAAGGGACACAGCCGTGACCCAAACCACAGCAGGGCTCTCCCTGCAGCTCAGCAGCACCTCATGGAAAGCAAATAAAAAACGTTCCTGGAAATCTGTTGATATTTGTACCGCCGGTTTCCAAAACAGGTTTGGTGAAACATCACATTAAACATCATCTACAGCCCCACGGAGACTTTCCCCAGCACCTCTGCACGGCACCAGCCACAGAGAGAACAACTCCTCCTCCTCCTCCTCCTCCTCTCGGCCTTTACATCCCTCGAGAAGTATCGAGGGGAAAAATTACTCAACGGGAGGGGGCAGAAAACTGCCTTGGCTGAGGTTTTGGGGGCACATTTTCAGCGCTGTCCGCAGCCTTCGGCTCATCGGAGAGAGGAGGGAGCAGGTTTTCCAGAGGAAATTTCCCGCCTTTTCATTATTTAACTGAGGCGTGCTGCGTTTTCCAGGGAATCTCCAATTTGTCATGCAGACCATTCTTTTAATGGATGTGACTTAACACCTCCTTCAGTGCTGAAATCCATCCCTCCCGACGCGTCTGTGCGGTACGAGCGCCTCGTTCACAGCCCCGAGCGCTCCTTTCGCACACACTCCAGGGGATTTAGGAATAAGGAACCTCGGGATGGCCGCAGCCACTGCTCTGACACGGACCACGAGAGCCCTGGGGATGAGAATTCCAGCTCGTTTTCTGAGCCGGTTAATCGGACATTAAATTCCAGCTGATGCAGCGCTTGGTGTTAATGAACCCCCAGCTCGGGGGAGCGGCAGAACACTGGATTTTTAAGGAATAAATGCAAGTGAGGAGGGAGAGCCTCCCCAAATCCCCCCAGTGAGGGGTGCTGGAGGCTTTCCGAGCTGAGCCTGGAGCTCATCTGCTCCGTCACAGCCGTTCCATCGGCCTGGGACACAGAGGGGTCGGGAGCTGAGCACCCACCACGGGACTTTGCTGGAAGAAATTCCCGTCGGGAAAGAGAAGCCATCACAAATGTAGTTTTTGCCGCTCAAGGGAGGCAGAGCAGAGCTCAGCTCGCCTGAATTCCAAGATTCCCAGCCTTCACCTCTGATAAATCAAAGGATGAGCGTGGCTGCTCCTCGTGGTTGTCCCTGTGATTCACTGCAGCTCCCTGACAACAACATCCAAGTGTCAGTCACAGAGGGATCTGGCCAGGAAGGTTTGCAACTCTCTCTTTCTAAACACACCTTGATTTTTAAATAGTGTATTTAAAACTGTATCTTGCCTACAAAAATCTTCTGGCCAGCTGGGTCAAACCAAAGCTGACTACACACCACGCCTCCAAAAACCACATTTAATACCATGAGCAGCTTATTAATTCATGTACAGCTGTCAGAAGAACTTTCAGTGCTAGAACTGCCAAACTCCAAGATCGACACGGGAACTCTTTCAGTAAGGAAAAAAAAGAAGGAGAAAATAGAAATTAGGCACCTCTAGTCAGAGCCACCCAGTATTTTGTGCTTCGAGAATTAGTTTCTCTCCCTCTCTCCTTTCCTGAAATAGGCTGCTTGACATTTGATAACAGACCCATTCTTCACTTCAAAATGCATTTCCGTGACTCAGAAATTAAAGTGGAAAAGACTAATTAATTCATCCAAGCCGAGTGCTCTGCGATGAAAGCCCCCCCTGTGCTTCGTGCTGCTTTGTTCAGGCAATGCCAGGCACCAGCTTCTCCCCCCAAACCGAGCCCTCAAAGCACCCCATCCCCCCGAGGCAGACAGGAAGAGCTCTTGTGTTCAGAGCCACCTCCCTGCAAGTCATTTGTCCTGCACAGGATGGCCAATTTGGGAAGAACTGCTCCGGGTTCACCCCTCCCTTAAGTCCTTGCCTCCAGTCACCAACCTTGTCCTAAAACAGGTTGTTCTACCAACATGTTGGCACAAAGCACCAAAAACTGAAGTTAATTAAAAATAAAGATTGAAAAAGCCCCACAAACCTTAAAAGAACCTTGTGGCCTCATAGAATGGTTTGGGTTGGAAGAGATATTAAGGATTTCCTGTTCCAGCCCCCCTGCCATGGGCAGGGACACCTTCCACCAGCCCAGGTTGCTCCAAGCCCTGTCCAGCCTGGCCTTGGACACTTCCAGGGATCCAGGGGCAGCCACAGCTTCTCTCCAAGAACTCAAGTGTTGGCAATTCACTCTGACAATCCCAGGGGCTATAACATATTAGCAGCTCAAAGTCCTCCTCCCATCCCCTTTTCCAGGTTCTTCCCCCAAGGCACAGCCCACCTGACAAGGGGCACAAGCACACTGGAGAGCTTTGGTCACCAGCCTCCCAGATTTCTCCCTGCCAGTCAGACTTGGCATGTCCTCCAACCTCTCTCTCCTCCCCCTCCCCAGGTGAGGCAGGTATTTATCCCCCTCCAAGCTGCTGCAGGGCCTCCTCACAGCTAATTAGCAGCTGAACCTGACTGTAATTATCTGCTTTCAGATGGTGGGTGCTCTCCCACATACCCGGGAAATTAAAAGAAAGGAGTGTTGAGTGGCACTGACAGCCTGACAAGTCCCACCCAGGAGGAGTTTTCCAGCTCATCAAACAGGAAGAAAATGCTGGAGCAAGCCAGGCAGTGATCCAAGGACTGGGAAAGGCTACAGGGCAGTGGGCACGGCCCCAAGGCTGCCAGAGCTCCAGGAGGGTTTGGACAATGCTCTCAGGGACAGGGGGGCTTGTTGGGGTGTCTGTGCAGGGTCAGGAGTTGGATCAGATGGTCCTTGTGGGGCCCTTCCAGCTCAGGATTGTGGGACAAGTAGCAGAGGAAGGACACAGCCAAGCAGCCTCCATGTGCCAGAGGATTTCCCCACGGATCTGTGACAAATCAGGGAATCCTTGAGGTTGGAAAAGACCTTTAAGATCATAAAGTCCAACCATCAACCAGCACCGTGTTCACCACTGATCCCTGTCCCCAAGTGCCACATCCACAGGGATTTTAAATCCCTCCAGGAATGGGGACTCCACCACCTCCCTGGGCAGCCCCTGCCAGGGCTGGGACAACCCTATCCATGAGGGAATTTTCCCTGATATCCAACCTAAAACTTCCCTGATGCAACTTGAGGCCAGTTCCTTTTGTCCCATCACTTGTTCTGTGGGAGCAGGGCCCCCCCCTTGGCTCCCCCCTCCTGTCAGGGGGTTGCAGAGCCAGAAGGTCCCCCCTGAGCCTCCTTTTCTCCAGGCTGAGCCCCCCCAGCTCCCTCAGCTGCTCCTCATCACACTTTATGCTCCATGGACAAAAATCATTACTCCCTCACTTCTTCCAGCCCAACAAAACAAATCTGGGAAAAAAACCTCAAAGTCTCTGAGTACTGAAAAGGCCATTTGTACAGTCACTAACTTATCACATCACACTCCTTCCAACTTAAAACTGGTCATCACAAAAGAAGTAGAATATGCACAGTCAAATCCTTTTGTAGTTTCCACTCATCTCCAAGTTTTTGAAGGGCAGATTTGTTAGAAGTGATCAGCTCTTACTGTGTTGGATTTAAAAAGAAAACAAAAAAAAAACCTTAAACATATTTTCCCGTGCTCATAAAAGTGATGTGCAGCCACCTGGAACTCAATTCTCCCCCGTTTTCAGGCAAAATATTCCCTTGGATTCACCTGCTGGTGCACAAAACCCCCTGGAACCGTGTCTTACATAGAAAAATATGTCAAGTTTTCCTAGTTTCTTATTTACAGAGCAATTCTGCTTTTCTTCTCGGGCCTTAATTGTTGTGTCACCATCTTCTGCCTCACCCCAAAACAAAGCCACATTCCCACACGCAAAACAATCCTAAGCTTTTGCCTATAAGGTTGATAAGGAAGGTTTTTACACTTTATTGTCCCCCAGGAATGGGGTTTTTGGGGTACAGATGGTGGGAACAGCTCTGTCACCTCCCCTTCCTGAAGGAATGGAGCTGTTTCTGGGATAGGTGGGAGGAGGGTGTGAAGAGCCACAAACCCCAGAGCCCGTGGGCTGATTTCCTGCCTCCAGTCCCTCTCTCGGGCAGGAAAAGCAGTTATTTACACTCAGATTTTCTTTGAGCTCATCCACAGTCCAGCAGGAGAGCAGGAGGGTGGAATTCCACCCTGTTCCCTGAGCATCAGTGCCTGCTGCCAGCACAGGCACCTCTGGGAGCTCACAAACACGGATCACTCGGGTGTGAACACAAAGGTAGGAGACACAGCAGATAAATTGTTTCTTAGAGCACTATTTCCGAGAAGAAATCACTTCTAAACCTCCAAAACCCAACCCCAGTGAAATCCAAATTGATGCCGTGTCACAATCAGTTCAATTCCATCCAAACCCACTTTTTATACCAAAACAAATTAATAAAATCCAAAAGGTTTTGCAACAACAGGCCTGGCTAAAAAAAAAACATCACCATGAGATAAAGTGCCACTTTTCAAGTTATGTCGAATTTTTAAGCCCTTCTCAGCACCACCTTTTTTTGGTTTTACTGATAGTTTTACAGAACACCAAGACCACAGATGTGCAGGAGAGGAAAAACCAAAACAGACTTGAAAACCACGAGCTTTTAAGGCCTCATCTCTCTCCTCAAAGTCCAGCAGCCAGCAAGCAGTTAAAATAATCTTTGCCTCCTGCTCTCCTCTGCATCATCCCGAGCCTGCTTTAATCTCCCATTAATCTTTCCTCCTGCTATTTCCAGCGCCCAAAGAATTATTCAGCCCGTTATTTTGCGACAAAGAAGAAACAGCAGCGGCTCTAACAGTTGTTTTCTCTTTGCTGTTTCAGATTGATGAAATTTCGTAGCAAACGCTGTAAAATAAACTTTATTTGCCGTTAGCTCGGAAGAAGCGTTTACCCGATCCTCGGGAAAACAGTCGGGAAATCCCAACTTCAGAATATTTTAGGGAAAACCCCAGCTTCGAGCAGCTGTGCCAAATCCCATTTACACCGGTTTATATCCATGCAGGAGGAATATCAGCGGGCATTGAAATCCTCCCGGTGTTCCGAGCTGGCAGCGGGTGCTTCCTGCTCTGTGTGAGCGCTGGGAAAAACGGGAACGAGCCGGGCTGAGCGGCTTCCAGGGAAACCTACGGCTGGAACCGGCAGCCCCAAACGCTATTCCAGGGAAACCTATGGCAGCCCAAAACATTATTCCAGGGAAACCTATGGCAGCCCAAAACATTATTCCAGGGAAACCTATGGCAGCCCAAAACATTATTCCAGGGAAACCTACGGCTGAAATCCCCACAGCCCAAAACGTTGCTCCGTCCCTACCACACGCAGCCTCTGCCCGTGGTTTTCCAGGGATATTTCGATCCTTCCCGGCAGCCTCGCACAGCGGAGACGGTGTCTGTTCCTCGGGGAGATCCCGGGCAAATCCCTGCGCGCCAGGGCTGGGATTCAATCCCGGTTTGTCACACATCGCGCTCCGGGTCAGGATAATCCCCGATTAACAAACCCCGCGGGGAGCGGCAGGAAAGGCAGCGGGATCAGGGCGGGGGGAGCGCCAAGAGCATCGCTCCTTCTGCCGCTCCCCGGCTCCAGCGGTCCCTCCAACCCCCCTGGAAGAGGGAAAGGAACCGGGTCCCGTCTCATCCCGCACCCCCCGCCTCGCTTACCTGCGGCGGAGCCCCGAGCTCGGCTCCCTGTGCCCGGGGCTCGGCTCTGTCCCCTTACCCGGGGCTCTGTCGCTGTGCCCGGGGCTCTGTCCCCTTGCCCGGGGCTCTGTCCCCGTGCCCGGGGCTCTGTCCGTGTGCCCGGGGCTCTGTCCCCGTGCCCGGGGCTCTGTCCCTGTGCCCGGGGCTCTGTCCGTGTGCCCGGGGCTCAGCGCGGAGCCGCCGCCCGCCTCCCCCGCATGGCCGGGAATGTGCGGGGGGAGCGCGGCGGGAGCGCGGCCCCGGGGCCGCCGGGATCGGGCTCAGGATCGGGATCGGGCTCAGGATCGGGATCGGCACCGCCTCGGCCCGCGATGGCTGCGGATCCCGCGGGATGAGGCCCGGCCCGGCGGACAGGGAGGCGGCGGGGCCGGGAGGATGGAAGGATGGAAGGATGGAGGGATGGAGGGATGAAGGGATGAAGGGATGGAGGGATAGAAGCACGGGCAGGTGCCGGGGGAGGCTCCGCGCCTCCAGAACAGCGGCGGCCGGGAAGGGGCGGGGGCGGCGCGGGCGGGGAAGGGGCGGGGAGGGAGGCGGGGGAAAGGAAGGGATGCGGGAAGGGAGGATGGAGGAGCGGAGATCGGGGGATGCGGGAAGGGAGGATGGAGGAGCGGAGATCGGGGGATGCGGGGACCCGGGTGGAAGGCAGCGGGGCTGAGAGGGTCGGGGGATGAGGGAAGGGGCGGTACGGGGAGCGAGGAGGGGTGAGGAGGAGAGCGGGGGATGCTGTGGGATGGGGTGATGAAGGGAATAGGGGAAAGCAGGGACGCTGCGGGGATCGAGGGGCGCGGGATGGGGTGATGGGGGAAGACGGGAGGAAGGCAGGGAGGAAGGCAGGGGGGCTGAGGGGAGCAGGGGATGCGACAAGGGGTGATGAGGGGAGCGGGGAGGAGGGCAGGGGGACTGAGAGGGTCGGGGGGTGCGGGAAGGGGCGCTGAGCAAAGCGGGGGTCAGGGGAGGAGGGATGGGGTGATGAAGGGAGCGGGGAGGAAGGCAGGGGGGCCGAGGGGAGCAGGGGATGCGGGATGGAGTGATGAGGGGAGCGGGAGATGCGGGATGGGGTGATGAGGGGAGCGGGGAGGAGGGCGGGAGGGCTGAGGGGAGCAGAGGTGGATGCTGAGGGGACCGAGGGGGAAGGCACGGGGACTGGGGGATCGAGGGATGCGGGAAGGGGAGCTGAGCAGAGCGAGGGGGATCGGGGGATGCGGGAGGGGGTGCTGAGCGGAGCGGGCAGCGATGCCGGGGGCAGATGGAGGGAACAGGAGGGTACTGAGGGAGCAGGGGAAGGCAGGGGCAGTGAAGCACATCTCCTGCACCACGTTTCAGGTCAGCATCAAAGGTCTGTGCCCCTCGCCCAGCGCTGTGCCCATCCCAGCAGGGCAGTGCTGGGGTCACACGCACTGCTCCAACTGACAGCGGGGCCCTGCAGGCTTCATTCCCGACTTTTTGAGGGAAACATCTCTCAGTTGAAAAGGAAAGCAGACGGTAAAAGCTGTTCATCCTGGGAAAGATTGCACAGACATTCCCTAAGGGAGGAGTGGATAAATCACGGAATAAGAGAGCGGGTTGGGCTGGAAGGGACATTAAAGCCCATCCAGTGCCACCCCCTGCCATGGGCAGGGACACCTTCCACCAGCCCAGGTTGCTCCAAGCCCCGTCCAACCTGGCCTTGGACACTTCCAGGGATCCAGGGGCAGCCACAGCTTCTCTGGGCAACCTGTGTCAGGGCCTCCCCATCCTCCCAGCCAGGAATTCCTTCCCAATATCCCATCTCTCCCTGCCCTCTGGCACTGGGAAGCCATTCCCTGTGTCCTGTCCCTCCATCCCTTGTCCCCAGTCCCTCTCCAGCTCTCCTGGAGCCCCTTTAGGCCCTGCAAGGGGCTCTCAGCTCTCCCTGGAGCCTTCTCTTCTCCAGGTGAACCCCCCCAGCTCTCCCAGCCTGTCCAGGAGGGTTGGTGTTTGGATCCAGCAATCCCTGCTCTCCTTTCCCTCCCCTGTCTGTGACCAGCCTTGGCAGCACTAAAGCACAGCGAGAAACTCCTGACTTCCAACGTTGTATTGTCAGTTGAATAATATCTTTTAATTTTTTTTTACACTGAAAACTAAGTGCAGAAACTGAAGTGCTTTGATCCAAGGATTAGAAACCTCTTGGCACTTTGTATTTCTGTTCCTCTTGCAAAAATAAGTAATATAAGCATTTTCCTCTTATAAAAATAAGTCATATAAGCATTTCCCCCCTTATAAAATAAGTAATAAACACATTTTTTCACTGTGACCTAAAATATTTAACCACATGATTTGAGGGCCTCTTACACTCCCCAAAACACACTGATAATTGCTCAGGGCTTTTTAACTGCTCTGTCTCTGTGAGATGTGCAGCAAAGGGTTAAATGATTCCTGAGGTCAACTCAGAGCCAGCAAAGCAGTGCAGGGCTGGGAATCCAGCATTCCCTGTGTCCCTGAGGATGAGCCAGTCAATTCCTCTGCATTGCAGCTTTCTTATCTCCAGCCCCTCAGCGCTGTGAGAGCATTAATTGCTTCCTGTAAAGCACGTGGAGATGCACAAATGGATGTTCCCTGTGCAAGTGCAGAGGATCCTTTCCCTCTCCACTCCTAACACTCAGAGTAAGGTGTTTGCTCCAAGTGGGAAATCACAGCAGAGGGAAAAAATGATCCACAGGGTTTGGCACCTTTCATTATTTCTATTACATTCTATTATAATTGAATTAATTTCTATTTATCACCACGGGATAAATAAAAAAGGAACAGCAAAATTCAGGGACTGAATTATTAATTCAGCACTAATGGCACCTGTTTGGAAGAGCAGCCTAAAAATCCTCCAGTTTTACTCATGGAAAGGTTTGGGAAAAGTGTCCTTGCCCGTTGCAGGGGGTGGGATGAGATGAACTTTAAGGTCCTTCCAGCCCGAAGCATTGCAGGATTCTGGGATGCAATAACCAGGATCCCACTCATGGAAGCAAAGGGATGTTCTGCATTCCTGTTTGCTCTGGGAGGGAAAAAGAAAAGCTCTAGTAGGAAAAAAAAACACCCGCCAAAAATAGGGAAAGCTGAGGAGGAGTGGAGATGGGAAGTGGCTTTTTTGTGAGGGCAACTGGAGCCACCTGGAATTTTCCTCTGCCTGTGGAGGCCAGAGGAGACAGACTGAAGCCCATGAAATCCCAGATGTCCTCAAAAAGTCTGATATAACTGATTTTCCACGGTTTGGGCTGGAGGAGCAGCCAGTGAGAGCATCCAGCAGCACATCCCAGCTCCCTGCTGGGGCTGAGGTGTTCTGGGACAAAATTCACAATAATCCTGGGACTGTCACAGCTCCAGCTGCTGCTGGAACCCAAAGTGCCAGCAGACTGAAAGGGATGGGAAGAGTCATTCCTGGAAGAGCTAGAAATAGGAGTCCAGTGGGATGGTCGGGATGCAGCCCCCACACTGGGAACACCACATGGAGAATTTGCTGGAAGCACAGGCTGCTGGGAAAGCATTCCATTAGAATTCTAGATTTTTGCTATTTCTTAGCCCATTTTCCAGAATTATCCTATAGTTTTGCTATTCCTTAGCCTGTTTTCCAGAATGATTTTATATTTTTGCTATTTCTTAGCCCATTTTCCAAAATGATTTTATAATTTTACTATTCCTTAGCTCGTTCTCCAGAATGATTTTATATTTTTACTATTCCCTAGCCTGTTTTCCAGAATTATCCTATAGGTTTTCTATTCCTTAGCCCGTTTCCCAAACATCCACTCCAGATCAGTGCCAGTCTTTCCATCAAGTGTGTCCACTCTTTTCTTTCCAATAGCACCTTTAGCACAGGGATAAAGCCAATTTTAAAGAGAGAAGTCTTGGCAGGACAGAGGAAATAACCTCTATTACAGGAATGTAGTTCTGAACAACTGGGGAAACACGAAGTATAAAACTGGAATATCCACCATGACCTTCCAGCTAATTTTTCATGCCAGAAGGGAACTGTTTTTACTGGAGAATAAATATCTGTGTGTTTGTTTCCCTGGACAGACCCTGTGACTTGGGTCTGATCTGCAGAAAGGAAAACAAAGCTGGAGGAAGGAGATGATTTGTTTTCATCTGAGTTTTACATCAATAATTAGGCAAAATACAGATCCCTTTCCCACCAGCTCAGAAATAAAACGTGCTGACAGTTGAGCAGTGGGTGCTGCCTTCCAGAGTGATCCATCCCTTCTTTCCCAGGGAACAGCAGCCTATTCCACTCGCTCACTGTTATTGCTCTGGCTGTGTTACCTCTTCAAATGCAGGGACAGCAAATGTAACCATTCATCAACCCCCTCCAATGTCCTTTGGAACATTCAAGCAATCCCAGCCTCCAGCAGGGACTTCCCACACGACACAACCTGTTCTGTTTGGAAAGAAAATGGGACAACCTTTGGAATGTGAGGAGTTTGAAACCCCCCTGTGTTCCCTGCGCTCCCTTTACGCCTCCAACACGAATCCTGCAGGTTTTTAGGGCAGGGTTTGGCACTCAGAGCTCTCAGCTGATGGAGGAGGTGTGGGAAGGGATAAATCACCTGCATTGGCAGCAGTTCAGGTCCCTCACACTCGAGTTTCTGCTCAGACAAACGTCACCTGGGCTTTGAGATTCCATTTCTCTTTGTCCTGAGTCCTCCTCCCTTGTTTCAAAAGGCAAATCCCAGGCTGGTCCTGGCTAGTCCTGCCTTGGTGGAATCATTTACCTCTGCTTCTGCTTTCTTAATTAAAGAGCAGGATATATTTCTCAGCTGGTGGCAGTGAAATAAGGGCACTAATGCTGGGCCATGTTTTGCTTCTTAATTAGGTGCATCATCTGCTTTGATTTAGAAAGATGAGCAAGGTTAGTGAAGCTGGAAAACGTGCATAGGACTGAGTCTAAGGCTTTACACTGAGTCTGAGAAAAACCAAATCCTAAATTTCAGTGAATTGTGTTTTAGGTGCAGTGAGAAGCAGGTGAGGAGCACGCCAAGGTCCGGATTTCCTCAGTGACCCAACCTGTGCTGGAGGGGGTTCCTCAGGACACAAAACCTCTGCCCAGCCCCAGTCAGTGATGGCAAAATCAGCATCTCAGGATTGCTCTCAGTTTGAGGGTGAGGAGGATCCAAAGGACAAGGGCACCTTTGATGCAAAGCACTTGTGACACAAGAAAATGTGGGAAAAGCCTTTTAGCTCCGGGTTCCAAACACTGTTCTCCAGACATTTGCCATTGCCAGAGAATCAATTTTGTCATCAACCCATTGCTTCCTGTTTGATCCCAATTCCTCTCAGAAATGAAGGATTTATAACTTCCTTTCCCTCAATGCCCATTATCATTTATATCCCTGACAGCTCCAGTTGTTAAAAGCAGTACTTGAGGTTTTTTCCAATAAAGGCCTCCCATCTTTCTGACATTTATTACGACTTTATTAGTTCTCCTCCCTTCTCAGTGAAGCCATTTCATTCAGTGGGGGAGTGTCTGAAGCCCAGATTTTTCATTACCTCTAACTTACCATAATTTTAGGCCAGGAGTGGTTTTGTTTTGGCTGCTTGTTAAAAACAGCATAAAAACACCTGAACTCAGTTAAAGCTGAGGAAACTCAGTTGTGACAGAAAGGGGACTTTAAGGCACTTTTCCCCCCCCCCCCCCAGGTGATATTTCCACCTTCTCAGAGTGGAGAGAAAGTGGGTTAGTGTTGATTTTAGAACACAAATCACCCTAAAAGGTCGAGTGAACTGGTTGTGTGATACAGAAATCTTTTTGCTTCTCTATATATGGACACAGAGTCCTCAGTGGGGTTCTTAACTGAGAATTATTAAGGAGTCCCTTCCAACCCAAGCCCCTCTGTGATTCTCTCAGTATCCTATGATAAAAATGCATCCCATTTCCATATTTTTAATATTTTCTTGTGGTTCTCACTGAGGTATTGGGTGCCAGATAAAGATCTGCCAAATCCCAGCAGAATTTTGATCACATCTGATCCCTCCCTCCACTTGTTCACAGCAAAACTTCCATGATAAATGAAGACAGTGTTTTAGTAAAACTCAATTTTCTTTGTCAACACAATTCATCTTTCCCCTTCGAGTGATCTGTTTGAAAATTCACATTTCTGCTGCCAGCATCATCCTGGCAATTGTTTGGGGTGGTTTTTTTTAACTCCTTAATCTGTGCTCCCAGTCTCTGTCTCCAGGAAGGGCAAATTGTACTTCAAAATCTTCTCTAGAAACAATGCTTTGTGAATATTGGAACTTAGAAATTTGTTATTAGGAATAAAAAAGGGACTGGAATTCACACCAGGAAACTGCCTTTGGGGTTTGAGCCTCTTGGAAACCTCGGAGGCCTGGAGGAGGAACTCCTGCTTTTTGTGCCCTCAACTGAGAGGAAAAATAGTGCTTTACAAACCCCTTGAAAGTAAAATAAACCCAAAAGAAATGAGAGTCTCAAACAGAAAACACAAAACAGTGCCAGGAGTTTGATCTGGTGACGTGCAGGTCATGCTTGAAACAACTCATCAGCCTTGAAACAAATAATTCCCCCGGGAAAAAGGGAGGTTGGCAAACCTGGGAATGTCTGAGTGACTCCCTTGGTAGTGACTGAAGACATTTTTCTTCCTTTGAGAAAGTAAAAGGAGTTCTCTGGGTTGCATTTCTTGCTTTTATCTCACGTGGATAATTTCATATCTGGAACTCAGAAATAAAATGATTTAAAATAATTTGTAATTATTATATATATGTATTTATATCATAAATATGTATTTATATAATAAATATATATTTATATAATAAATATACTTATATATTATACATATAACTATTACATTATATATAAATATTATATACTAATACATTATATATAAATATTATATAAAGATAATATTATATAAATATAATATATACAAAATAATTATAAAACCCCCAAATTTTTAAATCAAGATCACCCTTTGTGACCCAGCTGAGCCCCTGAATGCACTTGCTGCTCACAAAATAAAGGTGGCAATAAATAAATGCCCCACTTTGTGGGGGTTCAGCCTGGTTTGAGGCTTTGACAGTTGATGATCTTAAAGGTCTTTTCCAAGCTTACCAATTCCACAGCTCTATTCTGTGGTTGTAGATAGTGTTGGCTGCACAGCTCCATGGTTTAGGAAGTGATTCCCAGGGTCAGGAATGGCAAGGCAGGGACAGGGACAGCAGGGTGTGGGAACCCTCCTCCCCTGGAGAGCCTTGGGCTGGGTTTGGGCAGGGTAAGGCTGCTCCTCCTGTCCCTGGATGTGCCAGGAATGGCTGGGAATTCCATCCCAGCAGTAATGGATCCAGTCCCTGCTCCCAGGGCTGTTCCAAGGGAGAGCATCAAACCCTGCTCAGGGGCAGGGACAGGACCCAGCCCCACCCAGCTGCCTCCTGCCCCAATTAATCCTTAATGACTGTGCCCAGCTCCAGGGCTGGAATAGGGCCCTTCCTGCCTCATTCCCAGCAGCCTCCCGGGAATGGGAGTTCTCTGAGGCAGAGGTGGAAGTTAAACCTCAGCCCTCCCACCCTGCCTGGGCTCTGCAGCCCCTGCCCTGGGCCAGGCACCTGTGGGACCTCCAGGGGCACAGCACCAACACCTGCTGGAGCTAGTCATGGATTCATGGAATATCCTGAGCTGGGAGGGACCCACAGGATCAGCCATCCAACCCCTGGTCCTGCCAGACACCCCAACAATCCCCCCCTGTCCCTCAGAGCGTTGTCCAAACCCTCCTGGAGCTCTGGCAGCCTTGGGGCCATGCCCACTGCCCTGGGGAGCCTGGGCAGTGCCCAGCACCCTCTGGGGGAAGAACCTTTCCCAGGTTGGACAGGGCTTGGAAGATACCCCTGCCTGTGGCGGGGGTGGAATGGGATGAGCTTTAAGGTCCCTTCCAACCCAAACCAGCCTGGGCTTCCATGACATTCCAGATCAGCTGGAGTGGATCCCCCCTGCACCTTGTGCCAAACCCCCTGTTCCTCATTTCCAGCCTGGCATTCACGGAACACGATTCCAGCAGAAGCTGCAGCCCTGTTTTAATCAGAATTATTCACCTGAAGTAGCTGTTAGATATTTATGGCATTAATTCAGCCTTAATGGCTCCTCTGCCTGGGGAGATGTTTCATTTTAGGGACACACTGCTCACAGCCAGGGGTGACCTCGCTCCTCTCAGGGACGCAGATATTCCATGGACAGCATTTTCCTGGGGTTTGCTTTGCTCCTGTCAGGAACTGCTGCCGTGTTTGAAATGAGAGAGCACGTTTTTATGCCTATAATAGCAACCAACAAGCTTTTTGGCTCAAAAACAACCCACAAATGTTCTTAGGTACAAATAAACGAGCAGTTATTTCCCATTGTGGTGCAAATTTGGTGTCTCAATTCATTCCCTTCAAATGCAGAGGGGTTTGGCCCCGGTGCCTACAACACCAACAGAAATATTCCTGGGAAAGGAATGAAGTGTGCTATAAAAGGATAAACTCCATTCCCTTTGTAAGCACTCTTCCCAAATGTTTTCCCGAGGCATTACCCAAATGTCACTTCTATTGCTTGTAGAATTTCCCTCGTTAAAAAAACGCATTAATTTGGTTTAATTTTGCACTCTGTGAATCCATGTGAGAGCAGGCAGCTCATTGAAAGCTTTCTGGTGGTGGGAAGATGCCACCCACACCTTGGGAGAGCAGCTGCTGTGTTGGAGTCGGTCTCCAAGTAACATCCAAACCTGGAAGTGGCTTAATTGCCTCCTTGGATGCTGCTGCCGGAATTTCACGCATGGCAGGATCCAGAGCTTGCTCTCAGCCATTAACTTCTTCCTGCCCCAGCTCAGGTCTGTGACTCCACCAAAAGAAATCCCAGACTGATGGAATCACTCAGAGTGGAAAAGACCTTGGAGATCCTCCAGTCCAACCATCCCCCACCCCTAACCCCTGTCACCAAGTACCACGTCCACAGGGCTTTGAAATCCCTCCAGGGATGGGAACTCCAAACCTCCCTGGGCAGCCCCTGCCAAGGCCTGACCACCCTTTCCATGAGAAATTCCTCCTGAAGTCCAACCTGAGCCTCCCCTGGCACAGCCTGAGGCTGTTCCCTCTCCTCCTGTCCCTTGTTCCCTGGGAGCAGAGCCCGACCCCCCCCAGCTCCCCCCTCCTGTCAGGGGGTTGCAGAGCCAGAAGGTCCCCCCTGAGCCTTCTTTGCTCCAGGCTGAGCCCCCCCAGCTCCCTCAGCCCCTCCTGCTGCTCCAGCTCTGTGTGTGTGTGGGTTCCCTCATCCTGAAGGAGCACAAAGGCAGAAATGAGTTAAATTCCAAGGACAGAGCTCTGTTGTGGGTTAAAATCAGCCCTGATGGCCCTTGAGGTCCCCCTTCCAACCTGCTGCTCTTTGATTCCATGAAAATCAATCCTGAGCCTGCACCATAAAAGGATTCCAAGTGCAGCTCTTTGCCAGTTGAATTTGGGATCAGCTGCCCAGCTCTTTGAGTCCTGATTCCAGACTTTCCAACAGAACCAGCAGTGTGGGAGTGCTGGAAGGGAAAATCCTTCAAATTAAGTTGCCCAGAGAAGCTGTGGCTGCCCCTGGATCCCTGGAAGTGTCCAAGGCCAGGTTGGATGGGACTTGGAGCAACCTGGGCTGGTGGAAGGTGTCCCTGCCCATTGCAGGGGTGGTACTGGATGATTCTTAATTTCCTTTCCAACCCAAACCATCCCAGGATTCTGGGATGTTGCCTGGTGCTCTCTGGGCACGGCTGGAGAACACAAACCCTTACAAACTGCCTCCTGCATCCCTGTGGAGTGGTCCTGGCTCCCTGTTCAGCCTGTTGTGTTTGTCTAAAGCACTTTTACTCCAACACATTCCAGCCCTTGGACTCCAGCACATTCCAGCAGTGCCCTGGTTAGGGCTGAGAAGCCACTAAATTCCAATTCTGTGCTTTCAGGAGCATCATCCAAACAAATGACATTTTGGACACCAATTTCTGTGCCTGTTCTGAGCTCCCTGTTATGTCCAAGCTCTGCTACAACTGAGGTAGTGAAGAAATTTATTCCCCATGCGTCGAAAGTATTAATGAAAATATCTTTTCCTGTTGGCAAAGGTATTTTTCCTGGTGGGATTCACACTTTTTAATCATTTGAGCTTAAAGTGTGATGCTTCCATAGTGAATCTTCTCCTTTATTCCTGATCTATAAAACAGAAAATAGCCATTTCTTACCTCACAGATGCAACACTAAATAAAAAAAAACCAAAGAATTCAAGTGGTCATAAAACAGTCTCACATGGACATGTGCTTTTCAGGCACTGCAGGACCCCCTGCCCACCAGTTTGTCTAAAAATTCACAGTCAAATAATATATCAAAGGTATAAGGACGTAATTTAGTGTCCATTCCATGTCTCTTCAGACTTTGGATTCAGTTCCAACCCTGCCTACAGCTGAGAACTGATGTCACATAAAGCAGGATTAACAATAATCTGCTGTTATAAAAGAAAAAAAAAAGAGGAATAGACATTAAAAGGGGCTATTTAATTAAAATAATTCGTACAAGGAGGTTTCTTAGATAGTTAATGATGAATTAAACTATTAACTAAACATCCTGGTGGGAGGGATTCAACTCTAAAGGAATGAAAGCTGAGAATCAGAGTAACAGGCCTGATATTAATGTATGGACTGTGTGGTGTGGAGAACACCAGTCCTGCCCCAAAATGCCTCACAAACCCAGGCAGAGCTAATTTTAAGCAAAAGCAGTAAATTTTTGCTTAACATGAAACATCCACGAGGTGTAAATTGAGAGAGGAATAAAAGCTGGGGTGGGTGCAGCTGGAGGGAAGTAAATATTTTCATGGAGATGAGACAAACTGAACTGGAGAGAAAAGTGGGAGCAAGGGAAGTAAAACAGAAGGGGAAGACAAGACAAATGTGCTGTGCAGAGGGAGAGATAAGTGGCCAGGGGAGAGAAATTATACTGGGAGGAAGGGAAAAGATGAATAAAGGGAAAAAACACACCTGATCTTCCAAGGACAGCCCTTATCAGGCAGAGCCAGAAAGGAAAACTCCTGGAGTTCTTTTAGAAAAGAAACTCAGACAGGAAGAAATCACAGGATGAGACAGAGAAACCCCCAAACACCCAATGCAGACAGGAAACCTGAGGCTGAACTGAGGGAGGCAGAAGGCAACAAAAATAAAGATGAGAGAGAATTATGCTGAGCTTTTCTGGTGGCATTTGCAGTTAAAGACTCTCATACTTGGGCTGGAATGGAATTTCTAGGGGTTTTTTTTCCCCAAAAATCCTCTGGAAACTATGGTGGAACACCTGGGTGGGAGGTGACAAGCCACAGCACATCTTGGAGGCTTCTTCTTAGTCCAGATTAAGTTCTCTAGACAAGGATGCAAAGGATCCTTCTGGCTGGGAAATGTTCATTTGTAACACGTTTTAACAGTTGTCCAGTCAGCCTAGAAGAAGAAATTTTTTTTGAGGAAGAATTTCTCCCTGGAAAGGGTGGTCAGGCCTTGGCAGGGGCTGCCCAGGGAGGTTTGGAGTGCCCATCCCTGGAGGTGTCCCAGGAAGGCCTGGCTGTGGCACTCAGTGCTCTGGGCTGGGGGACAAGGGGGGCATTGGGCACAGCGGGGATCCATGGGCTGGGAGGGCTTTTCCAGCCTCAGTGATCCTGGGATTCAGCTGAAGTTTTATCAGCCTGTGTGAGCTCAGCCATGTCAAGATAAAACAGAGCTGTCCAGACTCTTATGTATGGGTGGATTCCAAAGATCATAGAACTGTAGAATCACTGAGGTGGGAAAAGACCCTTGAATTTTGAACAGGAGAGGTCAGTGCCACCCAACACTGACACTCCTGAGCAATAGGAGTTGTTATGGCACATTCCCAGAGAACACTGAAAGAAAAGAGCAGCAGAAACACTGCTCACCTTCTTTTCCAGTTAGAATTACAGAGTTGTTAAGGCTGGAAAAGACCTTTAAAACCATCAAGTCCAACCCCCGACCAGCACCAGCAGCATGGTCACCACTGACCATGTTCAAAAAATGTGTGGATGTGGCACTTGAGGACATTTCCAAGGATGGGGACTCCGCCACCTACCTGGGCAGCTTTGTCAAGTCTGGACAACCCTTTCCAGGAGGAAATTCCTCCTGATGTCCAACCTGAGCCTCCCCTGGCACAGCCTGAGGCCATTCCCTCTCCTCCTGTCCCTTGTTCCTCGGCAGCAGAGCCCGACCCCCCCCTGGCTCCCCCCTCCTGTCAGGGGGTTGCAGAGCCAGAAGGTCCCCCCTGAGCCTCCTTTTCTCCAGGCTGAGCCCCCCCAGCTCCCTCAGACACCCCAAATACCAACACTCCTCCCTCCTTTCCCATCCCAAGCTCGGGCAGAGGGACCTGCTCAGACCCCTGTGCTTCTCCTGGCAAAGGGGCACAGCTCCAAACCCGGGCACTTTGGAGAAGTTACAACACAAATAAATCTCTTGCAGTGGCTCAGAAAAAAAAAATCCATTAGCTAAATATTTCTGTTTTCTCAGCCTGAAGGTTGGTTCTGAGCAGAGGACCCATAAATTAGGCCGTGAAGTGCAATTACAGAGCCCAGGGCTCGTGGTGTGATTTGTGAGCAGTGGAATGGGGCCATCCATCCTCCTCCCAGACAGCCCAAACAACAACAGGGACACCCAACAGCTCCCAGCCCTCACATGTTCCTCAGAGGATGCTCCAGAGGCTCTTCTGCCACGTCAGAGCCACTTGAATCCGTGGAATTCTCGCCCGGGAAAGCACGAATCCCTCAAATCCCAGCACTTCGCCCCAGAGTTCTCTGAATATTGAACACATAAAACTTTCAAGACACACCTTGCCCTGAACCCACTGCTGGAATTTGAGATTATTCCAATCTCACTTCACACATAAGAGGGATTTTATAAAGTCAAGTGACAATGAGACAATTTAATAAAGAAAAGACTTGGTTAACACCACTTCCCTCAACCCTTTGCAGATTCTGACCCACCCACGTGCACCAGCAAGGAGAGGTTTTAACAAAATTACATTTAGAATGCACTGAAAGTACCTTATTTTTATGATTAGGATTGCTAACTTTAGCTTGCTTGTTCAAAGCTTTACTATAAAACACAGTATTTTCAAGGGATATGCGAATTCTGGCAGGAATTAACTAAAAGGAAACAAATTAAGGAGATTTTTTTCATTGAGGCACAGTAAACCTGGCCAAGATTTGATCTGAGAACTCTATGACAGGAGAAGAATGAAAAGGAAGATTTTTCAGGCAATCCCATTTAAAGAGTGGTTGAGAGAGAGCCCCTGAAGTTGTACCTGGCAGCAGAACCCACAGGAAAGCACATCTAAACATGTCCCAGGAACCACTTTTTCCATTTTCTGACCTCCAGAAAGCCAAGTGTTTGTTTGGATAATTGGCCCTCGCACAAAAAAGGCATTAAGTCAGGGGTGAATTATTCATGAGACCTACTTGGATGTCATTGTTCTCCCAGGGCCTTAAAAAGGAACAACCAAAAAATATAAAAGTCTTGTGTTTGGTGCTGCTTTTCCTTCTCTGCTGAGGCAGCACAGGGGTCAAAGATCTTGTGAGGCCATTTTTCCTTCTCATTTGGCTCAAAATTAACTGTTAACTATAAAAAATTAAACCATTTTTCTCAGGTGGGTCCCCTCACCCTGGTGCCTGTTTCTCTGTCCAGTAAAGCAGGTGCAAAAAGCATATTTATTTTCCCATATTTTTACAGAAATGGTGCTTTTGGGGCAAGGTCTCTGCCCTAATTTTAGAATCCCTCGGGGCCTGCACATTGAAAATTTAAGACAAAGGATATTTTTACCCGCAGGTCACTCTCTTTAAAAGTCACCAGGACACACATCCTGACAGAAGTGCCTGGGTTAAATTTTAAACAATTTTTTCAACATGAAGCCTTCCTTGATTTAATTTTTAAAATCTGCCAGCACAGAGTGTCTGCAAATCCTGTGCTGAGCTCCCACATTTTTGTGTCCATATTTATTTCCTCCAAATCCTGTGTTGAGCTCCCACATTTTTTGCTGTCCATAGTTAATATTTATCTCCCCCAAATCCTGCACTGAGCTCCCACATTTTTATGTCCATATTTATCTCCCCCAAATCCTATGCTGAGCTCCCACATCTTTGTGTCCATATTTGATATTTATTTCCCCCAAATCCTGTGCTGAGCTTCCAGATTTTTATGTCCATATTTAATAACAATTTCCCCAAATCCTGTGCTGAGCTCCCACAATTTTTGGTGTTCATACTTAATAATAATTTCCCCCAAATCCGTTGCTGAGCTCCCACATTTTTGTGTCCATATTTAATATTTATTTCCCCCAAATCCTTTGCCGAGCTCCCACATTTTTGTGTTCATATTTATTTCCCCCAAATCCTATGCTGAGCTCCCACATTTTTGTGTCCATGTTTAATATTTATCTCCCTCAAATCCTGTGCTGAGCTCCCACATTTTTATGTCCATATTTATTTCCTCAAAATCCTATGCTGAGATCCCACATTTTTAGTGTCCATATTTAACATTTATTGCCCCCAAATCCTATGCTGAGCTCCCACATTTTTGTGTCTATGTTTATTTCCCCCAAATCCTGTGCTGAGCTCCCACATTTCTGTGTCCATATTTAACATTTATTCCCTCATGTCTGATGTTTTGCTTAGCTGAGCATTTTCTTGATTTTTGTAGCTCTTTCTGGACAGTGAGTTTATTTCTTTGTGGGAGCTGGTTGCTCTTGAGCTTAAAACATTCCCACATAAATTCTAAATGTATGAAGACAATGAAGAAAAATCAATGTTGTGGAAAACATCTCCTTTGGAAATTATTCCTTAGAAAGATGTTTTATGGTTTAATCTTTCTGCACAGTGTGATCCCTGTGTGGGGCTGAGGCTGCTGATCCGAGCAGGGAACATCAGATATCCCAGTGTTCCAGGAAGAGAAACATCCTCATCCCTATGGAAAAGCTCTTTCCATGCTCACTGGAGGATCTCAAAGGCGTTCCTGTCACCTCCTCCCGTCCCCAAACCAGCCCTGAGCTCTCCATGGTGCTGGGACAGTCCCCTCCAGCACCTCTCACCCTCCTCCCGAGGGTCTTTTTCCATAATTGTCCAGGAATCCCCCCCTGCTGAACCTAAAAATACCAATTCATTTTGCCCAACCCCCAGAACAGCTCCTGCTGCATAGCCACAATCCCTCTTTCCCTCTGGAATAAATGGGAAAACTCCCACAAGTATTGGGGGTTTAGGGGTTATTTTGAAGTTGTTTTTAAGCCTGTCACCCCCAGAGCTGCTCCTCTGGCTCCAGATTCCCACGTGTCCCCAACACATCCCCTCTCCAGAACAGAAAATGCGTTTATTTTGCACCTCCAGGATAAAAGATAAACCTATTTTTCAACTCCCACCCCGTGCTTTGGGTGAAGCCACAGCTGGGCTGCAGCTGCACAAACCAGCTGAGATCTGGAGGGGGGAGATGAAGTCCAGCCCCTGGAAAAGGTTTTCCCCCTTTCCCTCCTCTTCCTTTTGCTTTTTCCCTCCTGTCTCCCAAAGTTCCAAGCACAGCTGGGGCAGTTTCTGAGCCTGCAAATACAGCTGGGGGGTGGAAGTCCAGGGGTGAGCATTCCCAAAACATCCCTGCTGGAGCTGCAGGGCCTGGGCCATAAACTGGGAGCAGAGCAGGGCAGTGATTGGGATCTCCATAATTAGCCCTTAATTAGACACTGAGGATTAACCTGGCTAATTAGCAGGGCACAGCCCTGCCTGTCAGGACATGGATTAACATCCTGATGGGAGGGAAAACTATTCCTTGCACTTGGAGCTCCCAGTCCCCTTGTTCCTCTGTGCCCATCCCAAGATTCCCACAGTCTCCTCCCTCCGTCAGTTGGATCTGGGAATCTTGTGGAAAGGAAAAATTGAAATCACCTCCTTCTGCCTTTTGAGTTTCATTTTTCTGTTCACTGCTGTGTTCCAGAATCATGGAGTGGTTTAGGCTGGAAAAGCCTCCCAAGTCCATTGAGTCCAACCATCCCCCAGCACTGCTAAGGCCACCACTTGGGATGTCTCCAAGTGCCACATCCACAGGGATTTTAAATCCCTCCAGGGATGGGGATCCACCAATGCCCTGGGTAGGACAACCCTCATTTTGGGGAATAAATCTCCCCAGTATCCAGCCTAAACCTCCCCTGGTGCAACTTGAGCTCATTCCATCTCCATGGCAAAGCCCCCAGAGCTCCAGTGCTGGTCCCAGTCTGACCTGAGGGAATCCCACTGGGAATCCCACCCCTGACATTACTGACCCTGCTCATGTGGCACTCAGGGGTTTTCTTCTGCTCCACTGCAGGAAAACCTTATCCAAGAGAAGGTGTGTGGTGGGAGGAGATCCCTGGAATCCATCCATCCATCCATCCCAGGGCTGGCTGGAGCCACGGGGCAGCTCCCACACCAGCTCTCACCACCATCACCCCCTGAAAATCCCTTTCCAGGAGGGAAGCTGAAGGGAGCAGCCAAGCTTTCCACACACACCCCCCCCAGTCACTCCACACCTCTCACTCTCTCATTCCCCCCATTTCTCTCCTTCCCTGTGGTTAAATGTGGCTTTGGGACACATCCCAGACCCGGGGCAGTGCCCCGTGATTCCAGCTGGGAGCAGCTTTCCCAAGAGCTGCCACACCAGTATCCATTGCTTCCCAGTGGGATGCTGCATCCCTGGCTCCCAGTGACAGCTGGAGGAGAGTCCCAGCAGGAGATAAGCCCGTTTTTACTCCTGGAGCAAACACCACACAACAACTCCATCCATGAGCAGCTCCGTGTTCCAAAGCGGGAACAACCAACGACAACCGGCTCCAGAAAAATTGCTTATTTTTCCCTTTTGATATTTGAACAGGCAGAGAAATGGTTTTATTACTCTCTCAGCCTCAGGGAGGGTATAAAGTGCTTTCCCAGCCTGCTTAAAAATTCTCCTTTTGCAATCAAGGCTCGAGAACAACTCATTAATTGCATCAAAGCACGGGGAAGCTGCGATTTGGCTCCTGGGATAATTGAGCAGTTTGTCCCTTGTGCTGCTTTTCCTGGTGATGGTTTAATTTGAGCCCTGATCCAACAGAGGTGAGGGCTGGCTCAGCCATTCCCACTGATCCATGAAGCCACCACAGCTCCCTGAGCCCCCAGCACTGCCAGCAAAGGGCTTTCTCTTCAAACTGAAAGTACATTTCCAGTCCTTCAAAAGGCACTTCATGTGGAACAATCGATGGAGGTGAAGCACAACAGTCACTGAGCTTTTCCTCTAAACTCATGGAAAATCCCTGTTCCCATTGGAAAGACGAGGACAGCTCTTCAGTCAAGCCAGGTAGAGGGTGGTGTGGATTTTCTTCCCATCACCAGCAGCACGTGGGGGCCAAAACACTCCTCTTAACAAAGTCAGGCTTGTTTTAACAACTCCTTCTCTCCTTTCCTATTTTTTTGGACGTTAATAACCCAATAACACATTATTTACCCAAATATATTTCCTGGTTGAATCTTTGTTGCACCAGAGCAGCAGGAATTTCCCAATTCCCTGGGATTTAAGGCATTATTTTTCCCTCAGTTCCCAAGTTCCACTATTTGTTTGTCTGAATCTCCCCCATGTCACACCCAGAGCTCAGCAAGGCTGGGTTGGGTCTCATGGCACCTCCCAGCATAATTAACACACTTAATTGGTTACTGCCCTTGATTTCAGGTGTTTCCTTGGCAACAGCTCCTGAGCTGAGCCAGAGACACCTCCAGAGTGAGCCCAGGATTGGAACCCCTGGGAGCTGCTGGTCCTGCAAATCTGGGAAGCTCCCAGCACCTGGAAGCTGCATCATCCCCATCCCTGCTCCAGGGAAGGTGTCCTGCCCGTGGCAGGAGCTGGGACTGGATGAGCTTTAAGGTCCCTCCCAACCCAAACCATTCTTTGGATCTGACATGAATCAAAAATTAAACAATTACACATGTGGTTCTTAAAAAAAAAACCCATGAGTTTTAAAGCAAATAAACCTCTATTTCACATAAAGCCTGCATGCAATATTTTAAACTACTCTGAGTTTTAATTTCATACTTTGATATTTAATTCATTGCATGTAGATGAAATGTCCCCCACAGAAACAGCCTTTTTTTTCTTGCTGAGCTGTACAGAAATCTCCCTTTTTCTGGAGTGCTGACTTGGTGTTTGTATGACAGCGACTCAAATGAAGTTAAAGCCAATTATTTTTCGTCTCAGGACCTCAAGCACACACAAAACATTATTTGCACACTGCAACACTTCAAAAAGCACAAGATGTGAGTGGAGAACAGGCTGGGAAAGAGTGTCAGACTCTTTGCATCAGTGACACGGGGAGGAGGGTTCTGCAAGCCCTGATTTCCCTGCTGGAATCACCAGAAAATGCTTTTCCCATGTTACCAAAAAATGGCAAATAAATTCAGAGGGTGCAAGGCTGGACCAGAGGCACTGGGAAAACCCAGCCCAGACCTGAGCAGCAGCAGCAGCTCCAGGGGATCCTGCAGGATTTAGGGATTTCTCTGCTCAAAGAAACCCCTCACGGAGCTGCAAATAAAATGTTCTAACCAGAGCCAGGAGGTTTTGCTGGAGCTGGGAATCAGCAGCAGTTCCTTGGGTTCCTCACCCACCTCCCATCCCAGTTCCCTCCCCAGGAACCAGCCAGGCCCAGGCCCTGCAAACTGGTCAGGAGGGAAAACCCCTGAGAGCACAAAGATCCTCCACTCACAAACTCAATTAACCAAAAAATGGTGTATCCTACCTGTCATCCCATGTTGTGCTTCCAAGAGGACAAACTCTCCTCCAGGCCCAGCTCAGAACTCTGGTTTATCTAAGCCAAGCACACCTTGGTTCCTCCTTTCCCAGGGCTCTCTCCCAGCCCAAGACACCTGGAGCTGATGACCAGAAGGTGGGAAGGGCTGATCCCTGGAATCTCATTCCATTTATTCCATCCACAACTCCCAAAGCAGGGGATCACTCCATCCTGTTAAAATAAACCCCCTCTCTCATTGCTTATCCATTTAAAAAGTGACTGACTGTCACAGCACAGGAAAAGGATTGGATGGCATTGGCAGATTAATGGGATTTTTAATTGTCCTTTTAAAAAAAAAACACCCTCAGCTGCTACTTTGTGAGGGGAAATGAGAGTTTTCCCCATTATCCCACGATCCAAGGCATCTGGGAAGCTTAAAACAATGAGTAAATGTTGATTATACATTGTCAGGTTGCACAGCCTGAGATGTGGGACAGGAATTTTTTGGGATCAAACTGATAACGGGGATTTCAAACCAGGTTTTCATTCCCAGGGATTTTTTGGGCATTTTCACGCCGTGCATTTGAGCTGTGCAGGGAAATTTTGTGCAGCACATCTGCAGCAGCTGGGAGCTCTCCCACACAGCCTCTGGATTTATCCCTACGTGCCAGTGGAGTGTGTCCCACGTGGTTTTGGGAATCACCAGCAGATTGACTTCCCAGCTGCTCACAGATGGCACTTGGGAATGTGACTGATCCCAGAGCGACTCCGAGGCTGCTTTCCTTAAAATGGTGCTTCCCTCAGTGTTCATTCCCCAAAAAAACTAATGGAAACATGATTTAATTCAATATCAGGTGTTAATTATACCTTGGTTTGATAGAATCCAGACTGGGTTGTGTTGGAAGGGACCTTAAAGCTCATCTTGTTCCACAGCCAGGGACATCTTCCATATCCCAGGTTGCTCCAAGCCCCGTCCAACCTGGCCTTGGACACTTCCAGGGATCCAGGGGCAGCCACAGCTTCTCTGGGCAACCTGGGCCAGGGCCTCCCTACCCTCCCAGCCAGGAATTCCTTCCCAATATCCCATCTATCCCTGCCCTCTGGCAGTGGGAAGCCATTCCCTGTGTCCTGTCCCTCCACCCCTTGTCCCCAGTCCCTCTCCAGCTCTCCTGGAGCCCCTTTAGGCCCTGCAAGGGGCTCTCAGCTCTCCCTGGAGCCTTCTCTCCTCCAGGTGAACCCCCCAGGACATGGGGGATATTTTGGGATGTGGGCACACATGGCCAGGGCATTCCAGCCTCTCATCCCCCAGCACCCCAAGTCCTTCTCCCCAGGGCTGCTCCCCCTGCAAACTGAACAAATCCCACCAGTCCATGGGATTGTTTTCCACACTTTCATTCTGGATTATTCCACTTTTTCTAACCAAGCTGTGAATATTTACAGCCTGAACCTGGAGGAGCCTGTGGTGGGGTGTGAGCTCTGCTGACAGCAGGGGTTCCCAGCTGGAACCCGGGATGAAAGGGATCCTGGCACAATCCTGGCTCAGAATTACAGGGAAAAGCTCCTCAAAACACCTGCCTGTTCTCTTCATTAAGCTCCTCTGATGAGGGACTCGGGGGAGCTGATGAACACAGCTATTCCTCCATGTCTAAGTAGAATAAATAAATATTTATTCTACTCAGCCACCAAATGAGGGTGTATTTATAGCTAATTACCGGCGGAACGCACCCGGAATGGCTCCCAGAGTTTCCTCCACCCCCCTGACTGACATGTTTTATAAATACCCAATTTCTCACGTCCTGACATGAAGTGGTTGATAAGCCCAAGCCTTGTTTTTGTTGCCCTGATCGAAATAGAACAAATTCTGATTATAACCAAAGTGAAAACGTAGAAAAAAAAATATATGAAAAGAACTCAAAGCTGCAAGGTTTCTAAAATTTCCCTGGGGAGTTTCCCGGGTTTTTACCAGTCCCTGGGATTCCCAGGGTATTTCCCATAGGGAAGTGGGGGGGGTGCAGGCAGTACCTGCCCATCCCCTCACCTTCCCTCCCCCTGCTGCTGCTCTCAGCAAGAGCAAACACAAGATACTCTTAAATACCCAATTACACCTTGTTTAAATCAATCCCAAAAACATTCCGTTTGATTTTCGTTTTAAACCCGGATTTTTCCCCCCTGGTGGTGATTGGAGCTGTGAGAGCCAGCGAGGCACGGGAGGGGCAGGGGGGGAGGGAGGAGAGCTCAGGGCTGGGAGGGGGGTTTTGTGGGGACAGGGCAGCCCCCCCTCACCTCCCAGCACTGCAGGTCTGCCCATAAATCCCATTAACCACGTTAAATTCCCTCTTTCCCCCTGTCCTAGAGGTTTTCAAGGCATGTGATACCTCCAGCATCCATCCAGTGTATCCTGAGCCTGGCACTTGTGTGCCTGGAGAGATGGGTTGTGCTCCAAGCTGGGAATGTGATGGCTTCCCAGTGCCAGAGGGCAGGGATAGAGGGGATATTGGGAAGGAATTCCTGGCTGGGAGGGTGGGGAGGCCCTGGCACAGGTTGCCCAGAGAAACTGTGGCTGCCCCTGGATCCCTGGAATTGTCCAAGGCCAGGTTGGATGGGGCTTGGAAGAACCTGTGATCTTAGAAATGGGATTTCTGCCCTTGGAAAAGAGCAGCAGTGGGAGCAGGGGCTGCACGGAGCTGTCCTGCCGTGGCTGTCCCCGTGCCCGTATCCATGGCAGTCCCTCTCCGTGTTCCCGTGCTCCTTCCCGTGCCCTGCCCGTGTTCCGATGTCCCGGTGTCCGGTGTCCTCCCAGATGTCACTAGGTGTCACTGCTGGCCCGGCAATCCCGGCCCCGCTCCGCATCCCTTGGAACGGGGTGGACACGGCGGGACAGGAGCCCACAGCCGGGACAGGGATGTATGGGACAGGGACGGACAGGATACCAGAACTGGGATCGGGATGGGTGGGACAGGGAGGGACAGGATCCCAGAGCCGGGACAGGGATGGTGGGACAGGGAATGACAGGATCCCACAGCTGGAACAGGGATGTGTGGGACAGGGAGGGACAGAATCTCACAGCCGGGACAGGGATGTTTGGGACAGGGAGGGATAGGAGCCCGGAGCTGGGATCGGGATTGCCGGGACAGGATCCCAGAGCGGGGGCAGGAATGTGTGGGACAGGGAGGGACAGGGGTGCCCCCTCGGTGTGTCCCCCACGGGGCTCTGCAGGGCTGCCCGAGCCGGCTGTGGGGTCCCCTCCCCGGGTACTGCTGTCCCCGGGGTACAGTGGGGGTGGGCAGGGCGAGTGCTGGTCCTGGTGTTGGGCAGGCACCTCCTGGGGAGCTGGATCCTGCTGGAGCCCCTCGGGACACAGGCAGAGCTTGACCTGACCTCCCCTCACTCCCAAAAATGGCTTTAACCTCTGTTCTGGAAGCTGCCATCCAATGGATCCGAAACACAGATCCCCGTCCCCATCCCATTCCATCCCTATCCCATCCTTGCCCCCATCCCATCTCATCCCCATCTCCATACCTATCCCCATCCCATCCCATCCCTATTCCCATCCCCCCCATTCCTATCCCCATCCTCATTCCTTCCCCATTCCATCCTTATCCCCATCCCCATCCCATTCCTATCTCAACCCCACCCCATCCCATTCCTCTCCCCATCCCCAACCATATTCCCATCCCATCCTCATCCCCATTCCCGACCCAAATGACCCACAACCCCCAGGGTTTCCCCCAGGTGAGTTTGGGGTGCCCATATCCCACACACAGCCCTGCTGCCCCCAAACCTGACCCTGGGGGTGCCCAAGGAGTCTCTGCATGGTCAGAGCTGCTCCGGCTCCCCAGCTCCTGGTGTGAGGGACACGGGGTTGTGGTGCCATCCCTGGGCAATTCCACACCAATCCCACCTGGAGCACTGGGATCTACTGCCCCCCAGCCCCACAATTCCACACCAATCCCATTGGGAACACAGGACTCCACTGCCCCCCCAGTCCCACAATTCCTCACCAATCCCACCTGGATCACAGGGCTCCACTGCCCCCCAGCCCCACAATTCCACCCCAATCCCATGGGGAGCACAGGACTGCCCCCCCAGCCCCACAATTCCACACCAATCCTGTTGGGATCACAGGACTCCACTGCTCCCCCAGCCCCACAATTCCACCCCAATCCCACCTGGATCACAGGGCTCCACTGCCCCCCAGCCCCACCCCCAAGTCAGGCCCTTGTCGCCTCTTCCAGGGGATTGTTCCCCAGATCTCTCCCTTTGCACAAAGTGCTGCTGTGGCTTCCCCCCCTTCTTTTCCCAGATGGTTTTTCCGTGTCAAAACACTGCACATGAGAACACTCTTTTCCATCCCATAACTCCACAAAATATTCTTTAAATCATCTAAAATTTCTTGGTGCCTTCCAATGATCCACAAACCCGGAGGGAAGAGGAGTGATCCCCTCCCTTCCCTTGACAGGCTCTGCCCCCACGGACACTGCACTGCCTCAAATCTCTGTCCCCAGAGCTTTTAGCCACTTTTCTCACTGGAAGGATGAAACACAGTTTGCTTTTCAATGCTAATCCAATTCCAGCTTGCAAGTCACGAGGACAAAACCATCCAAAGCAGTGACAGGGATGATAAGAGGTTAAATCACACCCTGCCTCCATCCTGCCGTGAAATTCCAGTGGAGAGGGAGGAAAACCCAGGTGAGAATGCTCAGACCGAGGCTATCCTTATCCCAGAAAACTAATAAAGATGAAATCTAAATATTAAAGGGATCGTGTTATCCATAATTTC
Source organism: Corapipo altera (assembly GCF_003945725.1). Lineage (NCBI taxonomy): Eukaryota > Metazoa > Chordata > Aves > Passeriformes > Pipridae > Corapipo > Corapipo altera. The sequence continues at coordinate 1,041,140 of NW_020884919.1, forward strand.
TCTTTTGGGTACGTTTTTGGCACATTTTTGGCACTTTTTTGACACACTCCCATGAGGCTGCAAAGCCCCCACAGTTGGGTCTAAGTGCTGCTGCCTCAGAGATCCATGAGACTCACCTGTCAGAAAACATTCCCAAAGCACTTTCAGTTTAGGAATTGCAAATGATCAGTCTGTGGAAAACTTGCTAAGTGATCCACGGAGCAGGAGAGGGCACCCGGATCCAGCTCTCCCTGCTCTCAGCTTCCCAGGGCTGAAAGCACACACAGGGCTTCCCAGCCACAACTCAGGGATGGGATCCATCTTCCTGATGTAATTGAGGGATGGGAATCATTTTCCTGACATAATTTAAGGGAGCTGGGAGATGGAGTGGGATGTGAGGGCAGACCTTGACCCACATTCCTGCCGGGGAGGCAGAGGGACCACATGCTTCAAAGGGGAATCATGTGGAGTTCCAACATCTCTTCCAGGTTTTCCTCTGGCTGGAATAAGTGCCAGCACTCCCATTGTTAATTAGAATTGATACTGTCTTCTTTTCCAGCAGGAAAAACAAAGTGTTCCCACCAAAGTGTCCGATGGGATGAGGCAGAGGCACGGCCAGCACGGCCTCGGGGCTCCACAGGGAGGGGACCAAGTGGGGACTGTCACCCCCAAAGGGTCCAAAGGGATGGGCTGCATCGAGACCAGGACATGGGAATGGGATACATCCAGGCTCTGGATGGGTTTTGTTCATGGAATCAGAGAATCATGGAATGGTTTAGGTTGGAAAAGCCCTCTGAGCCCATCGAGTCCAACCTCCCCACAGTGCTGCCACGGCCACCACCAACCCGTGTCCCCAGGTGCCACATCCACACATGGAACAGCCACCAAAGGAAATTCCCTGCAAGAGCTCCATCAAACAGCATTTCTCCGTGCTGGCCTCGGCCTCCCTGAGGGTTCATTCCCATGGGGACCAACCCTGGACAGCCCGAGGTGCCACCCTGTGCCACGGCAGGGTTTGCTCACAGCCCCCCTCCCGCATTCCCGGGTGTGTTTGGGATAATGGAATCTCCCCTCAGGCAGGGAGGGGGCAGGGTTAACCAGGGCAGCAGCTCCGAGCTCTGCCTGCAAAGCTCTGCATCCACATCCTCGTCCAGGAAATATCCCAAATCATCGCTCAGCCCAGCACGGGAGTGTCCTGCCCATCCCTGGGCATTCCAGGGAGCTGGAGTGTCAGGACACGCTCCCAAACCACCATCCCGGCTGTCAGGAACTGCTGCCACCTTCCATTTATCTCCCAAACCTCCAAACTTTCGATGGGAAACTCGGTCCCTGGAGCGGCACCAGGGCTGGGCAGTCCCTGAGAACTGCTGAGGGGGACACGAATTCCCAGCAATTCCCAGGCACTCTGGTGCCTCTGGGAAGCCGTTTTGGTCCTTGGGGTGCTCGGGTGCCTCCCCAGGGCTGGGCAGGGGTCTCAGGGGTGCCTCGGTGGTCAAGAGCAGCCCCAGCGTCACACCAGCTGCCACCATCCCGGTGTCACCGCTCCCGGTGTCACCTCACCTGGGCACGCGGGGAGGCTCCGAAAAACTCCCCATGGTTGGACCTCCAATGAAAACAGACCTGAGGGGTCTTTGGGAAGGGGGAGGTTCAACAGACTGAGCCCACAGGTCCCCAGAGGGCTGGGCTGGCTCTTCCCGCAGCCCCGGGACTGGCACTGCCCCTCCTCGCTGCGCAAACCTCCTCCAAAACAGGTTTCCCCCCAGACACTCCCCAAATCCACTCCCTGGAAAAGCGCAGCCCAAAACCCGCTTGGGAAATCCTGCTTCCCCAAAATCCGCAAGTCTGTTCCCCTGAAAACACTCCCGAACCCCATTCCCTCAGAGCCATCTCCCAAATCTCCCTCCCTTAGGAAAAGTGCATCCCCGAAATCCGTTTGCCAGAGCCACTGCACAAAACCCACTGGCAAAAGTCCCGATCCCCCTGATCCCACTCCCCACAGCCCTCCAACGTGCTCCTTTCAAAACCCGCTCCCCAAACCCTCTCACAAAACCCTCTTGGCCCCATCCAGGTCTCCAAGCCCCCCAACCCCCTTCTCCTTCTCCCCAGGATCCCCCCGCTGCCTTCCCCGCACCCCCGACCCGCTCCCCCGCCCAGCGCCCTCCCCGACCTTTCCCGACGCTGCCCCCTCTCCCACCCCCCAAATTCATTCCCCACTCTGACCCTTTCCCTCGCCGATCCCCCCATCCCGCTTCCAAAGCCACCCCTCAAATTCATTCCCCTCCCCGACCCTTTCCCGCGCCGACCCCCCCTTCCCGCTTCCCAAACTCCCTCCTCTCCCTCCCGCCGCCAAACCCTCTCCTCTCTCTTCTTCCCCCCTTTCCCGACCCTTTCCCACTCCAACCCTCCCTTCAGCCCCCCAAAACCCCCTCCTCTCCCTCCCGCTCCCCTCCTTCCCCACCCCAACCCTCCCTCCAGCCCCGCAAACCCTCTCCCTCCCTTCTCCCACCCCTAAACCCCCTCCTCTCCCTCCCGCTCCCCTCCCTCCCCACCCCAACCCTCCCTCCAGCCCCGCAAACCCTCTCCCCTCCCTTCTCCTACC